>NW_019641672.1:1072437-1672437 GCF_000599845.2 Trichogramma pretiosum
TAAATCGATAGATTTTTTCCTCTTCTTTCGATTGGTAATGTTAATTTTGAGGTCAAAATACTAAAATACTAGAAGAAATATTGACTTAAAAATTCAAGTCAAGTTTTGACTATGAAAAAAATTTTTGGGAATTTTTTCAATAACACCATCAGAAAGAGGAGAAAAAAATCTATCGATTTACGTGTTAACATTATTTTTCCAGCCCTTTTTAAGCGATTGCGAGGGAGTCGAAAAGACAAAGACGCGGCGCCGCGCGTGTGCCGCCGCTGGCGCACGGAAAACAGGTCCGCGCGCGCCGTCCCGCGCTATTCATCTCGATATCTTTAATAGTTCTTATCATTTCTCCATCCTGGAAAACATCGTTTTCGATAGATTTTTGCCTTCTCTTTCGATTGGTGCAGTTTAAATTGCAATCGGAGGATACATTTTTTGGATAAATCGACTTAAACATTCAAGTCGAGTTTTAACCTCAAAATCAATTTTTAAGAATTTTTTGAGTTACACCACTAGAAAGAGGAGGAAAAAATCTATCGATCCATGGGTTTGGATTTTTTTTCTGACCCTTGGTAAACGTTTCCGAGCGAGCTAAACATACGACACTTTCGGCCAAAAATGCCGTAATCGCGCGGGGTGGCCGACTTATGCTGGACGCGCTCATATATAGATAGATAACATACCAAAAACGCGTCAAGATCGGTGACATACGTGCGGACGAAAATTTAAAAAAGTATTTTGATTTATTCGTAAACGCATGAAATAAAATTATTGATATTAGAGATGTAACAGGTAAATTTTATTTAACTGAAAAACAAAGAGGTGTTCATTATATTTGGAGGAAACGCCAATAAAATGACATTTCTTACAGTATTTTTCATGATGAATTCGGTAAATTAGTTTTTTCGAGTTTTATTTCAAAAAATACACAATTATCTGTGTTTTTTGCTGTTAAAGGCCAAAAACAATAAAGCCTTGACTTTGCAATCTGTGTTTTGGAAGGGTGAAAGAAATAATTGATTGTATGAAAGGTTAAAGGGAGTCATACACCATCTTATTTAGCATTTTTGTGAACCGCATCACAGTTTGATGTCAACCTATATTTTCAACATCAATTTGACATCTTTGGACCCTACAAAATGTGGAAAAAAGTGTCAGAGTAGACCTCTGCATCTAAAAATAGCTTATTTTTGCCATTTTAGGATTTTGGCACTGTGCACAAAGTTTAGACCAGAGTTTTTGAGGTACAGACCTCTAGTACGTCTCAAAATCTTCATAAAATTACACTTTATGCTTGAGTTTTCTGGAATTTTGATTTAGTCCTTTATATCAGTGCTGTTACTCAATATGTGCTCAAAAACAACAATAAATTTTCTTGAATTTTGCTTTTGGCTAAAACTTTCAATTTCATCTCAACCTCGTTTTCTTAGATTTATTTCACTTGAGGTAAATAAAATCGTGAAGCACTTTCAAGAAAAACAAATGCTGCGGAATTGATAAAGGTCGCCAAAGCGGAAATGCGACTAAACGCCTCGGATATTTTATTTACCTGGTATTTTTAAAAGATTCCTCAGTTCTCTTTCAGTTCAACGTATATAAAATGCATTCATTTAGCAATTTCTCAATGGATCGAGATATCAATATATACTCTTATGAATGGCCGCGACATTCACTGGTAAATGCATGTTTACGTTATTGCATAATAATCGTATTTTCAAAACGATTAGCTATGTTTTTTCTACTTTGTGCGATATTTATAAGTTATCGCTCAAATTCCATGAGCTAATAGTGCAAAAACGTCTCGTTCATAGATCGACGCGTTAAACACAAATAAAGTAGAAAAATAAGGAAATGTATAGATTTTTTGAAATATTATACTCGCTTGCTCATCCTCCATGCGTCACGAAGCTCGCTAAACTGGAGATGGAGAGGAAGGGAAGGAGACCCATATTCAGTTCATAATACGCATGTAAACGCATAATACGAAATAGGATAAAGTCTGGCAGCCGCAGCGCATAAACCTCAAGCTTTGGTGCGTAACTCACGGCCAAGCCGGGAAACGACAAAAATTCACCCACACAGAGCGCAGCCACAAAATCAATCCTTATATCCATAACCAAAATTTGATATATTACGCTTTGAAAGCTGTAGCCAGGTGTAAAAATAATCCTAGCCAATTTTCGTTCTTATTATACTGTAATTATAAAAATAAACGAGAAAAATAATGTTATAAATAATATCGAAGTATCGATCACGATTTTAAATATCACTGTCTATCGGAGGTAAAATGTAATCTACATAATAACTTCTATTCAGTTTGATATCTATAATAGATATCTTATTCCATACAAATAAATGTATGTACATTTATGTCGTTGTGTGATGTATATATATGGCCGATTCTCTGTGAAATCGATTGGTCAAAAAAATTTTTTTTCTTAAAGTTTAACGCAATGTAGACAACAATGTGAGGCGAAAAACATGCAAAAAAGGTCAAAAATAGGCCTAAAATGCCTAAAATCACCAAAAACAGCCATTTTCAGACCTTTTTTGCACGTTTTTCGCCACACATTGTTGTCTACATTGCGTTAAACTTTAAGACCCATTACAAAACTTTATCAGGTATTAGTTGACATCTTTGGGAAGCTTTTTACATAGTTTAGGAAATGAAAGTCTGGTTCGAACTCGAGTAGATTTCTTGTTTTATGTTTTTTTTGTATGTTTTCTCACTATGATCTCTTTAGGTGGCTCCAATCACTTTGGCATATTTTTTTTCTGAAAATTTGGACAATTTCCAACAAAAAAGTTGCTGGGCACTTTTACTTTTGAATCATTCGTCTTTAATCCAGGAATTATTTTAATATTTGTGATTTTTCATGAATTTCAAAAAAACCCTAAAATGGCCAACTTTGGGCCTCTGAAAAAGTGTCATAGAAGACCCTAATTTTTCTAAAATTTTTTTGGGACAAATCTGACATCAAATACAAGTTTTTCATATTTGCAGAAAAAAAATTTTTTTGACCAATTGATTTCACAGAGAATCGGCCATATGTATAACATTTTAATACTAAGATTAACTATGGATGTAGGGTGATGGCACCAATGAATGAATGACCCCCAATGAATGAATGACCAAGAAAAGATTAAAATTAAAATATGAAAGGAAATTTTAACCCATGTCAAAAAATTATTTTTATTTTATTGATGCTTGAAGTTTGAAATACTATGATCAGTTTTAGTTAAACTAGCTTCACTTTTTCACAAAAATTCATATAGAGTCGATAGTGAATGAATATATTCATTTACTGGGATAATGCGACTTGGCATGGCGTGATACCAGTAAATGAAAAGACAATGTTTTTGCCGTCCCGCCAACGTTTGAGGTTAGGTCGCAGACGATGCATGCAGGGCGCAGTGGGTACATTGTTTAGATTTACGTTAATTATAGGCTAATTTTAACTTAATTTAAACTAGTTATTAAAGATGGCTAAAACCGAAACGAACAATAAAAACGTAAAATAAAAACTGTGAAAAAAAACTGGACATAATGTCGATAAAATTCTCAACCTGTCAATGCTCTCTCATAATATAATTCATTCATTCACTGGGTCCAGAGTATTCATTGATTGGTTCTTTACCATTCATTTACTGGGATACCCCATTTTATTGAGTTATATCATTTATAACTTTATGAAATATTATTTTTCATGTATTTCAATTTTTTTATTTATGAAATAAGTCCTAACGAACACAAATTTGAATGCACGCTAGGGATTAATGCAAATTTAGATTTTAAATCAATTGATTATAAGCATAATTTTGTGAATCCATTCATTCACTGGTGCCGCCACCCTATAGAAAGATACGAAAAGCTGAAAAAAGTTCGCGAGAACGTCGATGTGGATGTTGCAGCGAAGGCTGTCTCCTCTTTCACCTGTCATGTAGCACTAGAGGTACTTACACGTGCTCGAACTCAAACTTGATTCTCGTCATCTCTGCTTTCTGCGCGCGATTACGTGTGTATGTGTGTGTGTGTGCACAGGCAAGGTTGAGGATGCAGCCTAGTCCGTTCGTCGCTTAATATGCGTATATCGCGCGCGCGCGCGCGCGCGTTAGAACGTCGTGTGTACACATACATTTTAGACACGATAGTAATCATTGTTCCAAATTAATGCTACCTTTGAAGCTCTTTTTGGAATATATTACACGCTGAGGAGCTGGTGAGTGTAGGTTAAGCAGAATATTGAAAAGTTCTTGGCATATAACATAAACTGCACGAATTTACAGGATAGCGCGAATTGCCTCTTAGCCCAGCGAACTCGTACAGAACATAACAGCATATTTTTTGCGATTCTCGAAAGATTATATACGACGCTGCAAATATATCATATGCGCACGCTTTGAACGAATGCGGTCAATGCCACATGTACTTGGTACGGAAAATCAATGAAACGGCTGGATCGGCGGAAACGAAAATCCACTGCGTTTATCGCACGTGCAAGTATATATACTTGATGCCGCTAAAGGCAGGCCTAAAGAAAGAGGCAATTTTTTGACATTTCTAGTTTGCGAGACCGTAGAGCAGACGTTTGATTTTTTATCATACGAATAAAGAGGCAAAAAATAATACTCGTATGATAAACGGCATTGACTTTAGAAAAAGCGAGAGAAAGTGAGCGAAATCGATGAAAATTGGGGTTGTTGGGTGAGAAAATTTCTCCTTCATCTATCTCCCATGCTCTCGTTCACGACGAACTAAATACAATACATCTATATATAAATTTTATACACACGTATATACATGTACATACATACATACATATATTACGCGTATAGAATAGAAAAAGAGAAGGAAAGAAAGAAAAGAACATCGCTTGTCGTGGCTGAAAATAGCACTTGCCGCCGCGCTATACCGCCGCGCGAGTTTGTTTCGAGCCTTCGATCTATGTGTGCGCCTATACGGCACTGGCGCACGAGCACATGAACGCAGGCGCAACACGTTATAAACATGCAACGACCGAGCCGAGTCCTAAAGCGTTCGTACGTTTGCGTGTACATTATAAATCGCTTTAAAAGCTGATCTCTCAAATTTTCGAATGAAGTCGTGCTCAAAGCATCGTTGAATAATTACTTGGTCGGAAGAGCCGGAGAAACATTAGCCGCGAGCTTTTTTTTTTATCTATTTCATTTGCATGATCTACAGTTCGACGCGCGAGCACTTGTGTGCGCCAAAGCGATAAACGATACGTTCCTCGTTATTCGCCACGCAACCGTGTGGCATTTCTTTCTTCCTCTTTCCTTTTCAACGACGTTTTTGTATAATATGGCCGCAGTCAAAGAGAGAGGCATATTTGTAAAATTTCTACAATGAAACACGCGATCTTCATGAATGAGGAAAAAAGCTTGTTAACAAGCTCTAAGCTCCATCGCGCGAAACACACGCTACAACTACTTCATTCTTTTATATCATCGGATTTTATGACTGTCAAAGGGCTTCGCGCGTTTGCTGCTGCAGCCGTTGCGAGCGCGAGTTATGTGTATACGGCACGAATCGTATATATACGATGTCTCTTGCTCTATCTTTACTTCTCTCTTTTGCCACCAAGCATCGCATCGTGAGTCACGTCGAGCAGTATAAAATTGACGCGCGCGAGCTGCACTTTTGTGCTTATGCACTCGTATACGCGTGTACGCGTGCGTACAGGAGCTGGGCGTCTGTTCCGATTTATGCACTGTACAGACATCAAGTCTCGTATCATATAGATGCACGAGCGAAATTCAGTTTTGGACTTGAATATTCATCCGATTTCGTATGCATCCCACGAGTCCGAGTTTATGGTCAATATATATCTGACCAATGTTCGCGAAAGAATAGCCGTTGCGATCGCGTTACGCGTGTTTTGAAATAATACTTTTACGGGGCGTACAAAGAGAAACAGTTTTTACTCTCTCGTAAAGATGGAAAACGATCGCGTTCGGAGAGCGAGCTGCTTTTGACCAATAAATAATTTCCCCGTGCGCGCTCGCGAGATTTTGAAGGATATCTTAATTTTCCACTTTCCTCGCCGTCTCGCGCGAGCTCGTGAAATCAATAGACAGCCAGCTCGTCGCTCTTCCACACGCGTAATATTTCACTTTATCGAGGTTCAACGTTTCGTTTTTCTTTTTCATCTGGAGCGTCGAGGCGTCGAGTCACGGCAGAGCTCTTGGACTTGGGCCAGCATTACAACTACTTCGTTTCCGATAATAAGAAGCAATGTTTCATACCTCTTATGCCATTGAGCGATACATATGCCATTTTTACAATTCGCCGCGCTGGATGCATCGTCGATGCAATTTACTCGCGTGCCGCGCGCGCTGATGCACTCGCTGCTGAAACATCCGATCGATTTCGCGATCTCATAAGACGCTCTACGGTCGATGATATTTTTTTTTCCACGATCGTTAATTGTACCGCGAACTTATTATGTTTATTATTAATCATCGCGTTGCTCTTCGCACTCGAGATTAATCAACTGAAACGCATCGAAAAGACTATTTGTTTTCAATCGCGCGCGCTCCTTACGCAATCAATGCAACTAACAATTCATCGCGACGCGCATCGTTTATACAATGGCGCAACGTTATTGATCACAGGATAATGTCGATGAAATAATGAGTTACGTAGAATTTCGAATTGCGTTCGTAGCTTATTTTTCACGGAGAATAAAAAAATTAACGCTCGAATCAATTTTTTCAAACGTTGATAACCAACGACTAAAAAAATATACTTCCCGATCCTGCCTTTCTCATTTACTTTGCGCAGCTGCGCACGAGAGCAGTGCAAGCACACACCGGCGCTCTCGCGGGTCAGAAAAATTTCGCCGTCGTCGTAATTTGTTTTTTCTCGTCTCTACATTGTTATCGGAGAGCGCGAGCGCGCGTATAGAAATCAGAATGGAAAAAATCGCGTTCAGCGCGACCGAATCAATAATCATAATGGACATGCATACATAAAAGCGGAAGAAACGCTTCCTTATCAACGTTCACGAGGAGCGAATAATCTGCCTAGTTCGAGGTGAACGCTTCGTTTTGAGGGGAATTTTCGCTTTTTCCTGCGCGTTCGCTTTCACGAGTACTGCACACGGTCGAAAACAGCACGCGCAGGGAGTTGTTTTACGATGAATCTTGTAATTGCACAAATGTAGAACGAGTGCTGAAATGCGAATGAAATAAGGAAAATAGATTGAAATTTTACTCGATGCATTCGTCGTTGCGCGCCGTTCGATCGGCGCCTACTCCACTCTGCACGAGAGGGAGAAAATATAATCTTTTGTGTTGGAGAAAAATGAAAAATGAGAAATTATTTATGCTTAAAGCAATGCATATAGGGTCAAGAGCTACATAATTTACCGCGTAACCTACAACCATTAACCGGATATAGCTCTGCTATATACGTACTCCGCATATACATATACTGTATCACATAAAGCATCGATGCTTGGTTCGTTCCACATTATGTTCGCTCAGCTATTCAATATTATCCACTATATACACGGCGTAGAATATGTACGTATATAGGCATAAGTAGCAGCAGCAGCAGCAGCAGCAGCAGCAACAGCAGCAATCGCCGTAGTTAGTGAATATTTCTCAATTATCGATCACCTCGTGCGGTACATGTGAGCATGCACAATACACACACGATGACGATGCTCGCCAAACCCTTTATAATACAGCATCCATTTTTCGTCTCCACATCGTGCGAGTGTGTGTAAGGTAAATGAAATCGACAATACCTTTTTCGCATAGGCTACTTACGGCATATCGATATATAAATAAGCACGAGTGACTCGTCAACGTCGAAAGAGACGGTAAAATAATTTCAGTCCGGAAAAGATCAAAGCTGCGTAACTGGACTCGACGCAAATAAGAAATTCATCTATAAAAATCGCGCAAGACGTTATCGGCTTCTAGGCATTAACGCTCTCGTGCGCAGCCCCCGCATCGCCAAAGTGCAGAGCGCTATTATATTCCTACGCGATGATCGTCGTTTTACGTAACGAAGCCGTATACACGCGCGCGCGCGCGCGTGTGTGTGTACCCAAGAGTTTCCTTAGCACGCGCGAAATTGCCAAGTTTAAAAGTTTAAGTAAGTTCAGTCCGGTCGCTCGGATTAGCCTGCGGCTCGGATGCAGAGCTTTGAAGTAAAAAAAATGAAAAAGAAAAAAGAAATTATATGAGCGCGTTCATCGCATTTTAGAAGGTGCACCCGGGCGGATGATGTTTTATTATGCTCTACTTAGGATGTGTATTATATGAATGTTTCGGAAACTTTACTCTCGAGCTAGGCGCGTTGTGTCGGCTAGCTGCGTCCGAGGCAAAGGCGAGCTTTCGCGCGCGAGCAAGGAAAACTTTATTAAACTAGCCGCTGATATATACATAAATTTTGCAAAGTGTTTGCTCCGTACAATATATATCAGCAAGCATCTTGTAGCCTCTTTGGCCCGCAACACTGTATAATATATCGAAAAGCAAAACCATCGAATTATCCTATAAGTATCGATTAGTGGACGCGAGGTGAGGCACGTATACCTAGCTGAGCTCTCGTTGCTGCGGTGGCATATATGCTGTTGCGGTGCGCGCGATATGAAACAAAATGGATTTCTCTCTGAGCCGCGCATCCTCATATTCTCTCTCTCTCTCTATCACTGGTTGCGGCGAAAGCTTCTCTCTCTCTCTCTCTCGCTCTCTTTCCGCCTATATACGCTATGCGGACTCAAGCATCGTTAATCCGATTAAACTTACTGCGATACAGTAATGCGATCTATTGGGTTGTACGAGGGAGAGAGAGAGAGAGAGAGAGAGAAAAGTTGCTAGTACACTGCATGTATAATCTGCCCTCTAAAATATTTAGTATTGCCCACATCAGAGTAGCTGCATAAACTACTTGCGCTCTATTAAACATCAAAGTAATATAAGAATCGGAAAGACGACCAGTAACGTTCTTTGCAAAATTTGCTTGCCAAAGCTAGGCCGGATTTTTTGTTGTTATATTCCGCTATCAAATACACAGATGTGATTACGTGATTTTCGATACAGTCCGCCCTCGTACTCGTTGTAACCGCAAATCAAAAGTGGTCCCGGTGCCCCCTTTCGAGTTTCCAAGCCATATTTACAAATGGCTATTCCGAAGTAACACGATCAAAGGAAAGCCTTTGGCCACGATGCATCTACAACTTCTGGCATACATCGGACGCAGTTTTTCCTGTCTAAAGTCAATCCTCTGTACGACGTACTGACGCGCGCGAGTATTGGCAAAGCAAAATTTTCATCTCGTTCTATGTACAAGCAGCAGCGACTCGACGAATTACAGCGAACGAGCCGACAATCGAAGCGTCAAAGTAACTTCGTCAAAGTGCAAATTATTATCACGGAGCGCGGCTTTAATCGTGCACACACGAGGTTCACTTTTTCGAGCCTCATCGAAATGCTCAGTTTCCATTGATCAAAAGAGCTCGGATAGAGAAACTATAGTATAGGCAGGCAGAGTCTCACTTTGTAGCAGGGGCGTTCCGTTGGCGCATATCTTCTTCATCTCTCTTGGCTCTCTATATGCTTGGTCGTCGCTTTAAGAGCTCGCGCGCCCGCGTTTCCCGAATAATTTTGCGCGCCTGCACCTTCCCCACGTATGCGCGGCGTCGAGAGCATAAATATGAGATATCGTGCCTCGTGTACACTCGCGCGCGCGGCTCACATATACATACGTGTGTAAAGTAATTTTGCGAGCTGCAGTGCGAAAGCTCGCTATATCAAATTCTCTGTATGCGCGCCCACGGCGCCGTGTATATCCTATCACGAGCTCTATATCGCATGCAAGATGCATATAATATATGGGCTGCCTAGCGTATATGTATGTATATTTAAAAGACGTTTAGATAATTAACCTCGCAGCGATGTGTCGCGCATTTTAGTGCTCGGGCGTACGCTCTAAAAAGAGGCTATTAGCGATCGTAATAATGAGCGTTATGTACGCACCGAATGAGCGGCAACATCGGGTCGAGAGAAATTCGGCCGGCCGTTTAGCCGACATAATTTCCACTCCCTAACGAGCTATAACGATTATTTCTATTGATATTTTCGAATAAGGTAAAATGTGTTTGTTTATGTGTGTACTTGAGTGCGTGTGTATGGGTGTTGGCTATCGATATCGACTATGACTAAACTCTGTATAGACCAAACCCTATATAGTAGCATCGGTCACCGCGTCTAGCTTATGTCTCTGCTTCGATTTTAATTCAAAACAAGCCCAAGCGCTAGTAGAGTCGCTTTTCTTTTTTTATTATTAATAAACGAGGCCATATGTTTAAAAGAAGCTGAACGCGAACGCGTGAATTATTGCTCATATAGGTAGGTGAGTTTACGATTATTTTTATATAATGTACCTGTATACATTGTCTATGCAGACATGCGCGCGCGCATACACACACACACACACACACACACACACACACAAGAGAAAAAGAGATGACGTTACATTGTACAGAGATAAACAGAGAGAGAAAAAAAAAGTTTCTCTCTCGTATAAAATCGTAACCCTGTTTTGAGCCACGCGCAGCACGTCTGTGTCCGTGTGGCATACGTGTATACACACGGGAGGAGCGAAGCAGCGGCGATGTCGCAGCCTGGCGCGAACCTTGGCACAGTTGCCTTGTCGTCGTCGTCGTCGTCGTCGTCGTACGCCGCGTATACGAATCGCGACGGACATTCGGTACAGAAGTTCGTGACGAGCCTAACTAAGGGTTAATAAAACTTATGACCTAAGAAATTTAGCGAAATAGCCCGAAAATTAATGAAAGCTTCGCTGGTGAGGCGATCAGCCACGATTTTCGCGACTTTAACGGATTCACTATGGGTGGCAAATAAATAAAATTTAACTATTTCGTTGAACCAACTTACTATTCGGCTGAATTAGCCATTCGTCTGTGTTTTCCATTTTTGATAGCTCAACGGCATTTCAATTTTAATTGCGCTCGACGGATATTCGGTTTATCAGGTCACTCAATAATGCTTTGACCCTTCACCTATTGCCGAAAACAATCAAAAAATGTCCTAAACAACAAAAACCCAATCCAGCATTTATTTTCACTATAGTATTGTGGCATGCACAAAATTTTTCCGAAAATAAATTTTCAACAAAAAAAAGTTGCACGGAAAATCTAATAATTTGTTTTGAAAAATTTTTCTATTTTTCTTCATTCTTGAATATAAATTGTTAAAAAAAAACTATAGGCTCAAGTTAAAACCCGAGTACAAAGAGCGGCAGATGGGACGTTGTTCGCTTTAAAATTGAATGGCTTTACAATAGGTCATTTGATTAGCAAACTCGATCCAGTCGCTACAATGTTAATTTGGTGTAATTTTGTTGTACGCTTGAGTTGAATTTTGCACACAGTAGTTGTTCGGCGAACTCGCATATACCATTGGCGCAAGCCGATTGCTTTTTTTTTTTTTTAAATTAAATTGATTGAGCCATGAAACAATCTGTGCATGCGCAAGCACAACTCGTTCGAATTTTGGTCGCGTAGACAAATAAATACTTAAGGTATACCGGGTATAAGTATATATATTCGTAAAATATAAAGAAAAAAGTACATATGACTCGGTTGCTTCGACGCTCAAACATTTTCAAAAGAAACCCCGACGGTGCAGCTAATTTCTAGGGCAGACTTGGACACTAGCAGAATGTGTGCATGTGTACATGTATAGGTGCATGCAGCAGTTGCAATGGTTCGGTGTAATGAAGTGAAGCCCTGATCGGTAATATAGTCTATATATATATATAAGCGTGCATCACGCCCACAGCCGCGTGCAACTGTTCCGATACATAAAACGTGCAGTATTGGCTAATATACGCGCTGCACTCCGCAGAACAGTTCCGAGTCCGAGACAATATGATCTTAATAAGATTTTGTCGTGGCACGTGCAAATGGACACCTCCATTTTCGCAATATTGCATCTGCAATACAGGATAGTTTTTTCAAAAAAATATATTCAATGGACATCTTGAAAAGTACATTCGAAAATTTCCCTATAGCATACACGATTATTTTACGCACACATTTTACGTGTAAACTCGAACAACGCTTCGCAAAGTTTCACAGAACTAATAATTTGTACATTCTGAGTTTGCGCTTGTCGTGTTCTGGATTAGAAACTAGCCAATGGATTCAATGTTTTAGTAGTAGTTTTCTGAAAGCGGTTTACACAAGTAGCTTATGCATGAACAGTAAAAGGAGTAAAACAGCGAAAAGAGTGACGTCATGAATACGAGTTTTACCTCATGCAATGGTGACAACATGAAAAGAAAAAGAGTTCAAAATAACAAAATAGTCCAAGATTTAAAAAAAATATATTGGCTTCAAATTTAAGAAATGGAAAGCAAAAAATCCGAATTCGTCAATGCATACAAGACGTTTATATTAATTTCCGTGCATAGAATCGAATTTCGATTACTGATTAGATAATCTGAATTCAAACGGAGTCAATGTCCACTTAAAATGTGCCAAAACGCGCGCAAGTCTTGCGCGTGAAATTTGGGTGCAGTGGTCCAGAATTGCATTTCAAAGCGTGCATCGAATTGTGAAATATATCCGGTATATTCACACCTTCGATTCTGACTCTGCATCTGTTAGAAAAGTAAATTTAATGTATATGGGGTCGTCTCTGTATTGAGATTTAGGCAATAATAACAACAGGATAAGGTGCACCATCAAGAGAGAAAAAGAGGCCCTAACACGCTGGATTCACATTTACAACAGTTGCATGATCGAAGTCGAGCATGAACGAGGGGTTTTCTACAAACGATGAAAATGTATTGCGTGCAATAGGCGAGAGTATTTATCGAATAGTCGCACGCGTGCAGCTGTTGATTTAGCGATGGCATTTTTATTTTACGACTTAGTTTTCTGTAATCGTTAGTCGAAGCTCGTAAAATTTTACAAGCCAAGTAGCGCTAAACTATCTTTACGATCTTCAAAGCGACAATAGTCTTGGAGTATGCGCAGCTTGCATTTGTCCCGCACCGGATGATTCGTCCTTCGATCGTGCGTCTTTTTATTTTTTTTAGCGAACGATCTTGACTTATATGTGTTGCAAAATATATATATGTGGCCGATTCTCTGAGGAATCGAACGGTTGAAGAATTGTTTTTCTGTTAGTATGAAAAACTTGTTTATCATAAATGTCCGAAAATTGTTGTAGAATTTTCGTGACCGTCAATTTTTTTTTTTTTTTTTTTTCAAGTCCCGAAAAAAGCTTAGAACTTTTTATGAATATTTTGGTAATGAAAGTTCAGATCGAAACGATTTTCAATGTTTTGGGGGGATAGGCTTTAGGATTTTGAAAAAATAATGATAAACGGTTTCCAAAATTCTAATGAATTTTAGGGGAAGATATATAAAATTCAAAACAACAAGTTTTTCATACCAGCAGAAAAAAAAATTATATGATTTTACAGAGAATCGCCCATATATTTTTATATAAATATTGAGAGACATGCGAGGTGATGCAACTCAAATTTAACATATTTATCGTGGAATAGAACAGCTTATTTTATTTACTTCAGTTTTTGGACACTCATTTTTACGTTATAGATTGTCTCCATACCTGACAAGATTCGAAAACAAGAATACTTAAAATGCCGAAATATCGCATTATCGCGCTGCTGTTTGTTTTCGTTGAATGTAAATTAATTCTGGCTGCGTTCATTTTTACGATTTTTCTACGATACACCTGTAATGTTTTCTGTCTCGGAGTCAAAAGGCTAAAAATAATCTCAAATATGAATGGTATTGTCGGCTAAGTTTGACGCGACGACGTATATATTTATTTTTAACTTTTCTCACTGTATACGTACAAGCCTATAAATTCAATAATCGTGTTATTAGCGCTTAGAAAAGAATTCGAAAACATCAATCATCATCGTCATGGACTAATTATCAAGTTTGAAACTTGGACTTATCAGCTGTTTGATGCGCGTCGCGAACTCGCTTCTGCATTCAACGTATACGCAAACAAACTTACGCAAAACTATATACGTAAATGATATTCATTTCATTTATCGACTCGATATTTATACTTGCAGTAACGTCAGCAAGATTCGACGCGCTGCATAATTGTCAACGATATAGCTCCGCACGCAAACAAAAATTTGCTCGAATTGACACGAAACGTAAATAAAAAAAGAAAGAGAGAAAAAAGAAGCCAGTTTTTCTCGTCTGAGTAACTATTGGTTTCGAGGAAAATTCAGTGGTTGAATAAACGGTGGGATTTGAGTATTTTTTAAGTTTTTTGATACGTCGATAAAAGACTGCCAAAAGCTTGGATCTGATTATAATGCAGAGACCTGTTTCAAGCAATCAAGTATACAAATTGAGCAAAAAACGTCAGGCACGCAAAGTAACAGGTAGAAATAAGGAAGAGAGAACGATATAGATAGTAAAAAACTCCATCAATTCGCACGTCAGTACATAAATCCGCTGAAGTTTGCCAGAAAGAACAGCAGTAGAAAAAAGAAGAAGCTGAAATAGCAGACGAACGTGTTCGCATCGAAAAGGCACGCATCGTCGTAATCGTCGTCGTCGTCATATCGCTATACATCAACTCGAGAGAGCTGTGCCTCCAGCTTCAAGGTCGCGTCACTAAACTACTCGCCCACATCGCGATGATGTGCTACTGTCGATTGTTACATGCTATTTATCCATTGTCAGTCAGTCTGCTATGTCTATATGGCCGGATCTCTATGAAATCGAATGGCCAAACAATTTTTTCTTCTGCTGGCATGGAAGACTTGTTTTTTATGTCATGCATGATCCCAACATTTTATTCGATTTTCGGAACCGTTTATTATCTTTTTCAGAGGCCCGAAGTTGGCATTATTTTCGAAATTTATGCTTATTATTTTAATGCAAATAAAATAAGAAAATATTAACAAACTTTAACATTTTTCGTCTCACGTAACAATGGTCTTTGGAACATTTGTGTATTTGCATGAATGTAAAAAAAGAGCAGTTGAGATAAAAATCACCCTAACATTTAAACCAAAACTACTCTATATTCGGCAATAAAACTTTTACCAACCGTTTATTTATGTCTTAAATTATACATTTTTCCCCCAAAATTTTATTTTTTAACAAACCGATTACAGAGGACAAAAAAATTCTTCGATCAGGACGGACAATTAATATAGGGATTGACAAATTTAAAATTAAAAATTCAAACAACATTTCGAAAAGAAAGGTATCATACCGACGAATCTATATAGGGATTTTCTAAAAGACATTGAAAAAATGACGTACTTGTTAAACAAATTATCGAAAATGACTCCATTTGTTTAGACAAACTCCATTTATTTAGACAAACTTATTTTCTTTGGCCCAATTGAGATGAATTTGTGCGTGAAGTATGTTTAAAAGTAAAACAAGACAAGGTTCTTCGTAAGTGTATTCCGATATCAATTGCGTCCGCCAAGCATAAAAAATGGATTTCGAGAATAACGCGTATGAAGTTTTTAACTTCCACTGGGCGTCGTAAACGTAATTACGCTCAATTCCAATTTTGACTGCCTTTGATATAAAATTAGAATTTTTCAATAAAAAGTACAAAATTAAATATTTACAAAGTTTTTGATAGCGCAAGGGAAAATTTGTACCTTAGGCTTAAATGTAAGATATAAAATGTAGATATTGAGTATATACATACTCAAATAAAGGAATAATCAAATTGTTAGAGGAAGCATTGACAACGGGTTTTGCATTATTCTTTTCTTAAAATTTTAAAAAATAAATCTCCGCGTGACATCTTGCACGGATATGGTCGTTTTTTTATTACGTTCGTGCGTATAATGCAAGTTTCGAAATTACAAAATAATTACAAGCTTACACCTCGATAAGGCATTATCATACGTTACGTACGGTTTACGACTTTTTTTGCGCTCAGTTTATTGCACGCAGAGCTAATCCAAGAACAATAACTGCGTACTGATATAACAAACTTTAAGAAACGATCTCAAGGTCTTAAGTATATCTGTCGCATCGAGAAGAAGAAAAAAGCCATGTAATATCTATCCGTGCTTTCATTATTTTCAGGGTCAAAAAAAGAGATAAGTCACGTGTATATATACGCTTTTCGAGAAATGAGAAATAACTTTTGCAAAGAAATAATTGGACCGATCTACAATGATGCAAGCAATTGAAGAGCGATGCGTGTCAAGAGTGTCGCTCTCGCGCCCAGATCAACTTTCCATGAAAAATTCCCACTTTGAACGAATTAATAACGAGCGCGTTTATACGCGATAAGAAGAATTTGCGCATAAACATAATATGTCAGTGGCTGGCATTTCAATGCTTACGCATTAAAAGGCACTTGATTAATGCAATCACGTACACTCTTCTGCCGCGATGGCGCGAACGCTCGTTATTACGCGAATTTGAATATAAATGGAAAAAGTGTTGAATAATAAAAAATAAAAAATGAAAAATAAAAAAGAGACAGAACACAGCTGACTTTGCAGTCGAGCCCGCACCACGCCATGTATTTATTTTTCTCCTCTACCCGCGAACCGAATCGTCAAGGTGCTCTTCGAGATTCGTAAGTTGCGGAATTATATCATTAATACCCATTTGGCGTTCGATTAAGTGCAAAAAGGTGAATAAGCGAGATGGAGTATGCGTGGATAACGAGAGAGGGGGAGGAGAAAGGGAGGAGGGACAATAAACGAGATCGGAAATGCATTCGCGCGAAGTTTGCCGCGCGCGCAGAGTGAGAGAGGCGACAAAAGCGAGAAATGCATCGGCGCGAGCTGCGCAGCTTTAGAAAAATTCATAAAGCCACGATGAATAATGCAATTGGCACGAAATTACGCTCGAAGCGAAAGAAAGAGAAACGTTTCGGGATTTGCGTCGCATTGCTACAAAGCTTCTTGCATGCGCTTTGACAGCAATGCTAAGAAGCGAAGTCTATACTCTTCAGGCGCAGCAGCAGCTCGAATAAACAGACGTCTCACGTTTTTTTTTGCGCGCGCGTTATATAGCGTCTGCGAGCAGGTTTCTCGTTTACGAATTTTTTCCTCTTCAAAAGCACGTGAATGATTAAACGACTCGGAAATACGATCTCGACTGCTCTCAAAATCATATTATTCATTTTATTTTTTTTTTGTTCCATCTCTTGAGAGCGCCAGCAATGCAGCTTATTATTCGATATAGCCGAGGCGCAGCTGAATTTGAAAACGTGCGCGCCTCGATGCACGCGACGACGCCATATAGAAAATGAAAAAGTATATGTATTATCTCGTTTGACTAAACGACGAAAAAATGTCACAACAAATTGGTTTTATTTCTTTTTCTTCTCGCTTTTTAATCGATGAAATACACGTTCGCGACGCGGAGGAATCTCTCGGCCTTGGCATATTATGATAATACTCGAGAACGTACAATAAATAAAAATAAAAAAATGTGTGTGTGTTGTTGTTTTTTTTTTTTTTTAGTATAACAGATTGGTACAAAGAGAAGCTCTTGAATCTGCGTACAGACCGTAAGCAGCGGCTCGCTTTTCTCGGCGTGCGCCGATCGAAAATCGATACTTGAAATTAATAAAAATAGCGTGTAACTTACAGGGTTATGAGCAAAGAGCTTATCCGTATAGACGTATGCATGCATTGCGCACACGTGTGATATGCAGCGGCAGCACACGACATCGTATGTATACCATGCCGCGCATTATCTATTTATGAAAATTGTGCATTGATAATGTGTGCGCGCGTGCAAAGTCGGTGCAAGAGAGAGTAGAGAGAGAGAGAGAGAAAAATTAGATAGAGAAAGATGCTGCGTCTTTTATTATGTTGATGAAAATGGAGCACGGCGTGTTCTCGCTATTTTTATGTGCAATATAATACGTATATCAAGCCTCGCACTCGTCACTACGACTCGCTTCGATTCCACGACCGTGCACTGTGCAATAATAGCGCGCGCGCGCGCGCGGCGGACCCAGAAAGAGACAGTAAACAATTTTTGCCCAGGAAATTCAGCGCCTTCTCGATCGAGCTCAATGATTCGATTGCAAAGCTGTTACGGGAGTAATTGCACTAGCTCCATCTCGCAAGCGCCAATCAGTGTGCCAAGATGAAAATCGACGATTCCGCGGTACAACGCGAGAGGGGGAAAAAAAATCGGAGATGCGATTTTTAAGATGGAACGTGGATTCGAGCAAAGGTTTTTTCATCTTCTCTCGCTATAGGCCGCATCCGTGCACAGTTTTATATAGAGACTAAATCTGTGGGTATGTGTGAGCGGGTATACCTATAACACGCAAGAGCACATGGGCTATATGTTCCAAACCGCAAGCTCGAAACTTTCGGATTCTCTAGGCAAATCGATTATCGACGCTCAACGAGGTACAATATATATGTGTGTATGTGTGGTTTTATAAAAGATTCTCACGTGTTGGCAATGCAGGCATATATAGCTATACACGATACGTAGGTAGTAAGCGCATGCATACGTATATAGAGGAACATTCAACAGTCTGCTGCTGCTGCTGCTACTGCTACTGCTACTGCCTGGCGTCGTCGCAAGCTCGAGTCGCCCGTTTTGCCCTCGTTCGGCAAGTTGCGCGGGAGAGACCTCCCACTATTCGCCAGCCTCCATGCACACAGTCAAGAGAAACCAGCGCGACTCACGTACACGTAAAAGTTGAGCGTAGCGAGGCAGATGCGAGAGGAGGGTGCACTGGGAGGGTAGTAAAACCTAACCCCTAAAAACGAGGCGCCTCCGTACTCGGTGCTTTGGCTTCGAGGCACTGCTGTGGGACCGAAACACGGAAAAAGACCGAGATAAAGGTCGAGTCGCCAGCTAGCAGACGAATTTGTCAAGAAAATTTTTTTCCTCTTCGAGCAATCGTTGCGCGTTAAGGCTTAAATCGTACACTCACCAGATAAAGTCCTTGCAGTGGCTGCAAAAGGTCGGCTGTCGGAAGAACCTCGGCATGAACTTGTGATTCTTGACGATGTAAACATTTTTCTTCTTGAGGGCGCCCTTGCGGCCGCGCAGCTTCTTGGCGAAGGCGGTGGTCGCGTCGGCCGGCCCGAGCGAGTCCTCCTGGCTGTTCTCCTCGTTCTCGGCCATCCTCGTCGTCTACTTCTCGCCGTACGAGTCAAAAATCTCCGCTGCTGTCCGCGACGAACGCGACGAAAGTTCTACGCGAGGGAGAGAAACCCACTGCTGATCCCCCGCGCGCGCACACGAACACACTGTCACTGGCCTATCTCTAATAGTCAATAAGTCAGACTGGTCGTGTATATATGTAAGCGCTACGTATCGTGGATCTGTCTGCCTCGGTCCGAATTATTTTTCATCGACTGACGCCGCCGCGGCACATTAGCTATTGTACATCGACGACGACGACGAGTCGCGAACGTAGTGGCCCTGCACGCACATAAATGCACACACTCACACTGTCACACGTGCTCCTCTTGCAGTTTTTCTCTCTCTCTCTTTAGCGTCGCTCTCGGCACTCGAGCAGCAGCAAGATCAAGAGCAGCGCGCTCGACTTGGCCAACAATCTTCTATCTATATATAGCTATTGTAAGAGATATCTACACATCCGCGCTAAGTCGTTCGAATTTTCGAAATCAACAAACGGCCTATTATATGTATGAGTCGACGGATCAGACTCCGAACACCGACTACTCCGATTTTCAGTAGTTGTCGTCGTCGTTGTTGTTGTTGTTTTTGTCGTGATCGCTGCTGCTGCACTCACGCACAAATACGTGTGCTGCGTTGGATTACATAGCGCGCGAGAACGTTGAATTATATTCAAGTATATAATTCTCGAGGCAGCAGCGAGAAGCAGGAAAAAAAACGGCCTGTGCACCTATGTACGATCGACGCGTACATACAACGGCGACTCGTCAAGATCTCTCGCCTTGTGTCAAAAGAGCGAGATATATAGGAGCGCGAAGCGAGGCGAGGCGAGAGCGTGACTCGGTCAGCGGGCGGCACGAGCTCGACTGACTTTTCTGCTCCGCTCGGCGTTTATTCGCGCAGCTCAACTCGTCTCTGTATTTGCGCGTGTATCTATACATATACGTATACGGCGCGACTCTGTCGGTGTGCGTGCGACGTGCTGCCCGACGTGCTGCATGCATACTACATACCGATTTACCTATACACTCTTGGGCGCGCGCACTCACACGCGCACTTGCTGCGAGAGTTTAGCGACTGCGCGCATACTTGTGATGATTCGCGTTGCGCTGCCATGCTACTGTGTGTTAACCTAGTGCCCCTTCCACGGACTGCACGGACGCACACACGGTTGCCTTGCCTGCCGCGCGAGCTATATATACCTATCCTATATGCAGTGTGCCACCCACCACCACGCTTATATCTGCACGCGCACACGCGCACACGGACTCGCGTTCGGCTTCTATCTACGATTCGGACTGTATATGTATATATGTGGTTGATTTTCCCGAAGTCTGCATTTTGCATGTCTTTATGCCATGTTCTTAAACTAATGAAGATAAGCCAAATCTGGATCGGTCGTTCATTTAATATTGTTGTATTTTTCATGACTGGACATAAATATTTCAATTTTTTAGTGCCAGTTACATTTGCCGAGGAGATGCACAGGCCAAATGTCACCTCCGTGGCATGTCTACATCTCGATATCAACTCTATTTGCCTATACCATGCATTCTCATAAGCACCTAGCCCTATAATAACTACGAGACCAGCTTTTATACATCCAAAGTAAAGTTTAAGTCTATGATAGGGCTTTGAAAAATGTTTTTAAAAAATTTCCCAAGCAATTGAAAAATGTCTCGGATTTTAATCATGCTTCTGAATAATTTCAAACATACCGCCTGCTTTGGGTCGCTAACTCATTTTTGAGGTCGCTAGATACGCAAATGTCAAGTATTATAGCCCAGCTTTCGATTGGTGTAGGTTGCGGGTTCAAATTTTACATTTTATCGATGCTGCGATAATTATTCTATTGAAAAATTCACGTGTGTCAAAAAAACGGTCACCTCCGTGGACATGAATATCTCGAGCTATGATCATTCTTTTTAACCGCTCGCCCCGTCAAAAGACTCGTTTTTCATGACGAAATTTCGGGTGGTACGGAAAATTTTGTGCATTTCTTATTTTTCATACTTAGTTGATCAAAGCAGCGATTTGTCACCTGCGTGTGTGTCACTTTCGTAACAGAAAATAGTCCATTTTAAGCATAAAATTGGACATAGTTTTCGTAAAACGAAATCTCAACACCCCAGATTCCATGATTACTCATATTTTATGGATAAAAAAAGGGTAAACTAGTTCGCGCCGTTCAATGTGACAAAAAAAATTTCACCATTTTATCATTTTCCATATCCCGAAAAAGCAGATTTCGGGAAAATCAACCATATATGTAATTGTATATAGAAGCTGCACACCGTTGTGTTTATATACATGCGAGAAAAGCTCTCCCGAGTCTAGAGATAGAGCTGAGCTGACAGTCATTGAGTTTTGCGCGCGCACTCGCCGCCCGCAGAAGCTGCTGTACACACATGCTACAACCATATAACGCGTCGGTGGCGGCAGCGGTTGCTGCTCTATTCGCTCCTGCGATCGCCTTCTGCATGCGAAATATGACTTAAAACTAATATCACGCAGTTTATGTTAAAGCGCGTGTCCATAGGTGCAGCCGTTTAGCCAACGCGGGCAATTTTGCACTGCACAGCACGGACGCGCGCCCTTAACGAGCTTTCTCTCTTCCAGATCGCCCTCCGACGACAGCGTGCCAAGACCAGTGAACGAGAGCGAGCTTGATTTCCGCTCGCGGCTCGTCCAATCGCATCGACGATTTTATCCATTCTCAGGTGTGCCGAAACCGCGCGACCTTGCAGCCCGTATATATGCGAGAACGAAAACGGCTTCGGGATTGGGACGCGCAACGAACGAACGCCAGCCTATTGGCGAGCTCGCGCGGACGCGTCAATGATTGCGTCGCGATTGTGCGCTACTTCTATACGCGCTGATTCGGATCGTTGCGAATGTTCCGATGGACAAACACGCACAGCGCCGAGTACGATGCAGGGAAGAAAGAAAATCCTCATCAGCTGTGCGCGCGACTATGTCAGAATGGCTCGATTCCAATTGATGCGCTCGTATTATCATGTATCAGTGGGATGCATGCGCGGGAGTATGAGACCGGGCCATATTATGCCATCGTGGCGCGACCGATATTTGTACTGCGCTCGACATAATATACATGTATATATATACTCATTATATAGGCTCGTGTGTCACTAGGAGAGAGAAAGAGAGAGCGAGGCGCAGTAGTGAGCAATGAGTGCGCCTGCATCCCTTACGAGCAGCACCGGCGCTCTCGTGTTATTGTTGTTGTTATTATGACCTAAACTAGACCATCCATTTCTCTAGCTCTCTCCCTCTCTCTCTTTTCCTCTTTTACTCGCTCTTGTTCACCAGCGCACGTTATATATGAATCTCTCTCTATACTTTCCTCTTTCTCGAGCCATATCACCGCTTATACATTCCAACCCAATGTTACGTATATACAGTATATAATACGTATATGTAATATGCATGCAAGCGTCGGCAGCTTTTTGTTCTTGGCCTTTCTTTTATATGCTTTGCACTTTTTTTCTTATACTCTTATCTGCCTCCGCGCGGCTCCACTTTTCCACCTATATATCTTATGTACATTGTACACACGTATACATATATAGAAAATAATAAAATAGAATATTAATATTTTCTATTTGAGTTTATTGAGATGTTCTCGTCTCTATATCAACGAGTCTAATCCACAGAGTGAGAGAAAATGAGTATGTCATCCATATATGCAAAGCAAAAATCTAATCTTCGCAAGACTTCGTCAATAAATCGCTGAAACGTCTGTCCAGCATTTCGAAGACCGAATGTCATATACGGAAACTCGAACAAGCCGAAAGGGGTTATTATTGCAGTCTTGCAAATATCCTCTTCAGCAACAGGTATTTGCTGGTAAGCTTTAACGAGATCGATTTTTGAGAATATGCTGCAACCATCGATGAAAAATGACGCATCGTGAATGTGACGAATGGAGTAACGATCAGGGATCGTGCGAGCGTTTAAAGCTCGATAATCACCACAAGGGCGCCAATCCGAATCTCCTTTTGGAGCTAAATGCAAAGGAGACGACCAAGAGCTTTCGGAAGCACGAGCTGTACCAGCTAAAAGCATGTCGTCAAACTCCTTTCTTGCTATTTTCAATTTTTCCGGATTTAAACGACGAACTTTACAAGCAATTGGAGGGCCAGGGACAGTGCGTATATGATGACGCGTTTCATGTTTAAAAATACGTGGTAAGCCTGGTGGGCGAGTGATAGATTGAAATTCAGCTAACAGATCGGAAAAATCTGATTGAGCGATGATCGTTTTAACACTAGCTTGAGAAGACGGCTGCAGTAATCCAGGTGATCGCAGTCCTGTAATACCGTCAACAATTGTCTTCGTACGGCAGTCTGGTAAAAGATGATAATGGGCAAGAAAATCAGAACCAAGTATCGGAATATCAACATCAGCCACGACAAATCGCCAAATAAATTCACGTCGCAAGCCAAGATTCAGATTGAAAGTAACAAAACCGTATGTTTTAATTTTACTCCCATTTGCAGCTAACAAATCAAAATTTACTGGAGATCGGCGCTCCCGAAGAGAGCGAAAAGGAAAGCAACAAAGATCCGATCCCGTGTCAATAAGAAATTTTTGTTTCGAAATTTTGTCAACGACAAATAGACGGCTATTCGAAGACGTAGAGCAGTCAGAAGCCGTCCTTATTGACCGCTCTTTGTGTTTTCCGACATAGCACAAGGAGAAATGCATCGTTTCGGATTGTTTGGGTAACGGGTATGATACCAGCAAACACGCGAGGATGAATTTGAATTTCTCGATTGCGAAGAAAAAGTGTTACGTTGTCGAGAGCGAGAATTTTCACGAGAGTCACGAGAATCATCACGAGAGTAACGAGAATTATTACGAGAGTCACGAGAATTATCACGAGATCCAGGGCGAGAGCGAGATGAAGATAAAAAATCTACCTGACGTTGCAAGTCTGTAATAGCTTTGAGTAACGTGTCCTCGAAAGTACTGGTTCTCGGTACGGTCGACGCAGCATTCACGTTGAGAGTCGGCGTGCACGGAGAAATCTCGATGATTTTATCGGCGAGCTCCGCAAGTTTGTCTAAGGCTGCATCCGTTTGAGTCGCAAGAATGGCTCGCACTGAAGACGGCAAGCGGTGAAGCCATAATTGACGCATCAGGTTGTCCTGCACGATAGTTGCTCCAGCAAGCGAGCGAAGATGTCGCAAAAACTGTGAAGGCTTTCTATCACCAAGCTCCTCTTCGCTGATGAGCTGACGAACTCTTTGCTCCTCGGAAGCTGAAAGGCGCTCGATAAGCTTCAATCGTAAAAAGGTGTAAGGATTCACAGCTGGAGGATTAGTAATTATATCCTCTACTTCCAATGCAACGCGTGCATCTAGTTGCGAGACAACATAATGGAATTTCGTTGACTCGACTGTTATGTCCGAGAGAATGAACTGGGAATCAGCTTGAGCAAACCAGAGACTCGGTCGATCGGGCCAGAAAGCGGGTAGCTTAACTGCTACACGATGAATGGCGGCCGGAGCAGCAGGGGCAGCAGGGGCAGCAGCGACGGCAGCGCGGGCCGCAGCGAGGGCAGCAGCATCCGGTGCATTATTTGGAATTATTTCGCAGATCCTCAGCTTCTTGTCGTAAAACTTCCAATTCTTGGAGAAGTTGTTCGTTGCGCTCACGGAGGACAGCCGGATTTTCGTCGCGAAACATGTTGAGACGATGCCGGCAAAAGAATCAGGAATCGGCAGGAAAAATTTTCAAGGCCAAATCGAAGTATTCGTAGTAGTCGAGGTCACCAATATAGAAAATAATAAAATAGAATATTAATATTTTCTATTTGAGTTTATTGAGATGTTCTCGTCTCTATATCAACGAGTCTAATGAATGCAATCAATAATAATTTCTTGAACCGTCGCTCCCAGGCTCTGAACGTGGTTACGAACAAACGACGTTCGCTACACATATTAGACTGTCCATTATTTCCCGAATCGCTCCAATCCTCGCTCTCACCCCTTGAAAGCTCATCATTTGGCTTACAATGAAAGAAAATCACTGTCTGTAATTAACTCTAGATAGTGCCACAAGCGTCAGCTTTTTTCCCATTTAAATAACATGGGAAATTTTTAAAACCCTTATAAAAATTTCCAATAGGATCCCGCGAAATTCCTATTGGAATCCTATAGGACTCCTGTAGGAATTTCGCGAGATCCTATAGGAAATTTTTATAAGGGAAAAATGTAAATTGAAGTTTTAAACCACTTAAAATCGCTAAACCTTGGGTGCAGCGACGTTTTTCACTTCCTGGTACACCCATTATATGAGTAACCAATACTTACAGGAACGTTCCGAACGGAATTTTGTTTCTGCACACATGATATACTCAAAAAATCAAGAAAAACAGCATATAAGCGTTGTTTTTCGATATTTTACAACAAAACTGAGCGTAAACGATCATCTTAGACATGTTAACGTCAAAGTAGAGATCAAGACCTTTAATTTGAGGGTAATAAAACTATCTACGTTCATTAGAACCAAAGTTACAGGTCTTTGAAATTTAGTTGGAGAATCAGGCATCGAATCTGTGAACCGTTCAAAGCGAAATCGGTACTTGAATCTTCAGAGAACCTTTGAGTATCTGTAACTTTGGTTCTAATGAACGTAGATAGGTTTTAGTACCGTCAAATTAAAGGTAATTTTATGCTCTTTTAGACAGTAATACTTTCAATAGGACTTTATATCCTTGTACTATATGTATTTGGTAATTTTGTACATTTTAATTCAATGTATTTTTATAGCAGCACTCGTATTTCTTATTTTCTTTATAGCACTGTGTGGCATAAGTTCACATTTATGGCACGCTTTTCTGTGGCATAAGTCGCACATTCTGGCACTCGCGTACGCTCGTGCGCTAACCTCACTTTGCGGTACCAGAAAGTGCGACTCATGACTCGGAAAAGGGGTCATAAATGTGAACTTAGCACAATGCTATAAAATGTTGTAAAATTTGAACCTTTTTTTGTTGAAAATAGTATTTTTCGGCCCTAGAAGCTATCGCCTTCAATTAAAAAATCTGAAAAAATTTGAGGTCATGTATTTTGATGAAAAAAACAAGAAAAAATTTTTTCCAGATTTTTCGAGTCTCCGTATCGTCCTAAAAAAATTATTTTCGTCAACAAAAGCGGTTTTTGGCTTCAAAAGGTGCGTTCGGATGTCTGAAAAATTTTGAAAAAATTTGAGGTTACTTTTTTCAATGAAATAAAAAAATGAAAAAATTTTCGAAAAAGTTATTGCATCCTAAGGCCTTATATGAATTTCCAAAATTTTCAATGATTTTTTCTAAAGACATGAAGCACGCAAAAAATCTGAAAAAATTCAAGGTTCTCTGGATTGTTAAAAAGTATTTTTGTAAATTTTTTCAGATTTTTTAATTGCTTCAAGCCTTCAGAAAAAATATAAATAGAAAATGGACGTTTATACCGAAAGTGGGGGTAGGAGGGGCGAGGGGGTCCCAAAATTTGGGTTTGGCACATTTTTATCATGTACTATAACATACCAAAAGCCCGTCCAGATCGGTGACATACGTGCGGACGAAAATTTAAAAAAGTATTATTTTGACCCATATATATCGAAAGCTTGTTACGCGCTGAAAATGATCTGCACTTGTTCCTTTTTTTCTTTTTCTTTATAACGATATAATCCAGCACCGGGTGCGTAGCGTATTGTTTGCGTTCGATGCTGCTTCACTACCTCTTTGCTGCTGCTGCTGCTGCTACTCAGGCGTTTCTTCTGCAGATTGAGAACTATTGTTACTCGCGATCTTTTGTTATGTATACCTACGGCACGAGTATACCTATACAATAATATGCAGACTCGGAGAGAGCTTTTAGAAGCTCGCGCGGCTGCTATGTCCATCAACTGTCTTTAAATGATACACCACGATAGATACCTCAATAACTTTGTTACATTATTATGTTTGTACTTGACTTTTTTTACTTCTTTTTGTGATTTTTATACTTTGGATAAAAAATGTTGTCGTCTCATGATTCAACAATGCGATCAGCAAACCAATCTAAAAACTGTTCGAAGTAGTAAAACACTTTTTATAAAGTTATTGAGACAAAAGTTTCCACTATATCACTTGTAAAAATACTTGTACCTTTATTGCGCAGGAAGTACGTTTTTGCTAAAGACCGTTTACTAATTTTTTTTTGTTGCTAATAAGCATTTTTTAATTTTTTTTTGACAATACCTTTTTTTCTGAATTACTAACGCGCATCTCGGCACAAATATTATTAGTAATAATATACATTAACTACAAATATATAAACGATAGTATACACAGTGATAGGATAGTGTATGGGATAGTGTACTACTGTCCGAAGCCGCGAAAAACTGAAAATTCTCAGGGCACGTGTAGTTATTAGCCGAGGCGAAGCCGAGGCCAATAAACACGTTACTGGCTTTCTGTTTTCGCAGCTTAGGCCTGTATACTATATTTCATACCCCGTGGCCAAAAAATAGATCTTTCTGTGTTGCGCAGCGGTCGGGAAGTAATCACTTTCAGGCCAATGGTATGAAAAAAATTTTTTAAAAATTACAACAAAATTCGAAGGGATCACTCATAGAGCAGTGCACATGACTTGAGCAGTAGGCGCTTCCGGGTGCTCCTCTGCAGCTCGTTTAAACTCCGTTACGACCTTTTGCGCCTCAATTTATTCCGAGTTCGGTGAATAATTGTGATCTTTGATTTTTACCACTTCTATACTTCATGGAGACTCTGCGCTTCCGCCGATGACTGCAAGATTCTACAGCCACATTCAGGATACACTTTACATTTCCAATAACTTCTTTTTACCCCCATTTTTATTGAATAAATAACCGTCAACGTGCAAACTGATACGTATTCGCGGCTCGCTAACGATTGAATCATTATTCATACCACAACCCTCAATGTCGGAATATTCTCTAAGTGTCAGAAAACTAACAGTTTTACCCTATGTGGCTGTTTGTACATTTCAGCTCGAAACAACATTTGCGTCCCCTAAATATATAGTGTACATAATACTCGATATATTATAAAGTACATGAAACAGAATTAACAGAGCACATTGTTTGGTGACATTATTACATTAAAACATGCTTAGATCGTTCTGTATTGGTACAAGGTGCAATTTTTAAATTATATTTCCTGGATAAGATTAATTATAAGTACGGACAAAAATAGTTATTTATGTAACAAGTGCCCAAAAGGCGTTTTTGGGCACGAGTGTGCGGAAAAAGACACGAGTGCCGGCCATGCCGGCACGAGTGGATGTTTTTTGCGCACACTGTGCGCAAAAAGCTGGGCACGTGTTGCATACAAAATTTTATGCAATAGGAGACGAAAAATACTTTCATTTAAATGAGGCGTTTTACCGCACACAAATGTCCAAAAACGCTTTTTGGGCACTAAAAAGTGTGCGAAAAAAGACATTTTTCGTCATACTATTGCATAAACAAAATTTTACTACTTACATTGGTGCGCAAGGTAAAAGTACGAATAACCAGCTATTTTGCATTGAAAAAAATTTAAACGTGTTTAATTATTCACGTTTATGATTAAATTTTTTTAGACAACCGTTTCATTATCATATGGACTGTGACATGAATTATCGCAAATAATATTTATAAATGTCGAAAATCCCAAAATTAATAATATAATCGTAAAATTACGTCAATGCCGATTGTACCAATTAGGGACCATAAGAAAATGAACTGATACCGATTGCTCATTATGTTTGTACCTATATTAGGCCAAATGAATAGCTGTTTCAGCTTATCTTTTTATAATTAATTACGGCAGAAAATTATTCATTATCAATATTGAATCGTATAGATGAAATATATTATCCTACCCTGTAAGAATGGTGAGATTTTAGCGTGAGCAGTTTATAAGCGCTATGATTTGTCATTCATTAGCTTGCAATTGTTTGGTGGTATGCAAATACGAGTGTGTAATGACCCAGTCACAAAGGTCATAGCATCCTTGCGGCCACAGACAGGTGAAACACCGGGGCGGCAAATTAGCCCGGTGCAGCACCAAGTCCCAAGCGGTGCATGCTGGTGTGCGACTGCACATGTACACCTCGGCACGCACTTGTGTGTGTGCGCACACGGATAAAGCAGCGAACGTTAGTGTGCCACCGCACACGTACATTGCAGCTCGCACTTGCGGCCTCGCATCTAAATCGTGATGCTTCTGTCATAAAGCATGCGATTTAATGATCGGCCCGGGCAATAAGTAAATCCCGGATGCCAGCGAAGGTCGTGCCCCGACTTACGCCGATGCTCGGGCAAGCGGGCCAAGCAATTAGAAAAACTACCCGAGCATCCTCTAGAATATTTGTTTATAATCCCCGCAAAAACGACCGGATGCGAAAATGCGTAGACCCCAAGCTCGGGAGGACACATAAGTCAACGACGATCTCCGCCCGAACAAAGGGGGTGCCGCAGAAACAACCAATATCCGGGACGTGAGGGAGTCTCGAGGCTCATTTTCATTCTCGTTCATTCGAGGTTCATTCACGGTCCAGTCGCGGTTCAGTCTTAGTCCAGTTTGTGGCTCGGCTCCGATCAAATCAAATAAGTCACGACAGTAGAGCGAACCTCTGGCCAGCTCGTTCACGAACTTCAACCCGCTTGACAGTGCGAGTCAGTTACCCGAAAAGTGCGCGAGCTCGTTCAGCTACAACCGCCGACGCCGTGCCGCCCTCGTCGACGCCGCACAAGCCGAGATCACACCGCCACGGGCCCGCCCTCCAACTCACGATATCTGCCGCTCAGCGAACGACGCCGCCAAAGACTATCGCCGAAGTAATCGATGGGCTAAAAACCCGTCATTACAAGTGTTGTAATAAGTTGAGTAAGTGGAACATTGACCTATTGACGGCTTTAAACTAATTTAGTCTATTTTATTTTTCCATTTTAAATATTGGAAAATGGCAAAATGGCTGGATAAGAAAGAAGAGAGCGCACCCAGTGTGCTGAAAGTTGAGCTAGTTTTTCAGGCAACGAAGTTGAGCAAACTTTAAACTTTTTTGCAAGTGTGCAAGATTTTCTTCGCGTAACAATGAAAAAATGTTTGATTTGTGTTTGTGAGTATCGTTCCTTAGATATTAAACTACATCAAAAAAGGTTTTATAGGACTTATGACACATTCAATCAGCTGAAGATGAAATTTGATAAAATCTTTGTTATGACTGGTGCCCAGTCTCTAGCAACTTTTGCAAAATATAATGAAATTTTTTAATCCAGGCTCTATTCATGAGGTATAATTCTAGACGACAAACCACTTAAAGTTGATATTTTCATTTTTCAGAATTTTGGGATTTTTTTTGAAAAATTGTAAAAAAACGATATTTTCGGAATTCGTTCACCCCCGTAAAAAAATTATGAATGATTTTTTAAACTTTTTACTGTTATCTTCTAGAGAAAGTTAGTTACAACCATTAAAAAGTGAAATACGAGGATCAGACTTATGATTTCCTGCATAATCGAACATATATTTTTTTAATGTTAAGGAACGTTTTTATAAAAAAAATCGTTTCTTTTCCATTTTCAATGTGAATGTCCCCTTAAGATGTATCTATATTATTTGTATATTAATAGTTTTTGTTTGACAAATGAAGAAATCTTTCGTTTGATTATTTTTTTACAATCGCATAAAAGCTGAATTAATATTTCCTTTATAGCTCAAGTTTATATTTATTTGCAAATACATGAAATAAAATTATTGATGTATTAGTGATGTATCATGTAAATTTTATTGTTCATTTTTTTTGTTCTTAACAACAAAGGGATCAGAAAAGGCCATTGAATTCAGAGGAAAAATTAATAAAATTAAAACTTCTTAAATTTTATTTATGAACACCCTCAAGCTTTTACAGAACTGTTCATGAAGAATTTAATAAATTAGATTTTCTGAATAATAAATTAGTTTTTCGAATAATATAAAATTATCTCCAAAAATTAGAAAAAATTAGAGGATGTTCTATGATCTACTTTCACTATCAACTCACTAGTTTAAAAAAAAAAATTAATTTGCTTCATGAAAAATGTTGTAAATTACATAATCTCGAATCAAAAACCTTTAGTTTGATATGAGCTACATATAGTAAATTGTGTCGCTAAATATTTTTAATTTTCATTTCAAAAGTTCGCGCTTTATTGCGGTATACTATAATTACATTGCAATTTGGTCTTACTCAAGTAATTGTTTTTAATTTTTATTATAAAACATCACATATGGTCAAGCAGTAAAACTTGAATATACTTACTTGAATTTTTGAAATTCATTGAAACTTTATTTTTTCATAAAAATTGCACTGGTTTATAGATTTTGAACTGAATCATACATGACTAACATCTTTTCACTGCATAAAATTGAGATAAAGTATAGATTATTCTCCATTCTCCATTGAGGCTGTATGTTTTGAATTGTTTGTCTGAGATGATCAGATATATAATTTGAAAAGAAAGATATTTTAAGAAAACAAATTTGTAGTCATCGATCATATTGAATAAATAATTTCATGAATATAATTGTTCAAGTATCCGGACAGCTATGAACGTGCTTCGGTCACTTCTTTATAAAATTATAATAAACAATTACAATTTTCATTTTTACAATTGAAAATTTGAATATTACCTTCCAAGATGTCTAAATTCACAGAGATTTTGATAAAAAAAATTGTAAACGTTAACATCGTACAAACGTTAACAAAAATTGTAACAGTTAATTTTTATACTGTTCGGTTAATGGTGTTAAGAAAAATCGTTTTGCAGCAGTATAGTAATATGACGCGAATAAAAGTGACCGGGTATTGGTTCAGTCACCCTTAGACACTGTACATCTACATCTCTCACTGTATCTTAAAATAATATATTTCAGATAATGTAGAATCTTTAGTTGAACCATCTTAAAATTAAATAAAATCATCTAGATTTGTTATTATGTTTATGATGCTCAGATGACAAGTCAGGAATTTTGAAGTTTTTAATTGTCAAAGAAGTTGAAAACCATCATGACGTCTGCCCATTTATCCAGTGGAAGGTTAAACATTGGATTGATTCAGGAGCAAGCAAGAAAGCAGTTGTTACTTTTATTAGAAAAATGTGATGGACCCAAAGTATGTTACTTTATCTTGTGTCTTACAAAAAAGCTGAAATATAAATGTTTATAATTTTAATTCAAGGCTATTGTGTGGGATGAATCTCTTGGAGGACCAATGGGGCTCGTTGCAAAATATGATACACTTCAAGAACATGAAGTTATTAAGATGTATCCTTTGGTAGGAGGACGTCTGCCATCTTCTGATGTTACAAATGTCATTTTTATTACTAGGCCACATTTAGATCTTATGGATTTAATAGCTCAAAATATACATGGGTAAATTATATCATAAATTAAAAATATTTATGATTAATTTAGGTATTAATCAAATATTTTTTACAGCGAAGAAAGAAACAGACAGCATAAAGAATTTCATATATTTTTTGTACCTCGCAAGAGTTTACTGTGTGAAAAAAAATTGCAAAATCGAGGGGTTTTTGGAAACTTTACATTGATTGAAGAATTTTCATGTGATCTTTTTCCTTTTGATAGCGATCTTGTATCAATGGAACTAAGTGATGCTTACAGAGAATTTTATCTAGACAATGACCCTACTTGTTTATATCAAGTAGCACAAGCTTTAAATAATATGCAAGAATTATATGGCAAATTTCCTAAAGTAACAGGGAGAGGACCAGCTGCAAACAAAGTATGGAACTTAATGCAGCGATTAGATAGAGAATTAGATAATAAGAGAAAAACAAATGCTTCAATGCCTGTAATTGAACATCTTTTATTACTTGATCGTTCATTGGATTTATTATCACCACTCGTAACACAACTTACATATGAAGGTTTAATTGATGAAATATTTGGAATCAATAACAGTGAGTTTTAACTATTTTAATAACCAATATTACATTTCATGATTTTTTAAAAGTTGATATAAATATTTTTGATAAAATTAGCCACAGTAAAATTGCCAGCTGAAAAATTTTTAAATTCAGATGAATCTCCAACAGTAATGTCACTTGAAAAGAAACATCAACAAATTATACTTAATTCTGGAGAAGAGTTATTTTCTGAAATTAGGTGAGTTAAGAATAAACATTGTTGTTTAGTTAGTTTAAAACACGGGTTAATCTAAGAAATTAAAGTATTTAAATGCAGAATTGTAAGTAAATAATTTATTGTGCTTTTCTAGAGATAAAAATTTTAATGGAGTTGGACCTGTTCTCAGTAAGAAAGCAAAAACCATTTCATCGCAATTTGATGAAAGGCATGGCGATAAAAGTGTTCAAGAGATAAAACAATTTGTGGCAAGATTGCCTCACATGTTAGCTACTAAGCAATCTTTGGCAAAACGTAAGTTATTTTAAATGTTTCTTATTTGATGTTTTCATGACTAAAAAATGTTTTCATCTTCAAACACACAGATACCACTATAGCTGAAATGATAAAAGAAGTTACAGATTCTAGTAATTTCCTGGAAACATTGCAAATTGAGCAAGAACTTTTAAATGGTATTGATACAGACAAACCAAACTCATATATAGAAGATTTAATAGCTCAGCAAGAACCATTAATAAAAGTTCTTAGACTTTTATGTTTACAATCTATTACTAATTCTGGATTAAAGCAAAAACTTTTAGATTATTATAAACGAGAAATTATACAAACATATGGTTATCAACATTTACCTACTTTATTAAATTTAGAAAAAGCTGGACTTTTAAAAGTTCAGCAATCTGTTAGACAATATACTGTATTGAGAAAAGCTTTAAGATTGACTGTTGAAGATGAAAGTGAGATAATGCCAAAGGACATAAGTTATGTACACTCCATTTATGCTCCACTAAGCGTCAGGTTAGCGGAACAATTAGTCCAACCAGGAGGATGGCAAGGATTAAACGACATACTTGGGTTACTGCCTGGACCAGCTATTAGCAGTTACACTCAGAAAACAACATCAAACATAAGAAGTACATTTAAAAATTTTTAAAATATTTTTGTGTAGAAAAAATTAATTGGTGATTATTAATTTAATTTTAATCTCAGGAAATTCATTAACAAGTGAAGATTCTGGTGCAGATCCTCCAAAACTTATTCTTGTATTTTTTATTGGTGGATGTACATATGCTGAAATTTCAGCATTAAGATTCCTGTCTCAACAAGAAGAATGTAAACCTGCTTTATTTATAATTATTAATACAATTATTATATAATGCTTAAAATTTAATCTTTATTGTGTTATATTTTTGCAGTGAATGTTGAATTTATCATTGGTACAACTAAGCTAATAAATGGAAATACATTCATTTCATCTTTAATGGAAAATATGCAAAAAAACAAAAATTAAGTTGCGCTTATTTTATTTTTTAATTGTAAATCATAATGTCTTTATATTTTAATAAATTGTACTATATATTTGTTACATTGAATAAACATTTTTATTATGACGTTTTAAATGAATACTTTGTTTTGGTAATTTATGATGACAGTTCATTGACATTACCTTCAAGTTTAAATGTCACTTATCCCCACTACAATCGATTTGACGGGTCTCGCAAACTGACACGCAAGTGCTCGCACTTATCCAAGTGTAGAAAATCAAATTAAGAATGGAGCGTGAAAAGTAGGCGAATACTTTTTAATCTACGTTAAAATTTAATATGTATATTTTTTATACATAGAATGTTACATGAAAGTGCATTTCTTTGATTAACGTGATATTTACTAAATAAATAAAGCAGTAGGTTATGTTGTGTTGAAAAATATTCCAAGTTGTACCATTTAAAAATGAGTCCTGCACTCTTGGAAAACGAAGAAAGATGTTTTGGTGGAATGACTTTTTTTGCACAAAGTCACCCAGCTGAACTTTGTGGAAGTAATGGCCTTCCTCTCACACCTAACTCTATTACAATATTGGGAAAATCACAGTTTCTCAAAACAATTAATCATCCTAATTTGTGTTCATATTTGGATATAATAAGAAGCAAGCATGGTACTTGTTATTTATGTTTTAACTTATCTTTAAATCATCTTTAAACTCCAATGAGTAAAAAATTTTCAGAGCGGACAATTGTTGTGGCTGAGTATTGTGGTAAGCCACTTGCTTCATTGGAAAATTTGTCCATGGATAAAGTTATACGAATAGCATATCAGTGTTTAGTAGGACTCAAGTATATGAATAAATTTGGACTAGTACATAGTCACCTTAGTCCTGAAAATATTCTGGTTGATAAAAATGGAACTGTTAAATTATTTAACTTTGGATTATATTATATGACAGATCATGGAAAAAATGTATCTTTTCCTATTGGGTATGATAATTTTTAATTCTGTTATAAACATTACATTTTATTTTTAAAACAACTTTAAAAATCATTCAATCAAGGTATCCAAAATATACTGCACCAGAGATCTTTCTCAGTAGTGGAATGAGGAGTGTGAAAGTAGACTCTTGGTCATTAGGAATGATCATTGCAGAATGTTTATTAGGATGTACTCTTTGGCCTGGATACAAACTATCACAGAGTTTAAGAAAAGTTCTCAGTTTAGTTCACACAGAAAACAGTATATTCGAAAGAATTTCTCGTGAAAATAATTGTTTCAATATCTACGAGGTAAATCTTATTTGAAATTTTATTTCTACTAAAATGTAGAGAATGTAATTGTATAATTGCGAGTATGTTATGCTATTCAGGACCTACCCGAAGATGTTAGAGCTTTTGTGAACGATTGCTTGCAAATCTACCCGTCACAGCGAAAAACGCCGGAAACACTTCTAGAGCTTCCGATTTTTCAAGAATTTTTGAAGAAAGATGATCAAGACAGAGAAAACAGTTTATATGAAAATGTTATACAACGAAAAATGGATGAGCTCTATTATCTGTGGCAATTGGCTGGAGGAGATATGACGATAGAACTTAAGAGGCAAGGATTGATTCGCTCAAGGCCTCCAATTTTAACGATACCTAAGTAATAATAATTTTAAAGTCCAAACTATACATCGTTCAAAAGCACATTCATAATAATTTTTTTTCTTTCAATCAGTCTTGTCATTTTGCTGGGCCAAATGTTCGGTCGTCGCGATATAGCCGGCTTATTAGATTTGCGAGTCGTAAAAGTTTCACTTGAGCTGCTTTCTCAAAGGCTTTCCCATATACCTTATGTAGCAAACTACCCCAGACTTTCTAATCAGTAAGTACAATTTTTGATGTCTAAAATTCTTTGAAAATCTGACTATCATTACGTTTCAGTACGTACGCTCAAGAACCGAACGATTTAACCGACACTGCGTCTCAGCTGCCGTTGATTATCCGAGAGCGAGATACAGAATATCAGTTTTACAGAATCGTATTATTTAATAGATTGCTTCAAGTAAGTTATTATTTTCATACAGTGACTTATAATACGTAATGTAACGCATTAAAAAAAAAAAAAAAAAATAGATTTATCCAATTACCAAAGACGCAATAAAGCGAGAGGCGCACAAAGACATTCCACCTCCGGTGAGAGGTGCCATTTGGGCGGCTCTACTGGGCGTATCCGGAGATATACAAACCAAATACGACATGATTGATAAAGAAACGCCTACTCACACTGATCGGCAAATCGAAGTCGATATTCCAAGGTGTCATCAGTACAGCGAACTATTGTCCTCTGGCGCTGGACATGAGAGACTTCAAAGATTACTCAAAGCCTGGGTCAGAGACAATCCCCATTATGTATACTGGCAAGGACTTGATTCTCTTACGGCGCCCTTTTTATTCCTCAATTTTAACAACGAAGGTACAGCAGTGATTTTCAGTTAGCGATGAGAATATCCAACGAATTCTAAAAGTTTTATCATGTTTGCAGCTCGAGCTTTCGCCTGCTTATCAGCTTTTATTCCAAAGTATTTGCATAAATTCTTTTTAAAAGATAATTCTGCCATCATACAGGAGTATTTGAGTAAATTTTCTCAGATTATTACCTTCCATGATCCGCAATTAGCAAATCATCTGAAATCAATCACATTTGTTCCCGAGCTTTTTGCCATTCCTTGGTTCCTGACAATGTTCTCTCGTAAGTAATTTTATTTATAACACCAACTGCTAAACAAATTCAAAAAAAAATTTTTTTTTGTTTTACAGATGTATTTCCGATCCATAAAATTTTACATTTATGGGACAAGCTGCTGTTGGGCGATTCTTCGTTTCCTCTCTTTGTTGGCCTAGCGATTTTAAAACAACTGAGAGATTTCTTGCTTGCTTCTGGATTCAACGAATGCATTTTATTATTTTCCGATCTTCCTGAAATTGACATTGAACTATGTGTGAAAGATTCGATGTCAATGTACCAAAAAACACCATCCAGTATAACTTATCGCAAACACCAGTATGATCAGTCGAAAGTAGGTCGCCAATTGTTTATATGCATATTATATGTAACACTAAAAAAATGTCACTATTTTTAAGGCTGCGAATTGGAACGAACCAGAAGTTGGAACGGAAAAAATACCTAGAATAAGTGTTGAAGATCTGATTTACTTGTTGGAAAATAGTCCGGATAAAGTTTTGGTAGTTGATCTTCGAAATAATATACAGTTAGTATAGTCGATTTTCAATACATCAACAACCAATACATTGTTACTAAATTATTTTATGTGTCGATTCAGATATGAAAGAGGTGCCATTGCTGGAAGTATCAACATTCCTTTTACTAGCGTTCAACTGGCTCAAGATCGAATCACTTCGCTCGGTCCGCAAGCCACTCCGCTCTCTGAAAATAAAGATCGGATTGTTGTCGTAATCGGGCCAAACGACCAAAACAGTGCATTGGTTGGTAAAGTTCAGAAAAATATCTATTGTCTACTCATTTTCTATCATTTCTTTGATTTTTAGTTCGCAGAATTTCTTATTGGATGCCAAGTGTTTGGCGTCTGCTCATTGCAAGGTGGAATTTATGCGTTACGCTCAAAAGCTTCAAATCTATTATTGCCGACACGCAAAGAGAAAGGCTTTTTTTAATGAAAAATTGTATATGAATATTTTTTAAATGCTACTACAATCATAAGTGACATTTTTAGCCGCGTGGCCAAAACGAAATCGTTAGGAATTCACGAAAAATAGTATAATATGTATAGAGAATGTCTTAAATTACGTGTTAATTATTTATTTAAACCGTCGTAATTGACAATCATGTGATTAGAGGCATACTTTTTTATTTCTCTCTATAAGTGATATTATTCAATTATATTTTACTACATAATGTATATTAAATAATGTAAAATACGCCTTTGTTATTCTAAGTGGTTTGGATATTGAAGAATAAAGAAGTAATAAAAAAAATTAAAATGCTAGCACCGATTCATCAATTTCTTAACAAGTAGTTTTAGGTATAAAATTATAAATTCAGAGTTAAATATAAACAATTTATTTTTCGAAAATGTTTTTATCAAGGTTTAAAATCTCAATTGAAAATTCAATTTATATATTTTGAAAACATTTAGTTTTTCAACGATAAAAAAGTCGTTTTTGCTGACAATTTATTGTACAGTCAAAACTTGTCGTTGCTGCCTTTATTTAATTCTGGACCAACATCATATTTAGCCATATATGCGTAATAGGAACCCGAGACTTTTTTCCTGTAGCTAAAATGACTCTGCGGCGCAACTACTTTTTGCAGTGATCATCAAAAAGCGACGAGAGGTATCCGTCACACAACTCGCATACTTACTATCCACGCACTTCCTCCTGCATAAATTTTCCCAATAGCTAAGATCGAAGCTGCCTCGTGTTTAGATGGGCCATTTGATGCGCGTTAAAAGAAATCTGACAGATGCACATGAAGTTAAAATTAAAATACTTTCTCGTTCATCGTGTTTGCCTGCTCGAAAGATCTATTTTAACTGCTGCCTGGAGCATCAAATTCGCCAAGATGTGGTTCGACCAATGCAGTAAGTGTCCAACAGTTTTTAAATTCACACGTGCTCCACTTGTTTAGAGGGTTGCTATGGCAACAAAATTCAAAACAGAAATTGACGTCTGCACGAAACTCCCAGTGCTGTGCGTTATGAAAATAAGCTCAGTGACTCGTGCGAGCGATAAACAAGCGTACAATTGTTTAATGTAAAATGCTTCAAAGCGAGTGAATCGTTTATTTTGTCGCGATCGTTTACGATGGAGAGCCATTTGTCTCCTGGGTTCAAAAAATGGATGAAAAAGTGTCTGAGTGACGAGTTTTCCAATGCCATCGAGAACCACTTGAGTCGCGAGCTCGAGCCCTACGACGTGGCGCAAAAAGTCATCAACTCTCCGCAGATGACGGAGCTCGGCCATGCACTCAGGGCGTCGTTCATCGAACAAATCGAAGGGTCGAAAAAATTATCATCAAGCCAAGGAAACTCAGCGGGCGTTACCGCCGAATGTAATGAAACGACAATCGTTGCCGTCGCTGCTCCAGAATCCTCGTGGCCTCAAACATCTCTCTCGTTCGTGAGCGACTTATCCTGCGACGATTGGTCGCTGCTTAGGCAAGATTACGGCAGTGGCGGCGGCGGAGACAGCGTCGGCGAAATCAGACAGATCGTCGATCGCATGAGCTCCGAGCGTCCGGATCACGTGCGGCTGTCCGGCTACGAGGCTCTGCTAGAGAATCCGGAGCTGCTGCTGGCGGCGCAGTCGTCGAGTGGCGGCGGCGGTGGCTCGGGCGACTGCTGGCCGGCCCTGCTGAAGACGCTGCGCGACGGCATAGTCGAGGGCGGCAGATCGGTGTTCGAGGCGAGTCTGCGAGCTCACGCGAAGCTCATGACGAACTGGGCCCGATTCGGCGAGACCTACGCGAATCTGCTGAGCTGCTTCGAGCGGCTGAGTCGGGCCGCGAGGCCCTTCGAGGCGCTGCCGAGTCAGCTGAGCGGCCTCAACTTCAAGATCTTCCTGCACGAGAAGCTGCTGCGAGTGCTGAGGCTGGCGATAGACCAGCAGGAGGAGCTGATCAAGACGACGCGGCCGAGCGACAACCGAGCGAGCGAGGAGGCCATCGAGCGCTTCGTGGATCGGCTCGGCGACGGCGGCCAAACTCAAGCGGGCTCCTCAGCGAGCCGGAGCCAGCTCAGCCCTCTCCAGCTGTTGGCCGTGCTGGAGCCCCGGGCGGCCTGGTCGCGCCGCTGGATGCACAGCTCGCTGACGCGCAAGATGCTCTGCGGGGCGATCGGCAAATCGGCGAGCTTCCTGCCGGCCCTGCTCAGCCAGGCCAAGCGCGGCCTCGAGCAGCCGCCTCGGGGCGTCTCGGTGCTCCTGAACGACGAGTGCCTGCCCGCGGAGGCCTTCGTGTCCGGCGACTCGGTCGAGACGCTGGCCTTCCTGCACAGCCTCGGGCTGCTGGTCCAGCTGTGCCGCCACTCGATCGGCCGCGAGCTGCTGCGCGACAATCTCGACGAGGCGAGCTTCGCCGGCCCGGCGGACCTCGCGCTCTCGCTGCTGGCCTGCCTGAACAAGCTGGCGAGCTCGGCGGCGAGCGACTCCAACGGCATCTACGAGGCGCTGCGCTCCGACCTGAGCCAGTTGCTCGGCAGCTCGGCCGTGCCGCCGCTCTACGACGCGCGCCTCTACCCGGCGACGCTGAGGCCCCTCGTGGCTCCTCCCCGGGCCGACCCGACTCGCCGACTCTGGCCGCATAGCCTCGACGTGCTGCGACGCATGCTCGACGCGACCGACGGCCCGAGCTTCCTCGTGAGCGATCATCGCGATGCGTCGGCGAGAAACGACAGGAGCGACGATTGCCCGGCCCCCGTCGTCGCCATCCTCGCCTACGCTTCCAACGTGCTGCGCCAGCCGCTCGCGCTTCTCGCCATCGAGCACGTGCTGCATCTCTTCGGCTTCCTCGAGCAGCTCTTCCAGCTCAACGAGATTTTCTACGTCGTCGAGGAGATCCTGCGGGAGAGCTTCTATCCTGGCGCGACCTACGTCTTCGGCAAATTGGACAAGTACTACGTGGAGAACGAGAACAAGACTCAACTGCTCGAGAAGTATGCGCGCCGTTTCTCGTTCTTTTGTCACCTTTATACGCATTATGTATATATGTCATTGCTCCGTTGCGATTGTACGTTGCAGAGCTCTGCGATCGATGCTGCTGAGCATCGCCTCGATACCCCTGGGCCTGCAGATGCTCTCGAACGAGCCCCTGGTCTTCGAGGAACTGATTCGCGGCTCCATAGCGCCGCTGCGCGCCTCCTGGAGCGCCTACGATCGGGTGGCCTTCGTGGCCAACTCGGGCTTTCTGGCCCGCGGCGTCGACGTGCTGCTCGAGCTCTCGCCCCACGTCATGTCGACGCTGCTCCTCGAGCTCGCCAACCTCTTCCAAGATCCGCTCCTGTTTTACGATCCCTGGGAGCATCGCCATATTCGAGTCTTTCTACACGTGCTCGCCATTTTTTCCATCAACACCAACTGTTGAGTATACGCGATCGTCTTCCGAGCCATGTGCTTTCGCTCGTTGCGTTGCCCGAAGCGACTAAATTTTTTTTGCTTTTGTTTTTTCGATCAAGGCTTTGTCGCTTTTATGACAAGCGAGAATAACTGCAACAAAGAAGACGGTCAAGACGATCCCACCAACTTGTACGAGTTTTTTCAGCATTTTATGGACATTGACTCGGTCTATCACCAGCTGGGCCTCATGTCGCTTAAAACTATCATTTGGAATTTGGACCTATATTTGTACATGCTCAATTTATTGAATTTCCAAGTGAGTTACGAATGATTATCGAATTCGCGAAAAATTTAATTATTCAACTCGAAATATCGCTGCACGTGCCAGGAAAAACTGTTGAAGTATCAAGAGTACAGCCTGATGAGTCAGGAAGAGGGTGCCGATCCGGAGAAAGCAGCGGTCTACATCACCGACGAATCTTCCCTGCTGCGCCATCAAATTTTGCTCAACGGCTACACCGTGCGACTGAGGCGCAGCGAAATTCTGTCGACGCCCGAAGAGGCGAGACTGTTCTCGACACTGCCACCGCCTCAAGGCTGCTGCATCGACGACGAACCGATGATCGTCGCCGCGACCAAGCACGCCAATAGAGGCGACCGGATCGACGAGAACGAAGAGGAGGAGGAGGAGGACGATAACTCGGAACTCGGACTCTGGCTGCGAGACACCGGACCGGGTTTGCGCGACGAATTCTGGATAACTCAAACCCGACGAGCGCACAAGTCCTCGCCCAACGCCATGAAGGTGAGTCGATTTATTTTTCTCGCTCGACACTCGTATACCGGACAGGACGCCAGTTCGTTGCATCTTGGGCCATGTAACGCAGCACACAGTTTTTCTGGAGCTGCTGAATCAAATGGAGCAGGCGATACCCACCGTCGAGTGGGTGGATCGATTCAAGTGGGATCCGGAGTTGAGCTGCGACAACGACGAGTACTGGCTGCCGGAGGAGAAACTCGCTTTGCAGCTGGTGCTGCATTACGGCCACGCGCGAGGCTTCGTCGTCGAGAGCGACGACACTGAAAAGAATCTGAAAACATTCATAAGGTCGACCCATGACTACATCAATTACAACAAATCTTCGATCTTCGAGGGTTTCGATTGGTTCCTGGCCACGATTTTTCTCGTCTGTAATGCAGATCTAGAACGGTTGGTACTTTTCTTTTTTCAAATCATATAGTAAAGCCTCAGCTGGCCGCGAATCATTGCGACGGAGCAAAAGGACCCGAACGGGTCGACCTTTGCCGCTCGCGTGACTCAAGCTAACCAATTCATCATCATCGGCTTGTAACGACGTAATTCGTCGGTCTCAGGTTGAAAACTTGGTCTTCATTGTAGCGACCGCAAAGTCGCATTTTATTTTGGACTCTGAAGTTTTGTATCATCATTGACCGACTTTTAATTACGCAGTTTTTTTATTCATTTTTATTTAGCTCAAAAGCTTTCGTCAATCAAATATTACACTTCCCGTCGGCAATGTTTTTATGGCCGGCCTTGGCACAAGTCATCGACGACAATAACGAAGAAGAAGCTTCCACTAGACTACTGTTTGCTCACCTCTTGGAATACATCGTGGCACTCGAATTTCCATCAGCCAAATTTGCTTTGAAAGTGAGTATTTAAGTTCATCGCTTACGGTAATAGCAATGAGTTTTTTATCATCTTTCTTTAGAGAGAGTGTGGCGTCGCTTGGTGGATGATCTGCGACCGACTGTTGACCCAATTCTTTTGGGGGATACTGCCTTGGAACGAAATTATACACTTTTTTGCCGTTTGCATTATGCACCCACCAGATTTTATTCTGTATTATTGCGTATCGTTACTTAACCACTGCGAAGCTGATGTGATAAAAAGCATTACGGAAGGAAAAATGTGGCCTGAAGAAATGGTAGTAAACATCGATAATCAACAATTCTGTCTAAATTCTAAGAAATATTGTTTTTTTTCTCTGCATACAGGTTCTGGAGGATTACAGGTGCCACAGTCAGATAGGATTTATGGATCGCTTGAGTAAACGACACGGCGGCAAAGTTCTTCCATCTCTGACTCAGAGAAAATTTAATTTTCCAGAGGGTATTGAGTCCAAAGAGCGAGGAGACGTTTAGTGGCATGGTCAAGAGCTAAAGAATTTGGAATGAATATAACAATTTGTTAATCTTTTTATGTAAACTGAGCTCTGGCTCAACCTATTTTTTGTACAGATTTACGAATTAATTAAAAAACAAACAATTTCCCATCCAACAACGTGTAAAAATTGATTCTTGATGCAAACAATTATGTAATTATGTTCAACGTATTTGCAAAAGAAACTCGCGCACATCGATATCGATTAATATACAAAATATCGAGATTAAGTTAATTGCTATACTCATACATAATTTCATAAACTCTAGCTAATATTAAAAACAATAATCATATCAGTCGTAAAAAAACAATTTCATTTCCTTTTTCTTTCGTTTCACTATTCAACTATTATCTTTTTATTCATAACTTACTAAGATTCGTAAGCACCGAATTTAGTAGATATAATAAATGCCTACATACTTGGTACTTTCGAAATATTGAAGCGTCTTGAATTTTCACACAAGAGTTCAATGTTTGTCGGAATGAAAATCAAGAAATCAAAACGGCGCTACACATTTAGCAATTACCTCATTCAGCTTGATCAAAAGTGCTTAAAAAACATCTACACAAGTCGCGTATATACAATGATCTACACTCGTACAAACTTTAAAGTTTTAATCTTCGTGAATTTCAAACAGCTTGGCTACTTCGTTTATTTCGTCGTAAGTAGTTCCCCGGGCGAGAATCTAAAAACAAAAAATAATATTTAATAAATCAGTCCATTCATTTATTTTGAAATTCTATTTCAAGATACTCACCTGTCTAGCAACTGACATACGATTGAAAATATTCCATAGGACGATACCAACGACAATTTTATCGCGCACATAAAAAATAACACCTTTAGCGTAGTCGTCCACTGCTTCATCAGGTACTACTTTCTTTTCAGAATTTTCACTTGATTTATTACTGATCAAATTAGCTTCTGGATTATCTGAAGTCGATTTTTTTTCTTCTGGTTCAAGTTTAGGGTCCGATACATCTTCCCCTTCTAGTTTCTGCGATTAAACAAGTATATAATAATTACTACCAAAAAAATTGGAGTATTATGAGAATTATTTCGAAATTTTACCTTTCCACTACTGGCTTGACCATCTTCAACCGCTTTTTTGTCCGATTCGTTTTCAGAAGATTTTGCAAAGACACCAACAGTTTCTAGCGAAGAATTTATTATTCCAATTGCTTCGAATCCAACCTCCGGGCCCAAATCCGACCAGAACATAGATTGATGTGTGTAGGGTTTGTGCGATCCTGTCATATTTTCTCCTGCTAATCTTCCAGAGATCACGGCGTGATCGTGATGCTCGATTCTTCTTCTTCCCAGTTGTACATCGTAAAAGCATGCAACATCGCCTGCAACCCATACATTACTTCGCGCTTCCAGTTCTGCATTCACCAAAAAGCCATCTTGTACTGGATCTGTCTCTAAATTTGATGATTTTGCTAATTCCGTATTTGCTTTTACCCCCACCGCGACTACGACTTGATCAGCTAATATCTGTCATAATAAAAAATGGGGCTAATCACTAAATTTATTATTTAATGAATAAAAGTTACTGGTAAATCTTACAGTTTTGCCATTGTTAAGTGTAAGCTCTAATCTGTCGTTTTTCAACCTGCAATCGTGCACTTCTACATTAGGCACGCAATTAACGCCTTCCTTTTGCGAATGTTTAGTCGTCCATTCACTCAAATATTCAGGTAAAACTTGTGCCAGTATATTTTTTTCTTTATAAAGCTGGTATACTTGTTGACCCTCAAACATACCTATTGAATACAGTTAAATAATAATTAATATAAGATATCAATAACCAGATTAATTTTATAAAAACTGACTAACGATTTCTTGCTAGTGATGTCGATAGTTCTGAGCCTAAGAAACCCCCACCAACAATAACTATATTCTTGCAACTGGGCTTTTTGATATTACGCACCAGTTCAAGGTAGTCTTCTTTTGTTCTAAAAACAATAATTTTTTCTTTTGCTTTTTCTTCAGCTTTTTCAAAAGGAATAATATTTTTGGGAGATGCACCTAAAAATAAAATTGATAAAATTATGTATTAACATAAATAAGCCCTCGAAGAAAAGTAGACAAGTCATAAATACCAGTTGCAATGAGGCATTTATCGAATTTTATAGGATGATTATCTTGTAAGTAGACAGTTTTGTTCGGGACATCAATTTTTTTAACTGTCCACCCAGTAGCAACAGAAACTCCTCCTTTTTCAGAATTTTCCAATTCTCCAATAGGTAGATAAAATTCTGGAGGTTCATAAAATAAACTCCGTTTGGTTCCATTCCATTGCTTAAAAATTAATTTAGATGCTAGTTCTTCGTCTCTATTATACCAAAGTTCTTTTGATAAAGGTGGCCTCATGTATGGTAAGTCTCCTTCATTAGTAATAACAAGAACCTACAATTTTTGTTCATTATTTTCAATCCTAATGAAATACTACAAAGAATGTATTTTCAAACCTTAGCAGTAGGATCACCAGCTTTAATTGCTCGAAAAGCAGAAAATGCAGCTGTTCCTCCTCCTATCAACAAGTAAGGTACTTCTTTTGGAAAAGCATCTGATTCCTCAGGTCTGGGGACAATTGGTTGTCTTCCAAGATCTTTAACAACTTCTACAAAAAGGAATTGTTATTATTTAAAGATAAAAAAATTCAAGCTCATACTTAGCGTCACTTACTTTTACTTTTTTCATCTTTTTCAAATAATTCGATGTACTAAAAAATATTTTATAACATAAATAAAAGTTTATTATTTTACAAACTTATTGATAATAAACTCACAGCAACTGTAGACACACCAGCTACAACAAGAGCTGCAACTATTTGCTTCCAGTAATTGAATACTGATTCACCACTCGAGCCATCTCCACCTGAACTACTTTTATGACACTGTTCACGAATATCTGGTGGACAATTTGGAGGACAAGAATAAGTTGGTTCTTCGCAAGAAGGTCTAAAACGAGATTCTGGTGGCTTTAGTTCCTGTCCTGCAGGAGCAGTAGAGTGAATGGGAGGTGGTGGTGGAGGTTGAGGCAACGGTGGAACTCTTTTGTTTGATTTTGTTTTTGGTGGTAGGCATTCTTCAACTTTAGCTGTTGTACCAGCTGCTCTAGGTTTTTTATTTTTTGTGCTATACCTCAGATGATTTGTTGTTGTGTCTATGAAAAATGTACATAACAATCAAAAAGTGGAACAAGTGAATTAATTTATGGATTTAAAAAATAAACAAAAATAATTGTATTTACTGTCAAAACTTAAAAAAAAAACTGTAAATTTTATTTCCTCATCAATATTAAAGTTTGAAAATGGATTAAATTTTAATTTTTGAACTTTTGCATAAGTAACTTCATATTATAACGCAGTATATTGAGTTTATCCAGGTTATGTTATGAGTCACAACTTTGACAAACAACTCAGATCTTTTACACATGTATTCAGGAATTGTTCATTAATCGTACTAATGTCAAATCAGAATTATGGTCTTAAAATTTGCCGGAAAAACAAGCAAGTAAGCAAGGCCATTTTTATGCAGCACGAGAGACCGGCTACTCGAACTGTGTGCAACACTCGCGCATATTCAAAATTCAAGGCGTAAGCAAAGTACCTAAACAATTTGCGAATCTGTCGTGAAGGCCATGCCTGGTGATCCTGGTCAGTTGGCCGACTATGCGGCTGCAGTTGAGCATGATGTTGTCTCGTTGCAGACGTCGTGATTTATCTGGCTGGTAAGTGGTAACCTGTCTTATGCAATATGGTGGTCGACGCCGTACTAGGGGCTACGCGTGCTACCGAGCACGTCGTCGCAGCCGCTGTAGCCTTTGTCACTACTACTACTACTACTGTAACTGCTGCTGCAGCTGGCGATGATCGGCGCGCCGCAGACGGTTTTGTTTTCATTATTTTTGTTCGGCTGCCAGCACGAACGTCCGGACGTTAGGTGCATGAGAGATAGCAGCTATCCAGACGACGCGACGATGACTCCGTGTCATATTTGCAATAAAACAACTCCGATGCCAATCTTACTTAACAACGAGCAAACGAGGATTATTTGTTGGAATAATTCGATCGGTTAGCAATTAATGAATTGTTTGATCGAGCGACGCTTAGATTTGTTGTTTTTATCACGTTTAATGATTAATGACGAATTTTTATATTTCTCTACGCGATGCGACTATGAATGCGAAGTTGTTGAAACAATTTTATGTGACGATTTTTTTGAGGATTTTTTTTTATTCGGATGATGATTTGTTGATCTTCGAGGTTAATTCGCAATTTTAGCTCAGGATTGACAGTTTACAGCTTACACTACCGTCAATTATCGAAAGTTAGTATAGATCATAAGGATTTTATATAATGTAATCTCGTATTAATTATTTCCGATTTTCGACTATGTAATCACACTTGAAGTCGTGTTTATTTTCAAAAGTATAAGATAATGAATTTTTCAATGATAATTAAGAAAAAAATTATTTTTTATGATTTTCAAACTCATTTGTTCACGGGGCGAGTTTTCCTTAAAATTTGAAATATTTTTCCCAAACAAAGATAAACATTTCAATATTGTTTTGATTATCATAAGAACCGCGTCTCACAAATTTTCAATAATTTGAATACCGCGCTAATCCGTGAGTGACTAAATTTTACCAAGTTATCGGTGTTTTGCAAGATATTGAACGCATCGCTTAGCAAATTTCTATGCGTACTTTTTACATTTTCAACTAGCTACTACTCAAGGCGCTTTGTGCACCTCAACTACTTTTTTTTAATTCCACAAAATGCTTTTTTTTATAGTTCACTTATATCAATTCGTTGCAAAACTAAAAAAACCTACCAACACTTACAATTCTTCAAATTTTTATTTTTCGCTTTCGTTTAATAAAAACTTTAACACGAATAACTCTTGCAGTATGAGCAATGTAGTTTCAGGCAATTTCGTCATTAATTCATATTTTTGATGAGTGCTGTAAATAACTTCGGTTTCGATGAGATGCCGCAGTTAATGACTACACAATTTGAGATCCTTTATCAATAAAAAAATCGAAATGAATTTTAAATTTCTTCTTTCAAACTTATCAATTTATAATTTTTTCATTTATTGTAGTTTAATGAAAAGTCTAAAAAATATAATGATAGAGAAAAAAATACTACAAATATGCTTAATATCGTCATCACGAGCTTTGAGCTGTAAAAGCCAAGCAAGTAAAGGCATAAATCTTCGTTCGCGAGGTCCTCCATAAGCTTCGTAATGAAGTGACTTTGGCATCCACCTGGAAAAGATAAGAAAAATGTAATGAATGCTCGGTAGAAAATCAGCAATGGCCCATGATAACAAGTATAATCACTGCATCCAAATGTGAAGGAACTAGACATCAAATCAAACGTTGATATCGTCTATGGAGTGACTTCAGTCGAAGACTTTATTGTTTGCTGAACGCTCCTTGGCACGTCACTATCGAATCAATCCAAAAAGAGCTGAATATTCCACCTATCGCGGCTTCGCCTCGGCGCCATTATCACGTGCATGCGGAAGTTTCATTTCTCCCCCTTGTAAGAAAATCTACTATATTAAGATGTGTCGTTTTATTCTATTACTAATAAATCTTTGAAAAAACAGTTTTTCTTTTTAATTTGGAGGAGAGAGGTCCCCGTAATAAAAACATAATTTAAAATAAAATTTTTTAAATGAAAAAAGTCTATAAATGATGAAGATGAATCTCATAAGTGTCTAAACACTCAGAGGGTTACCTTTTGATTTTCTGAGTTCGAAAGTTCGATTACTATCAATGAAATGGTAATAGGGGTTTTTTCTTTCATTGAAATGTAACTGCAGCAAAAGGGGAGACTTTCATGCTCATATAATTAATTTTCGATGCATAAAATGATATAAATAAGTTTATATTCTCAAGAACATTGTACACGATTTTATTTTCAAAGAATTTTACAAATGTAACTGTACAGAAATTATAGTTAAACTATAATTTTATGTATACATTAGATTGATGATATTTTCTAATTACAATTTTGAGACTGTTTTTAAATAATATCTGTTGCTAAATAATTTGGTACATTTGTACTCGATAAGAATTAAAATTAGGAAAATACAAAAGTATGGAATTTAATCGAAAACGAGACATTTTTTTAATTTTCACAGTAAATCGTTTTATGATTCTATTATTTTTTTCGTCAATATTTAAAATTATTATTGATATTAAAGGTTAAAACGCGGTTTCAAATTCCTTGAAAAGAAACAGTCACAAAATTGTAATGGACACTTATATCAGTTTGACTCTAACTTGAACTTTTTTTCAAACTATTTCACTGCATTATGAATTTGATTTTTATTTTTATCTTAATCTGCCGCAAGGATCAAATATTTTTACTCTTTATTTTGATAAATTAATAATTTTTAACAATGTTTAAGAGCTTTTAATAAGTTCTTTATAAGAATTGATTCGTCTTGACATTTGTTAGAAATAAATTTGATATCACGATCACTTGAGGTATTTGATATTTTGGAGTATTTTGCAATCCACATAATCTAAGGCTTATCATTTTTAAAGTGCTCAAAGACATTTGAACTTATGAAATGACCTTAGAGTAATTTTAAAACTTTTCATAAAAATGTTTCGATGCTATATTTTAGTCTTGCTAAACCATCTTTAGGCATGAGGAGTTATTACTTTATAGCAGTAAAAGTAGGAATAGTTTTGAATTTGTAAACAGTTTTTAATTTATCTACATTACATTCCTATAATTTTTTTGATTAAAAAATTATCAGATCATTCGAGTAAACATTTCATCACATATTACACATTATTAGAACTACGTTTAACATACATACAGAAATAAATTATCTATTAATCCCATCGTTGTATTAAAACAAATATCGAAGAAAATTCATATTTTATTAATTATACTTCGGCACAATCTTACAAAATTTCTTTCACAGCCTTACAGTACAGAAAGGTCTTTTTTTGAAATTCTCTCGTAATGCAATCTTTGACTCGCCTCAATGTTAGCTTATTGAGTATATTAACATATTAAAATCAAAAATGTCCAACACATGAATAAAATGAAGCGTCGATCTGAGAGATTCTTTATTATTGTGTCGCAAAGTTAAAAAAAATATATATATATACACGTAACCAAGCGAATTAGAAAGACGCGCAGTAACGAAAGAAAAAAAGTAATGTACAAATTCAACGATTCTAAAAGAAAAGGTCGACGCGCGATAATTTGCATTTTTCGAACAATCGAGCGAATTCGACATTGCGTTGAGAACAGCAACTGCGCAACGATGTGCTACTCAGTCAGCGAAACTCGGAACTGGTTTTGCGGAGCTCTGTAACTCGAGCGCCGTAATAACTTACAAGTGTATATATAATATACAATCACATGGTTGGGCTCGCGTACGCGTGTAGCCAAAAGCCGGCCTGCGCGTGTGTGTGCCATGAGTCGCCGCGAGCGCTTGGCTGCATTTGGCACGATTTCAATCGGATAGGTCTGACAAGCGGCACGCGTGCGGCAGCATCCGATTGTCAAAGACACTGATCGTACGCGTCCGTACGTAGATGCGATGCGTACACAAAATAGACGCGAAGAGCAGAGCCGGTATCCATTCACAATAGCGTATCAAAATGTTCGCCTAGTTCTATATTATGTATAATAATCGTAGAGATTCGGCAACAATCAGCAGCCTCGCTTATCTATAATACAATGTCTGTTTGTGTGTATATGCAGATATGGAGTGCTCGTGTGCGTTGCAACGATAACAGTCGATATACGTCGAGATGAGAGCTTCGCTCAGCGTCCCTCGCTCCGTATATATATATATCTATATATATTAAATATTATATCGTAGGTAATGGAAGTCGGGCCGTCGGTGCTGTATAAATTGATTTAGGAGACGAGGCCGGAGGCGCGTTAAACCGAGAGCGCGAGACCCAGCCGAGCCAGTACCATTTCCTTTCGCAGCCGCGTAATTTCCCAGTAGATGTCGTGAACTGAAATCATAATAATACGTGAGCCGCGAATCGCATTTACGATGAACGAAAATGCAATCGATTTGATAAACAGATGGCACCGATCGAATGCCATCCCCGTGCCTATGTACTCACTCGAACTTTTGACGAGGCCACGCTCGATGTAGCGCAGGTAATTCAAAAAATCGCACACCGCTATTATCTGCGAACGATGAAAACAAAAACGGGTTAGCTTGGCTGAATTTCGTAAAGCCAATGGGATAAAAAATTGTAACATTGTACTCACTCTATTGCGACAGATTTGTGATATACTGTGCCATTGATTCTCCTGATCTCCCATTCGCATCCGATAATGACACTGTCTCGGTGCTTCTAATAAGGCGCATTTTCTGCAAGAAAAAGTGATCGAGGGTATGTATCAAGTTGGCGAGACATTAATTAACTTTTGCTACTTTTCAAGAAAAAAGATACTTAGCACGAACTTAATTTATTTTGATTCTTTTACTCTTACTTTTATTTTAGTTTGTTCGTAAACGTTAAAAATTATAAAAATTGATCAATAAAAATAAAAGTCGAGCGTGTGATTGGATTCTCGAACTATTCCGATGTAGCGCGTATGCATTAGCAAATACTCACTTAGGAAAGCCAAGCTTGGCCTTGTCGCTGACGGCCTCGACGAAAATGATGCCGTCGAGCACGGCTTGTCTGACTTTCGTGGCCAGCTCGACGTTCGGAAAGTCGAGGCAGAGATCGATGTCCTCGCGGAAGATTCGCTCGATGAACGGATCGCTCTTGTCTACCGCGGGATTCTCCTTCCACCTGAGGAACTCGCTGTGGACGCGCGGATCGACCTCGACCCCGTATCCGCTCTCCTTTTCGCCTCGTTCTCTGCAAACGAGGATCGAGCCAAAAGTGTCATCTATCGAAACGGAATCGGAAGACCGCGTCCGCGAGTTATACGCGGCCGGATACTCACCGGTCTCTCTTGTGATCGCGCTCCCGCTCCTTGTCGCGCTCCTTGTCGAGGTCCCTCGTCTCCTGGGCGAAGAACTCGTCCTTGGAACCGGTCCTGGCCGGTTGGTCGGCGGCCGGCAGCGTGGTCCTCTGCTCGCGCATCGGCGAGTCCGGCGGCGAGCTCTCGCGGCCGTACTTGAGATTGAAGTGCGACGGGGAGCGCCGGTGCTTCTTGGCGAATATGCCGCTCTGGTGGCCGTGATGGTGGTGGCAGTCGTCGCAGCAGCCGCCGCCGCCGCCGCCGCTCGACGCGCCCCCGGCTATCTGGGGATGCAGGTGCGGATTCGGCCGGGCGGGCGTCGACGTCAGCACGAGGGTCTTGAGGGCCGCGACCTCGGCGGCCAGCACCTCGGACTTCATGCGACTCTCCTCGAGCAGGCGCTCGGCCGTGGCCTGGCGCTGATTCGCCTCGCGCACCATGTTGTGCGCCTCCTGCGGACCATGTTTATCCAATTAGAGCCTGTCGGCTCGTCCCTAGGCGAGCTTTCGCGAGCTTTTGCCCGAACTAACTCGATCGAGCTCGCAACGGGCTCGTTTTCATCGCGATCGTGCTCGGTTCGATCGTGCGTGATGTAACTATACTAACTTGAAAAAGACTCGCCGTGAGCTCTTCGAGCTCGGCCTCGACGTCCTGCCTGATGCGCGACAACCTCGACACCTCCTCGTCTTTGAGCTGGAGCTGCTCGTGGGCGCGTCTCAGCTCCTCCTGCAGTTTCAGCAGCTTCGCCTCTTGCGCGTTCAGAGCCGAGTTCGTTCGCTCCCTCTCGCTCGCTGCATCGTCGGACTCTTTCTCTCCTTCTTTATCCGCGATGCCATTGCTCAAGGGCAGCTGCTGCTCGTCCCCGTTGCTCGAGGATCCTTCGCTTAGCTCGATCTGAAAAATTCGAATCGATTACGCATACGCTGACGTACGATCGATGATCGACGAGCTGCTTATTTTCCAAGCGTCGTTGGCAGAAGTCGCGCGCGAATGGGCACGTCCCCCCGTGAAAAATTTTGTAACGCGGCTTTTCGAACTTTCCCGTTTTCAAAGCTCACTGAAACGCACGTGTCATATGAAGTATGATATTTACGTAAAAATGTGCCTTGTAATTGATATGGAAATTCTCGAGATATCGTGGAGCCGCGCTGCAACGTCGACTAGATACGTCATTCGAAATAGTTTCGCGAATAAAATTTATAGCGGTACATTTAGGTATGTACATATGCGCACTCGGCTCGGCTCGAGATATATTTTACTCGCTTGTCGAGTATGAGTATACGAGACATAACGAAATTTTAGGCACGTAAAAAATGTTCCTCTCGAACGAGCCCCGAGTCTTGCTGCGCGGACGATTCAAATATATATATGTAAAACGTGTAAAACAACGACGAGATAGCAAGCGAAGTCAAAAAAAAATCAATGCTCGTTTTGTGTGAGCCTCGCGCTTGCATCGCACGCGCAAGCGTGAAATTAATTAAATTTCATACATATATAAAAGAATGCGCGCAAATGTTTGGTAGCGAGAAGAGAAAAATAAAAAATTACGGGATAAAATTTCATATTAATTAATAACGTGGCCTGCCTCGACTCGATCAGCCGAGTGGATTAATCGCCGTACTACACATTTATATCGCTGCGAGCCGCGCAGGCCAACAAATCACGCAGGAGCAGTGGCTTTTCCCGAGCTTTAAAAGCTTTGTTCGTGACGTATTGCTCTCCTTTTTACCTTGGCGCATTTCAAATGTACTGTTATATATAAAGCGCTCTATGGGATCGTGAGCCTCTGCAGCCCGGTATGTACACTGATTTAGAGCCGTCGCCATTTCAATAGAACCAACTTTTCGTCATTTATACCTCTCTTCGATCGTATTTTTTTTTCTTTTTTATATACACAGCGACAAGGGTGAGAGAGCTTTACCGTGTTTAATCGGAAACTTTTTGCCATAGGTATCGAAAGTTGGATGCGAATTTGATGCCGGTGCGAGAATGATTTGTACACGAAGCCACGGGAGCATCGGATAAAAGGAAAAAAATTCCTTCCGTATATAGAAAAATGTACCGTCCGAGTGTGCATATGAGCTCGTTGGAGCCTCGATCGTTGCGCAATACATCATCGTATAAATATTAACTGCTCGACCCGACGACGTAATGTTTATGTAATTGAACAACAACAACGAGAAATTTGACACGTACGGCACGTGCGTGTACGTGTATACCTACTTTTATGTCTGTGCCCCTTCATCGAACGAGGTGAATGCTCGCTACGATAGTTAACGGCCGTAAACATTTTTAATTAGATACAAAGAAATACTTATATTTGTAAAAAGTGCGCAGCTCGTAGGTTCGAACAAACCTCTGAACGAATTTCGACGCGCTATGCGTGGTACACGATACGGCGATCGTGACCTTTTCTCAAAGCCCCTTCTAAAACTTTCTTTTTCATCGTTCAGTAATGTATATCAACTGATTCAGTATGGAATAATCGATACGTACGAGTTTCTCTTTTTTCTCTCGACTCGAATATCAATAAATGTGTCTCACTTACACATCGATAAATACGAATCGGCGATGTTGACGTATTTAAGTAAACAACGATAGCTTCCATACAGCTATTAAAGATCGCGAGCGAGCTCGTAACGATCGACGCACATACGCGCCAAAAGAGTATAGGATTTACTCACGTCGAGGGGCTTTGCATCGTCTTGGCCAGCGGTCGAGGAGTCGCGCAGAGTTTCACCGTTGCACTCGGCCGGCGATTTCTCCTCTGGCAATCGTCGATCCAGTGGTTGCTGCGACTTGGCCGGTGCAGCAGCCGTGTCTCTGCCGCACTCCTTGTCCGAGCCGGCCGAGGCTCGTCTACGCGCCAACACTCCTCGCGGCAACGAGCCGTTGTTGTAGCTCAAGATCGACATGGACTTGGTTGAGCTGCGAATTACGACACTCGACATATCAGCACAGGCGCTTTCGACGAATATGTTTCTATAGGTTTGATAATGCGTAAAACGTACCTCTGCCTGCAAAGCTTGGAGTCGTCCTCGTCGAAGAGGCCGGTGGGCTCGTTCTTGCTCTCGTCCTCCTCGTTGTCGTAGCCGAAGAGGTCCGTGGCGGCGCGGGCCAGGTCGCTCTTGACCAGTATCGTGTGCGACTGGTGGTGGTGGTGGTGGTGGAGCGAGCCCAAGCCGGCCCCCAAGCCGGCGCAGCAGTCGGCCTCGTCGGCGTACATGTCGTCCTCGTCGGTGGTGTACTCCTCGTCGCCGGTGGTGCCCGTGCTGCCGGCTCTGCGGTGCTTCGTCGTCAGCGGCCTGTAGGCGTACTCGCTCTGCGCGATCATGGTCGCGCCGGCCGCCGAGCCGTCGCTCGACTCCATCGAACTCGGCTGCTGCTGCTCCTGCAGTTGCACCGACTTCATCACAACGACCGCTCGCGCCGACTCCTTGCTCTTGCGCGAGGCCTAATCGCTGCACCTGCGACAAAAACCAAAGCCATTCGTTCGTTACTATATTTATTTAATCGAATTCGACTTCTATTTACAACATCAATGTCATATTCATCGATCCACTCGTACAATATTTAGAGTTAAGAGGGATTCGAATAAACTTATATTAGTTTCCAATCGAATTACTGTTCATCAATAATCATGGAATTTATCTTTGACATGTGTAGCTCATCATCCACTAATTATAACGAAAATGCAATTGAAATTTAAACATGAATTTCCTTATTCAGTTTCCCAAGTAATTTCGTGTTATAGGATCCATTAGAGTTGTGTCTAGAGTTGTGTCTAGAATATTGGTTAATGTAATTTTTTTCTCTTGGGCAATAAATTAAACTTATAAAAAAAAAATCGTCAAACCACAGTAAAAGAAATTGTCCATTACACGAAGAAAATTGCGTCTCATATGGCCTATTTGAAATACGAAACGCTGTTTTCTCAGAAAATTTTGTCGAGCACAAGGATTAAGTCTATATTAAAACGCTATCAATGCAAATAACATATTTCTAATCGATACATTGGTGCATATTAATTTGATTTTTCTAGCTTAACTTCATCGTAATAACTTATAATTTAACTGTTGCCTAATTCATCGGTATAAAAGTTCATCGTTAAAAAGTTGAGATTAAAAACAAAAGTTGCGGTAATGTTCGATCGAACTATGTACTTTGCACAGCAGCCCAAACGGCGCAAAACTAATTTACGAGTAAACCTGGTATAAGTGCCGCTATGCAAATTACGCACGTGTATCAAAATGTTTGCAGATAAATGAATCGTAAATAACGTTCCGCGCGATCCATTAATTTAATTTTATCAACGATCTTCATTGTTTCAAAAAGCCGGGCTACATCCTTCTCGGTGCTTTGCGGTAATTTCTCAACTTTTCGGAGAGCGTAATTCGCGCGCATAACGCGTGCCATTAATGCCGAGCACTGCAGGTACATACATACATAGGTGCGTAAAGCCCGAGCCAGGAAAGTAAGTAGCAATCGTATTTCACGGTCCTCGCGGTAATTTTCGGATTATTAAATTTTGGCGCGCCACGTGTTACCTCCAATTCCAGGCAGGCAGCAGCAGGTTCTTTGTGCGATTTGTCTCTCCCTCTCTAGCGCTATAGAGCTCGGGTAAAAGTTATAACTTGGCTTTATTACGTTGCAAACAATTTTTTGGCACAAGGCACGTGAACTGATTCCGCTGTATCACGCTGCATCGTGAGACACCGAGCATCGTTCTTTAACTGCGACGTCTTTGGCGCGTTTCAAAAGGACACCGAATCAGAGACAGACAAATCAATGAGTCGAGAAACTTTTATAAGTCGAAAAGATCGCTCACAAAAGATTTTTTCTCCTTTTGACCGATGACATTGCATATATTATAGTTAAATGGACACAACGAACGATATCGTGCGCCATAAATTACGGTACAACGCAGTAAACAAAAAAAAAAAAAAACAAAACAAAGCAGGCCGAGGGGAAATCCATAAGCACGACAACGCGAGCACGAGTCACTGTGCTCACAAAACAAAAAAGTGAGAGAAAAAAAGGAAAAATGTCGCAATAAATCGTTTCTGATCGCTCGCGGGCCCACAGGTGCCGCATGCAACGCTATAGGCCTCCGTGAATGTTATTGCAATTAGTCATCTATAACGGCGCTTTGCGTATGACACACGTATATTGACGAATCTGTCATCGCTGGCTGTGATAATGAACGTACACACGCGGGCACAGTCGAGAGCAGAACTATTCAACAGAATCAAAAACAAGAGAAGAAAAAGAGGACAACTTTTTCGAGCACGCAACTATATTCTCACGATAGTTTCCTATATATGTGTAATGCTACGTTATATTATTGTATGGTGTATACTTATTGAAGGCGGCGCGGGTCAAAGCTCCATATAGGCAGGCGAAACCTGCGCGGAATCGTGTGCTTTCCCGCGTGCGATGCGAGTGCGCGAGGCGAGTTTCTTTGGGCACAGACGCGGCGTTTGTGTTGCGCAACGGTTACGCGCCTCTCGAGCGAACGACGCATTTTTGCTCCGTAAGCCGCGTACGAACTACGAGGAAAATGAACAGAATGAACAACGCGTAGCTTTGCTACTGTAACAGGAGCGATGACTTTATTTTCGACTCGAAATTCACACCTATAAAGTAAAAAGGCGACGTTAAAAATATAACGTAAGCAGTAGAGCTAGTCGAGTCCCTATAGAGCAGGTGTATACAGTGATACGAGAGATAAATTTTTCTCTAAAGCAATACAATCCAAAGAGATGCCAACAGAAGCCAGACTTTCTCCAGCGCAATTTGGCTAATTAAAAAAGCACAATCTCGAGCACTACAACAGGGTAATTTATTCGCCGGCGAATGAAAAAGTGGCGCGCGTACAAAGGAAGCTTTTGAAATTCGCCCGCCATGCGCTCGTATACATAAGATGAGACGCACCGAGGAATCTCGAAGGTGCGCGATTGCAAAACACAAGTGTACGTATATATACCGCTAATCAAGATCACACGCCCGACTATAAAATTGTTTCTCCCTCTTAGCCGCGCGGCTGGCTGCGTTCACCTTTATATTATGAAATGTGTATTATATGCTGTCGAGCTTTTTTCCAATGCGGCACGTACACAGCCGTACGCGCGCGCGCGAGAATACGCGCATCGCGTGAAAGTTCGATATTATATTATGGTCGATAGAGCAGTACGCGATTCGATTACGATATATACCGCATGGAAAAAAAATGCAAAGTATGCACGCTGACAAGCAGCACGTGCTAGGTTCAATAGGCGCTGTAGCTGCAGTCGAGCGCCGAGAGAGAGAGAGAAAGAGAGAGTTTTGCGCAAGCGGGCCCGGCAGATGAAATGCCTGAAACAATGGGGATGTGTGCCTCCAAACGTGCAGCAGCAGTGGCACACGCGGTTCTTAATCATAGCAGTTGTAAGAAGCTCAACAGTCGCTTCCAACTATAATTCATATCATCTGTTGAGCTCTCTCTCGCGAGCAGCCAACCGTTCCTCCTCCTTTTGCAGCTACGATATATTGTATTGTGTGTCTCTTGGCGCTGCAGCTCGCGAGCTTTTCAGCGTATTACATACAGTTTGTGTGTGTGTACTGTGTGTGCGAGTGTAGGTACGCGCATTTTAATATCTCAAAACTTTCGCCTCGCGAGATGCGTGCCATTTTCAACGAGGGGCACTATACTCGTTTTGAATATGTGCGAGTTTGTGCATAATGTGAGTCTGTATAAATCGCGAAAGAGACAGTTTTCTTTATAAAAACGACTTTCCATGCCACGTCGTTGCGCCGCTTCTGCTGCCGAGCGAGAAAGCCGTGCGCTCGAGAAAAGATGTGTAACGCGACGAGGAAGCTTTTAACACACTTTTCGTACACTTCTCGCGGAGTGATGAATGTATCCCATCATTTCCATTGTAAGCCAGCGAGGCTAGGAGCGATGCGCGATGAGCGTTTATTTTCCAAATTGTACTTGGAAAAGAGTTTGAAAAAAGATTTTGCAGCGACGTTCGTGTACGTTGCATAAAATCACACAAATACTCGTTAGCAATAATATTATAGATGCGATTTCGGAGTGATTCAAACGGAACCGTGAAAGTAGCATTATTTGCTCATAATTTCATCGCAATGGCCAATCTACTGGAATGTTCAATTTACTTCCATTCACAAATAGATAATTACATATAGTTGAGAAGATGCGCATTAGAGTCCAAGCTTTTTTCTTTCATCTCATAAAAAATTTCTTGGCGCAGCATCATCAAGAGCCGAGCAAATGATCAAACCATTAGACCATCGGAGAGCGCATTAAATGACAATATGCTTTTCTCGGCGAGCAAATTTTCTAAAATTAAATCTCTCCTCGTCGGCCGCTACTAATGACATGTAAAATTTTCACATTCGCGCAAAGTTCCTCCCTTTTCGGATTCCCAAATGTACAATAACACGAGTAGCAGTAGACCATTACGTCGGAGAAAAAGAAGCGAGTGGAATCTGCCAGTCGTTAACAATACTTTGCCGTAATGTCTTTTCTCTCTCACTCTCTCTATTTCTTTTGCGCGAGGCGAGTTCTCTCTTTTACCTAATATTATTTCGCCTCATTAAAGAAAGCTCTTTGGCCTATCTTGTAAATTGCGCCGACTCTATATACTACGAGGGGTCGAGCTTCGACTGTTTCCTTGTATCATTATTGCGTTTCTCTCATTTTACCCCGGCATCTTTTCTGTATAAAAAGTTTTATGACTCGGATATAGATGGGCTCCTAATGAAGCCACCGAGTTTTCATGTACGAATATAGGGGTTACAGGTCTAACAAAAAAAAAGTTTCATAAAAAGAGTAAACAGATGGGACTTTTTTTATCAGTTGCGTCGAGCATTTTTTACAGCGTTCACTATATATACGGAACGAAACTACGGTGGATTTTTTTTCGCCACGGTATTGTTTGGCAAGTTGAAAACCAATACTTCAATTAGTGGCTCGAGTTGCTGCTTACGTTTTGGTTCGAAAACTTGTGCAAAACAAGCTGTAAACACGTAATGTTTACGATGATACTGGCAAGAAATTAAGATAAAGGTCGTCCGCAGTTGAATAAAAGTTTAGTAAGTGTATTTTCCATTCAACGTTGTGAGTAATTTTCATAAATATGCATGACAAACGTCGAACACATCACGAGCATACTCGTGATATGTATTGGATCAATTAACACGTCGGTTCGTTCAACGTCGTGGCGTTTTATGGCGTCTTTTACCGTAAAGCCGCGTATATATACAGATACCGGTTATCGAATCGAAAGAAAGAAAAAAAAACTAGCCGGCAGTCTATTCACGAGAGTTTCGCAATGGATAACTCGTCGAGAGTCGCCCCGTATACATTTTCCGTACGGCAACTTTGAAACTCGTCTCTCGTAACGCACGTGTAAAATCGTTACGACTCGTGTGTGAGTTTTTGTGCGTTGTATCGTCGCTGCTTCTGCCCGAGTGTATATGCATCGTTGCTCCGTTACGAAAGCGGCGTATTGCTTTGCTCTGCGCCAATCTTTATCGTTAACAAGCTCGACTATACATAGCCCCGCGGTCTCGGTAATTTAGACTCCTAAGGCGTTTTATAAGTTACGTGTGTGTGTACGAAGCTGGCTCTGTGCACTAGTTTTCACTGCGAGCCCGAACGACGAGAAGTTTCAATGAATTCATGGAGTTGTCAAATCTTTTTGCCCCTTGATAAAATTCCTCCGGGTGCGAGGCGAAGCGAGAAATTAATTAGAGCTTTGAAAAATTCTCCTATCCGAAAGCTGGGTCACCTAGTCAAATTGCTCAAGTTCACATTACACAACAAGTTTTTCATTTGCGACGGGGCCCCGGAATTCGATTATGCTCAAGATGAAAAATCTGGGTTAATCTATGTCAAATTCAGTTATTGTTTGTAGTAAGTTTTATACATCTCGAGCGGGATATCTTCTGATTTCATATAATCAATAAATTAGTCATGAATTTTGAATTTTTCTTGTGCATCATTCAACATTATACTTGCATGTTTAAAAAAAAAAAGTAGACAAAGACTTACAAATTATATGTTAGTCTATCTTAAAAAAACACGAGCGTATATCGCATTGACGTTTTCATTAGTCAGAGCGTTTTGATGAATTTTCATTTCTGTTTGCGAATATTTAATAAGTCCTTCCTGCGCGCGGAGTCAGCAGTTATTGGTAATTTCTTATTAAACCGGACGGCGCATATTTTCCTCATTTTTCAACGTATTTCCCACTCTACTCGCTGCACCTGTGCAGCGATATATTCGCACCGCAAGGCGCAATGGCATCATCCTTCGAGTCGGTGATTTATAACCGATGTCTGCAGCTCGGTTTCCTCTTTTGGTTTTTTTTCCTTTTCCCAACGTTCCCACAAAGTGCGTGAAAAAAAATCAATTTCCCACAATTTTTTTATTTTTCCAGAACTGCAAAAACACGTAAATCTATGTTTTTTTTCTGAAGCTTTGATCCTCTCTCTCTCCCCGTTTATTACAAGTATGTCTGTTACATATCTTTTTTGGGAATATTGCAAGAGCTAGCTAGCTAGCAGCGCAGTCGGCGAAAAATATATTAGCTCAGCTTCCTCTTCGGCTTGGATTATTTTACGCTACATTCGAGTAAAAAATGTCTACTCCACTGTTTTTTTTTTTTTGAATCTCGGCTAGCTCGGAATTTTCCAACGTTTACAGCCTGTCAAGTATTCTTGAGGGGCAGACCCTTTCAGTTTTCCTTCGTTGTTCAATACCTTTTTACCATTAATACGATGTAACATGGTTTAATGGCTTGTCAGCGCAACTATACGTTGACGTTTACATTATCGAGCAATTGGTTTCACGTAGCAAGTTCAGTTGACTACTTAAAAGTGAAAATGTGTATCGAACTGATTTACAATCAAGTATTTAAGTTTGAAGAATTGAAATAAGTTGACTGTAACACTCGTAATATATGTATATAAAAAAAAAATGTTAATAACTGCAAGCGGCACTAGTCAGCAATGTAGCACCTATATTATTCGCAGTCTGCTGCTTACATAACGAAATTTGAAATAAATGTAAGTACGCGCCGCGTTAAAAAAGAGTCACGTTGCTGGCCCGCTCGAATATAAAATATACACACACCCGCACGACACGAAGAGGCAGTCGAGTATTAGAAGAAGAAAATTTATATTATATACAGAGGCAGTCGAGACGCCGGGGCGCTTTGCCATATACACTGCACTCGTGTGCTGCATTGGAGCGTACCCAATGATTCAGCTCTCGCGATCGCGTGTGCGTGCGTTGTTTGCATGGCCGTTGCAAGTGTATGTATCGTATGTGTATGTAGCACGTGACATTTTTTGGCCGAGAGATACGAGTTCGTACATTTCCGAAGCGCACCAACATCCATATTGCGATGCCGCATGTATATATGCAGACACTGCACATCGCGCGCTACATAGATGCGCGGGAGCGCAGAGCGTGTGGGAAAAATAGTATACATAATATATATACACCTATAGTTAGACACGTGAGGCGAATTTTCAATAGCTGCTAGCAGTCGAAATTTCGAAAGTATCCAAAGCAATTGCCAAGAAAAGAATTTATTCTCGGATCGGCCAAGTCGAAGGCACGACTCTCGGCATACTCGCGTATATAATTGCAAGTTCTATTTGAGCGAGCCTCGCCCACGCACACGTATACGTAGCGTCGCGAGTACGAATCGAAAGATGAGATCGCGACGTTCGACGCTGCATATCGGCAAACTCTCTTTGCGCCTAATGCATGTACATATACATCGTTGCAAATGCTCGAGCTCGACGACGCGCAGTACGCGCAATCCATCGTATCTGCAGCGCCGATGAAAAGCAACGATTGCGCGCTCGAGAGCTTCTTCGAGACTGCTATGTACGCTGCGCATGGGTACATAGCGACGCAGGATAATTACACTCGCGCGTGCGATTGCTCGCGGTTTCGTAAATCTTTTTGCGTTTAGCCGAGGATCGCGAGCGAGCGAGAGTGCACGTGTACCGCGCAGAGTCATTCGTATATCGAGACAGTCTCGCTCGAGATTCATCGCCGATCAGTGTATATGTAATCTCCGAGCGCGCGGCTACATTACGACTCTGCGCAGCGCCTCTGAAATAAAGACACGAGCTAATGTTCTCGGCATAATGGTTGGACAAAGGCCTTGGCAATTTAAAAAAATGCATAGTTATGCACGCGAGTGCACGAGTGTGTGTATAGCTGCGCGCGCGAGGCGTGATTCGTGCGTTCATTGTCTGCCCGCGCGCGCTCGTGATTTTCTCTCTCTCTCGCTAGGCTGTGCTGCTACAGCCCGCATGCTGAAACGCAAATATGAATTTGCGCGCGATCGGCGTATGTAATAAATCTAAAATGCACCGACCGCGAGCAGAAAGTCTCGAGCGCCCAGCAGGTGAACGCACCGAGTCGAGCGAGTGCACATTCAACGGAGTCTATACGTACTACGAGCATCGAGAATTAGTCTTTATTATATAGGATACGTGCTTGCTCTCCGCGGCTACCAGATAAGGGGATATAGGATTATAATCGTGCATGAATATTTTTATTGGCGCGCGTATCGGCGAATGTGCCGGAATGGTGTGCGCACTTGAGTATGCTCCGTATGTGTGGCTATAAACGCAGCTTTCCTCGCTTTCTAACGCGTCTTTAATAGGAGTATACGGTGGTGTATATATTATATGTAGGCGCGAGCTCGGCACGCGGTGAAATTGCCGATGCACGCGTGCGCTTCCGTGCGCTGCAGCCGTTTCTGCGCTACGCACTTTCCAAAGAAGCGTCGGCTGCGCGTCGTACACATATTCAATAAAATTCAAATTGTCGTCTCTCGTCGCGTATATAGGAGCATCGATACATCACGCATTTATAGCGCGAACAAATTTTTCTTTCTTTTTTTTTTTTTTCATCCTCGGTCGAGCGTTTACGGCGATAGTAAAGGGTAAACGGGATTCGCTCCGACGGCTCGAAATCTCTGCCTCGCTTCGCTTCTCGACTCGTTAATACGTATATATAGGTAGGTAGTATATCGTGGATACACGAGCACCTTGTATATACATACAGCGTGGAATGTTCCCCTTCGCTATAAAGAAAAGATAAACGCCGCAGACTCGGCGAGTGCACGCATAAAGCAACGATACACGGGCGCGCGTATACACATACATTATAGGAGCTGCCTATATACGCGACCAGCTTCAACAGACCATCGCACTGTGCACTACGTTGAGATGTACAATATATATATATATATATATATACGATTATTACCATACGTATATACGAACCGACTGATTACGCCTCTCGATGGACATTGACGCGCGCGCGAAACTGAATTCCGCCACGATTATCTCTCTCGTTTCGATCTCGATGCGGAAATGTGAGAAAAAATTCAAGTCGAACGCGCGGGAAACGCTCGACTATGGAGTTTCGCTCGCGGTTGAGTTTCGCTTTTTCCAATATTCGTATAGGTGCGGAGCACGATACATGTCGCGCGCGACATAATATTAGACCGGGACGCGTCGTCACTCATCGTCGCTGTTGTCATTATCATTTGTTTCATCGAGACATCTCCTCGAGACTACATACAACGTGCATTACGCAAGCGGCGGCCACTGCTCGTACACATAGCGTCCAAATGACGCTACTTTTTTTCTTCCTCTGGCTTTTCTGCCGCCGAGCGCACGTGAGAAACGATGTCCCTCGCTCCTAAGCGTACAATGAGGAGCCCCCGTAGCACATTTACGTAGGCGCGCGCGCGCGCGAGATCGTATACCAACGCCCATGAACACATTCTCGGCTATATCATTAAGCGCAATTACGAATTCGCTTCGTGAGAAATTCCTGCCTCGCGAGACGTTCGTACGGAGTGCAGCGAGAGGTAAGCACGGTGCGCGAGAGACGTCGCGCTGCTCGACGATCCTGCGCTGTACACACATACATACGTGTACGCTGCGATTACAATGTGGCAAGTTGCATTTAGCCCTGATCTCGTTCGAGAGAAGAAAAAAAGAGCCGAGTGCACGAGCGGCGTTTCATCGCGTTCGCGTGTCGCCGCTCTTATACTACATGCAGTTTGCCGACTTCTTTTTCTCTGTGCGCGCGCAAAGATCAATGCCACACAGCAACACATGCATCTCTGTATATATACCTTACATGCTGCTGTACACAGCTTCGGCCGATAGGCACACGCAATATCGACAGCTCGCCGCGAAGAGTCTCTTAGTTGGATTATAATATACAGAGAGAGAGAGAACGTAAGCGACGATCGCGTGTCAGGCTGCACTTTTGCGTACATCGTTCATTTGCTCGGCTGAAAGCTTACTCGATGGAAGCTTTAATTCGGTGGACGACTACGCGTCGTCGAGCGAGCGAACGTAATCGACGCGTAGCACGAGATGAGACGCTTCGTCGAAGGTCTGTATCGAGCCCTTCGTGCGTATATGCCGCACACTTATGTATAGGCTCGTATATATCGGATCGTCGGCGCGAGAATGAAACTTTGCCAATCTCTCGGAAGATCGCCGCGCGACCTTCACCTCCGCGTGAGCGAGAGACACGCTCGAGAGAGAGAGAGAGAGAGAGAGACAGAGACAGAGCCAGAAAGAGAAAGAGCTCGCGCACAGTTTGGCACGTCGCGCAAACATGCTGCACTCGGACAAAACAAACGGCAGCTATTTGCTTCCTCGTCTCCTTCCCTCCCTCTCTCTATCTCTCTCTCCCTCTCGCGCAGCTCTCGCAGCTCTATCTCTGTATGTACATCGTCGTGTTCGTCGTAATACGCACAAAGAGCGATGAGATTAAAAATAGCCGGGCGCAGGCGTTGCTCCAAATTCGCGCGACAACTTTCGAGTACTTGCTCGATTTAAAAAACGATCGCGAGACGCCCATCGAGAGTGCGCTCGGCGTCAAGGGAGCTGGATCGAATTTACGCGAGTGCCGTACGCGCTCATAAATATATACTCACCGATTTATTTGTTATTCGCGCAGCGGCGCGCGTGCGGGTTTTTCTCGGTGCTGCAGCGAGAATGTCTGTATAATAACAACGAGCAGCTTGGCTGGCGGCTCAATGTAGGCGAACGGCAGCGGTACAAGCAGCATCAGCAGCGGCGAGAGCCTCGGGCAACGTCGCTCGACACCGATACATTCGATTGGAGAAGTCGCACGACGCACTCAAAACACAAACACAGACACACACACAGAACACTCGCACACAGCTAACAACATACACATGGACTTAAGAGGCGCAGAAGACGTATGTAAACAAGAAGATCGGAGCAGACTCGTTGCGTGGATGCATCCTCTTTAGGCGTTGTTGTACGTCAAGCTTGTGTCATCGAGCTGAGCTGCGACACATCAAACGCACGTGTGTCACGGATATGTACGCACACACACACAGCGACGAGCACGTAGTAGTTAGCGCGATATTTGACAAGTCGCGTGTATGTGCGCTACGATTACAACAATTTCCAGCTGCAGAGAGAGAAAGAGACAAACAACGAAAAAAGTGAATAAACGTAGCGCAGTTTATGTTATTGTTGACGCGTTCGACGCACCCTATATATGGAATAAACACAATACAGATACACAACAACACGGCACACGACACACACGGACTCACTGATGCAGGCTTTGCTGCTGCTGCTGTGCTGCACCGTAGTAAAAAGCAGCAGCTATATGTACGTGTATACTACGTAGACACACGCGAGGCACTGCTCTGCCTCTCTCGAGTGAGAGGAGAAAGGAATTCAAAGCGCGTCTCTGTATGTATAGCGTACGTGTGCGGCGCTATACTATAGATCGTTTATGTGTGTGTGAGTTTTAAAAAGCCAAGCCGGAGAACGGAGCTCTCTCTCTCTCTCTGCGGCGCGGAGTTGCCGACTGCGCTGCGCTGCTCTGCACACCTTACTTCGCGCAAAGTCAGGCGGCGACTGGCTCCGCTGACCGTATAAAACGCTGTGCGCGAGCTCGCTGCTCGCTTCGTTCTCTCTTCTTTTTTACGCTCGCTTCTCCCCTTCTTCTATTTCGCTCGGATTTCGTGTATACACACATACACGATAGCCTGTATTATGTGTACGCTCGGTACGCCTGTCTTTCTCCGCGCTCTGTGCAGCTTGCGGAGCCCAAAGCGCCGATATGTAAAAGCTTCGACCGTGGCCCTATAGAAAAGAGAGATTCGGCTTATTTCGAAAGATTGACCGTGCTTACATTTGTCGGACGCTCTATAGTACTCGTGTCTACGCGACACGAAGTTCAAAGCTCGACGCCAACGATTTCTTATGTTTTTGGAAGCATTATGATGTTTGACTTTTCGTTAGCCGCGCACACTTCGATCGAATACGTCCCTTCGCGTAAGTTCGCGTTAACTCGTTTTAATTCAAATCGTCATAGCTGAAATCCGATCTTAGACTTTTATAATGCTCCGAGCTTTATTGTGTCAGAGTGCAAGGCAACGAAGAATCGACGCCTCCGCCGAGTTTTTAATCTTTTTATTAAAAAATAAGCTTACTCGGATGCCCCGTGGCGTGATTTTTCACGTTTATTCTCGCTCGAGCTTTCGAGCGTATGCCGCGCGCTGATGCACCACAGCATTTTTTTTTTTCATTATTATACTATGTTCCAAGTGTATGTTTCAATAGTTACGCGTACGTAACATTTGCTTATACAAACAGGTGGGTAAACTAACTAGACAAGTTACATGTATAAGAGAGTGAGAGAGACGCATATAGCTTCTCCAGAGGCAAGTTTAATCGAGCTTATTTGGCTTCTGTTTCTAGATAAGCTGCGCGTAATGTCGTGTATGTCGTCGTCGACGCTGCTGCTGCTACTGCTACTCGACCTCCTTCGCTAACTTTGACTAGATTTTGTTCGCATATAGCTTGATCGGTCCTATTTGAACTTCACAATTGCGTTGTCCGTTTGTGCACGTACTCTAATGCAGTGACAACGGTATAAGGCCGATGAAAAGATTATAGGGCTGTACTAGTACCTGATTTTTCGAGCTTAACTCGACTTGAAGCCAACTCGTAATCGATTATGTGGCAAAAATTGTTCTGTATGAGTTTTCTTATATTTTGTAACCTTCCATTGGGTTAAACCTTATGAAACAAAGATTCAAAACTCGAAAAACGTCATGTTCTTGCAAAACAAACTCGTGCACTAGATAACAAATCGAGTACACAAAAATTCAAACACTTGACTCAAATTAAAAAAAAAAGCTCTATTCGATCGAGTCGAATTTCATAGGATACTCGCACGCCCATCTAAAATACAAAAAATAAACCGCTATGGTCGTGGTAAATTTATATTTCTTAGTTTTGCGGTAGAGTATGTCAGTCGCGCGTACACACGCTCATACATAAATACGTAGGCGCTGCGCGTCCACTGCAAGCTCGAGTAGCGAATTTCCTGACGCGCAGGAAAGCTACTTTGCGAACTATCTTCCGCAAGTGCAGCAGCTGCCTCTGTAAACATCGCCGACCCGGAGAAGCCCGGCTGCATTCGTGTGCTGCAGGATCGAAGCGCAAAGTCTCTTTTCACGCGGTATAGCGCAGTGCAAAGCTGGCCCGACCTGTCCCTTGTGCACTCGGCGTCGTCGTCGTCGTCGTTGTGCGGCGGCTCTGTAAACGTAAAACTTTCAAAGCCAAAATTCAAGTGTATAGCAGTAGTTTGCAGTATACGAGTTGCTGCTGCTACTGCGGGTTTCATATATACTCTCTCTCTCTCTCTCTCTCTCTCGCTCAGCTGCTCAAACTCGTGCGTCTCGCCTTTCAATGCAATTATGATATTTTCTCCCGGTGCTAGAGCTATCGGCCTTACGACGAGGCTAATTGTGCGCACGCGGACACTTTTACGATTCTTAATTTCGTCGAATTGGTCGAAAAGACAGACAGAATCGCGTTCGATTGTGCGCGCCAACGCGTTCCTGTACACACGCGATATTATATATTTTCATTCTTGCACTCGTACAAAACTCGAGCTGCAGCACATCCTGTAGGCAGATGCGATTGTCCAACGAGGAAGTCCAACAATTGCATTTCTTCGACTCGATAAGCGGCTATGGTACGGCTACAGTCATATACTCGACGACTCTTGGTTCTATTTATATCATACGCACACACGTACTCGGTATTATGTGTGCTCGTAGCCGCGTACAAAGGCGATTGATTCGGAGCACAACGAGTGCGTACGTCGTGCGGCGCGTCGTTTTCGGAGCGCTTACGACAGGACGTACGCGATAGCGCGCGCGACGCGATGAAAAGAGCGACTGTTTATTGACGCTAATACGCCGTCAATTATATGCACTTGCCGAGTGCTGGACGCGGCGAACGTCTGTGCTGTGTATATAAATAGTACTCGCGCAGCTATCTCACGCCCGAATAGGCTTCAATTAGCCCGGCACATTTTTGCCGGTAATAACTTGGGCAATTGCCTACACGATCCCACAATTGTAACACGCGTGCCTACCGTATATAATGGAGCATGCGTATTTGATGATTGATACAAATGATCGCACGTGCAATTCGAGGCTCGAGTGAACATACGAGTGTTATGGACCCGAGTAAGAACGGAATTCCACGCTAGATCGGTTGTTAATGCAATCATTTTCCACTCTCACGTATTCTATATTGGATTAAGAATTTTTTGGTGCAAAATCAGCAGTTATAACTGTGACCATTGCGTCTTAAACACCAGTTCGTTGTCATCGCTAGCTTCGATAATCGTAATTCGCATCATCGACGCAGCCACATCGTATAACGAAGCTCCTAGTGAAAGCGCGGCGTAAAATAATTATACGCGATCGGAGCGACGAGCAAATATTAACTTTCACCCGCGTATAAAATATAAAATGCCGTAAGTCGTAAGAGTAGGAATTAAGCTCGTAGTTGCAATTGAAAATTATTTCATTCCGAGCTGCTACATTAGCTTTGGCGAAAATCCTCTACGCGAGCGGCTGCAAATTCCATTCGGGATACTTCTTGCTTTTCCTATATAAATACGCTAGTCGTCGTCCTTGTCATCCGTAAGCCGGAGCTTTGGGCGCACGCGGAGCATATAAGACGCGCCGCGCGCAGCGCATTCGAGATTACGAGTTCGAGCGACAGCGTAGCTTCTTGATACTCGAGTATATATTGTACGGATGCTACGTAGCGCGAGTCACCGGCCTAATACGATCTTGATAAATGGCCCGAACATAGTTATATACGCAGCCGTCCATTTGATTAAATTAAAACGGCCGCTAGTTTGAGCGCAAAGTTTGAAGCTCCCTCGTGCAACGGGCAGCGCAGCCTCTCAGCTGTTTCGTATACCGTTTGATAGTTGCGCCGCGAGAACGCCTACGATCCACTGGGGAAATTCTGCGACCATTTGACATTTCTAGTAAAATTATAAGCTCGAGTCGGGATATACGTGTAATTTAACGAAGCACCGATCGTTTTCGTGGACGTTGGCCTGCTCGACTGCTCGAACCGGCGATATATCATGTATACGTTGTATGCATCCGTTAGATATTCGGAAAAGTCATTGGCATGCTTATTTGCGGACTTTTACTTCTATACTGTTGATTCATTTTTACGATCGATTGACGTCCCTTGACTTCTGGCACATGTGCCTTGTACCTCGAGAATAAAGAAACGTATAAAGCTCGCAAAGTACCAAAGGAATCCTCGAATTCCTGCCGCGTATATGTATGTATAAATTGTCGAGTCTCGATCGTTCCCTCCGCAGCACAAATAGATTCTGATCGACCCGCGTGTATGCAAATATAAATGGCGGTCACTTTGCCAACATAGCGCGTCTGCAATCGACAAGCTCGAGTCGTATCGCTCGTTGAGCTTATATGAACGCAGTCATATGTTCCGGTTTATCAGCGCTGCACCATAGTCCATGAGGACGGATATACTCGTCGTCGCAGCTCTCGTTCACGAGATTATCGGACTGGGCTTTTATCTCTTCGCTTCGTGCGTCGCTATGCGTATATACGTCGAGTCCTCGAAGCAGTGCTCGTGCGATATCTCATAATACAAATACCAGCGCGACGCGTATATATATTTTATACATCCGGGGATTTCTGCCTCGCCAGTGGCGTATACGCTGCACGTGGCACGAGCTCCTCGTGCAGCCAACAGCAGCGGCATGACTCCTCTTCTCGGCTTTTCAGAAATCCTCGACTCCTACGCGATTCGACGAGGATTCGTTTACATTATGTATACGCGCAAACACGTTGCCACGGTATTTGTCGCGATCCGAGCGTCGTCTCGTTATGCGATCGACGAGCTGTTGGCTGATTAAATCCGAGCGCGAATAGTACACGTGTAATAATAACGCCGGCCATTGTTAAATGAGTCACGTGTATAAAAAAATGTAATTACACGTGGCAGTGCATATGGCTGCAGCTGTATGTATATATGAGGTCGAGTCCAACAGCCATTACACGTCGTACAATACTCGACGTACGCGCGTATAAAATATATACCCAGCGTAATTTCTACATAGGTATATATACGCGCGCGTATCGGAGCACTGATTGAACCCGACGTTCCTCTCGCTGCGGCAGTTCGAATTTCCCAGTTCGTTAGAAAGTTTTCACTGCCAGCTCGTATTCTTTCTCACTCTCTGTGCGCTGCGCCGTTTACCTCTTTCCGCGAGAGTCGACGTTAATTTATGAAAAAAGTCGAGAAAAAAATCTGGAACTCCGCTCCTTTTTTACCCCTCTCGTACTCGATAATTTCTCTCTTTGGCTCTTCCACCGGCAACTTTAAATATGTATACATCGGTACTCATTTCATTGCACGATCTTGTCATTTCATTGCGATTTAATTACGATATAATCGCGATCGCATCCCGTGACGTATAGCAAAGTTTCTTTTCAGTCGAATGTCGAAGAAATGACCCTTGCATTCGAAGCCTGCTCGAGTGGGCCTCGTTAGGCGGAAAAACACGCCAGAGAGATTTTTTCCTGCATTAGTTTTGAAGAGATATAAGGTGCTCGTAATAACTTCGCGGTACAATAATGAGCACCTTATATCAATAGACAATAGATAATAATAGAGTAAACATCAAGTTTATACAAATTTTAAAGTCGATTTTAGTATCATTTTAGCCGCTCTACCCACTCAGCATCCCAGGTTGGAATATGCACTCAGCTACGAAGTCACCGAGGAAGTTGAGCTTTTTTGACGTATAATCACATTAGTTTTCCCGCTCGGGGAACGAAGTTGACCGATAACTACAATGATGACTTCTCCGGGGATGTCAAGTTTTTCTTGTTCGTACTGTGCATCATCCTTCGGAAGCAACATTGGGAAGTTTAATGAACGGTACTTTACTTCATTATTTTCTTATTCATAATTTTTTTATTAAATTAATTTTTACGCGATGATTTTTGAAACTGATGATTTCTAATGGTCAATCATCAATTACATAGCTATGATGACAATGCAATCGAACGCAATTGCGCTTCATTTTCTTCATTTTTCTCACACGTTGCGAGTTCTATGGGAAAAAGAAAAAAAACGCGAGCTGCCGAGCTCGCGCGAAAATTCCCGTAAAAATTATGCTTTCTTTGGGGCATAAAAAGATAACGCGTAAATCGTCGTGCACGCATACACTAGGTAATTTCTTTTGCATGCGTACGGAAGTGCTCTTAACTTCAGCGACTTGGTTTTTCTTTGCTTCCGAGCTAGTGCGTAGAGACCGATTAGTGCCAACCCTCGAGCTTGTAAGTATATGAATATTACGAAATGAAGGCTTACATTTTAAACGTTAAAAACTCAAAAGAACCCCTTGAAAAATGTCACTGATGAGACGTTGCTTAACCCTAACCAACGTTTTAAATGTCAAGTAAATTTTCATACGTTTAATGCTTTTATTCGACATTTTTAATTAGGCTGTGAATAGCAACCGCCACCGTCTTCAGGTTTATCTTTCGAGAACATAATTAAGATGTGCCTCATAAGCCGTGCAACTTCTCAACCTTTGGTGCCTCGGAAAGCCAAGTATTAATTTTCGTAATTTATTCAGCAACTTTTGATTAATGTACGTCATTGCGCAGGCAGTGTTTGATTTGCGTCAGACTCTTTGCCCACCTATTGTCTTGCAGCAAAAAGAGTTGATAAAAATGTATTCCCACAATAAAATATTACGACTGAGTCGTAGAAGTTTAATTTAAGTGACAGTCGAAAGTTTCCAAATTAAAAGGTACTGACTTTTAAGAAAAGAATACGTACAGACATGTCCATTATAAATCTGAAACTCCCGCAAAACTTTTTTGTGTACGTCAGAACCAAACCGTGAACGAATAGTTCTCGAGTTAGCCTCAGGTACGTATTTTATCGTCTCGATCAATGAAACGCAGGTAGAAAATGAAACGCATCTGTCTATAAGCTAGCTGTGGATGCAGTTTCAATTCTAAATCGAGCTAATCGATCTTATCAAAGGCCGGACATTGATCGAGCGCATAAATGCCGAGACCGTTCAGGCGAGCAGGCGCTACCGAGCGTCGATTAATTAATGCCATTGCGGTTGCATGGCGCATACGATAGGGTCGCAGAGGCAAGGCTTGTCTATCTCTCTCTCTCTCTCTCGTTACTTTTTGCTCGCCCGTACCACGAGCTTGAACTTGCCCTCGAAGCGTGTATAGTTATACGTATGCAAAAATAAGCAAGAAGATCAAATCCTGCGACGGACATTTCTAGTTACTAATAATAATAACATACAATAATGAATGAATTTAAAAGGAGGTGACCCAGCTGCCGGTAAAACTGGACCCGTGCAACGAACGAAGCCTCATTGTATTAATTACGGAAAACGCCGCGCGCTCGCCACGAGCGATCTAGTTTTTAGCCCATTATTATGTGGCGCGATATGTATGTATACACCGCTTCTCGATTCGCGCAGCCTACTTTTTATATATAATATTTTTATAATCTCTCAAAGTGCGCCGTAATGGGATAGAGAAATCGCGAAAGTGAAGTCACACGTACACACACACACACACACGCCGCACAGGCGGTTATTAGGCATATTGTTTACGACACGCGAGCTTATCTCGAAACTTAATTCGACGCTAGGCTTTGTGTTTATACGTTCTCTCAGTCGCGCGCGCACGCGGTGCAACGTACGATTTTTATGCCTCTCGAGATAGCGAGTCTTAACACTTCTTGTATTATTTATTGTGTTGTTTTTTATTTTTGCTGACCACTAGATTTTTTTTCTACAATGAAACAAGCATTGAATGATATCGAGAAAGATGCCGAATGCGCGGAGCTTAAAGTAAATACAAAAAATATCATACGTCGAAAAGTTTAATTTTTACATTTTCATGAAAAACGCAATTGAGAAAAAACAAGTTCAACTGAGTTTCTATACAATTTTGAAATGAAATCTAACGCTTTGTGTGAGAAAATTTGATATTATGCAAATGAGCTAGATTTGATACTTCCTTAACTTTCCAACAAAAATATTGTGTTTAATAAGCAAGATTTGATAGGCATCATTAGATTTGTCTAGCACACTTGATAAACAAAATTGGCAAAAAATGGGGTCATTTGAAAATTCAAGTGCCCAAGTACCAATTTTCAATTTTAACTTGAATTGTATGATCAAAGAATACACCTGCTACCTTTATAAAATAGAATATAATCAATAGGGATTTTTCCTCGAGTACAACACGCTACATTGCAACTGCGTTTAAAATATAGCGAGTCCCGGTAATTTCATGATTCAGCGCAAATGTAGCGAGACCGAAAACTTTTTACATTCGTACATTAGCCCATTCTACGGAGCACAGCAGCGATGTAAATAATGACCATAAAGCACATAATATCCATGTCTGAAAAATTTAGACGTGACATTCAATTTCAATTTCTGAGAGGCTGCACGGCACCGCAGCAGCAGCAGCAAATTGTGAAATAAAGTTTTATCCGACCTTGGCACAATTATGTTATGTACGTATATGGACGCTGCTCAAGCGATACAATAATAGCATACATAGGTTCATGGATCTGTGATACATGGACAATCCTCGCTTTTATATCGACTATATACGCAACAGATGTCCGTAATTTTTACCGATCTCGAGGCGGAACGCATTTACAATTGAACTTGCAAGATGAAAAGCGCAATTGTCACTAAGCTCGAAATAATTGGATGCGCATAATTTCAGGGCTCGCAGTCGAGTGCCCTTACGCGATAGCGCATTATAATCGCTCGATGCAATGCGCCACAGATCGAGCCATCTGCCAAAGCACGAGAGAGACTATTAATTTGTCCTAATGGATGCTAATGGACTTCTAATTGTACATCTTCTACTTGACTTTTGTATAGGATATTCGCAGACTATATCTCTCAATTCGTGAAGCTCGTTTGTCTTTGACGACTATAGGCAAATAAATTGCCACTTTTCTAGTGCTCCATATATATGCGCAGCGTCTCGCAACAACAACAACAACAACAACACCAACAACAACGATAACAACCTCTCGGACGGAATTCCAAACAAGCCGAAAGCCAACCAAGTTCAAGCGTCAAATTCGCCGCCGGATATATAGGATAGCAGATAGCATTTCTACTCGGTCTAGCCGAAAAGCAATCGCAACGTCGGCGAAGCGAAAAAAGTCCCAGTATATATACGCGTGGAGCACGAACATCTCTTAACAAGATTGGAGAGACTGAATTTATACACGTCGGATAGCGAGAGCAAAAAGATTGCTTGGAAAATTTTGCGAGGAAACGTATGCTGAAACGAGAGAGGCTTATTATTATTATGACGCATAAAAGTACGGAAATCGATATGCGGGTCGGCGACTCGCGCGAGCTCCGACTGCGTTCGTCATTTTTTTCATCTTTCCTTTCTATTCGTTTTATTTCTTATATACGTGAAGGTCGCTCACGAGTGCGTCGCGTGCGCGATGCCAACGAGAAGCTTGAGGACAATTAAGAGCGTACGTAGCACGGATGTGTCGGAGACTTTTCAAAGAAAAAAAAGTGAACGGGGGCATTTTTACGCTCTTTTTCGCCCTTTATTCTCTTTCCTTCTCTTTCTCTCGGGATTCTTCTTCAAGGGGATTCGTATAATGTATCAAAGAAGATTTCAAAAAATAGATCTCATAAGAACTATATTCCTTACGTAAGATAAAGATTGTAATACCCAAGTTATTAAATTCGTATATGAAACAATGGTCACGATATTGTTTGTACATTTTATCGCTATTGTTTTCTTTACGAAGAAATTGTGATTGATTGGCAAGTCTATATCAACTTTCGGAACATTGGCGTAGAAAAATAAAATCGCCGAGCAAAAAATTAAAGGGAACGATAAGGACCGAGGCAAAGACGGCATCGATGCACGAGAAATTTCTAATAAACTTCGAGAGAATGCATATAATACGTCGCGATGTCGCAAGACGATGCGCAACGTCTGGTCGCTAAATTACTGAGAGGCTATCGTTAGTACGGGGCTGATTATTATACGGGTCAGGAAAGGCGAATGAAATTCGATGATAAATGTGCCGCTGCTCGGCGAATACGAGGCTAGAATCGAAATCCCGCATATGAACGCGCGTATAATATTGTCGGACGTTATTACAGAGATCGTATATCGTCTGCGTATTTGCCTACGTCGCAAGCTCACGATTTACAGAGAGAAGCGTGAGCATAGCTTTAGATGCTCTTGACATATTTTTCGATGCAAGCTTAGAAATCATCACTTTTGGCAGTCTCGAATAAACGATCCACGGCGTTAGATCCAATTTTTAATGGTATGTAATAACGCGTAAGGGAGCAGCGCATCGTATCTCCTTTGAGGTTCGTTGCAGTCGAGATATTGGCAAACGATTGCGCCCGCAATCTACTGAACGAGCTATTAAAGCGTCATTTGGCCCGATTCATCAAACTTCGTAAACCATTATATATACGATACCCCGAAGGTTAATCGCTTGCTCGCGAGCAAGTGAACTCTTTTCGCCTCCTCCTACAACGATGGCGACGTAACGTTAGACCTGCGAGGGAAATATTTTTACGCAGCGATCGCAATTCTTACGATTGTCCTTGATTGAGGCGTCGTTTAACGCTAAGTACGTGATAAAATGTCACTTCTAACAGCGCAATAATTGTCATTCATACATCACTCTTCAACGGATTGTAATTGTTGCGCAGCAAAAACGACGATGAATAATTTACATCGATATTACACGTAGTTGTCTTCGTCGTTAAATTATTCGTGCAGCCTAGCGTTGAGTCGATCTCGAAAGTGACTGCGAGTTTTTGCACTTGGGATTCGCCCAAATGGAAAGTACGCCATTTTGATAATTCATCCGCAAGGCTATCTCATTTTTCGAAGAAAATCACGAATAATATACATTTCTGTACGCTCATTGTAGGTTTGTCACGTCAGATGGGACACATATTAATTTTCTCGGTTGTGTCAACATTTTTATTGAAATTTTTCCGCATGAAAGGAGTGCGAGCTGCGATGACTTTTTGCCCTCTCAGGTTTTCACGGTTCCTCGCTTCGGCTTCCTCGTCTCCGAACGAAGTTCTTGCGCGAATCAACTCCCGCAAACAGAAGTAAATAATGAAGTTCGGAAGTTTCCTAGTCCAAGAAGAAGGAGAATAAGGAAGGGCCGGAGGAAGGAGGGTGTACGAGAGACGAGCTTTCGGTCTGACGCTGCGTATAAATCCTCGGGACGACTCGACATTTCGCATGAATATTAAGCAGTGGAGTAACAAAAAAAATATCCAACTTACTCGCGACTTCGATGAGCTGGCAAGGTGCTAGCATAAATATTATATTATACATCTAACGGGTTTTCAAAATTCGGCGCTTACAGTCGAGACGCTATACGTATACCCGGTGTGTTAAAAAAATCCCCATACACACGCAGATCGTATATCGCTCGACAAAAGAAGCGGAAGACGCAAATCAGCCGCGAAGCCGTATTTATACGCGTATTCCGCATGCACCGCCCGAGCAGCAGCAGCAGCAGCAGCAGTAAAGACGGAGAAAACGAATCGAAGGATGTGCTCGGGAAGAGAAAGAAGAAGAAGCCACATAATAATAAAGATCAGCGAGAGTTGCAGGCATGCATAGGTACGCACATCGAGCCGAGGTGCGAGCAATGCAATCCATAAGCACACCTATAGCTGTGGCTCGGCGCAAACAGGTTTTTCTCAGCTCGCGTATAAATGCTACGTACAATGCAGACGAAGAGAGAGAGAGAGAGAGAGAGAGAGAGAGTTGAGACTCCCCTCGAATCGCACTTATAATGCACACATGCCGACACGTGCGCACGCGAGTCGAGGCGCGCTGCATCTATTATGTTTTGCAGCACGCAGCAGGTAGCAGTACGGAATTGTGGTCAGCTGACTGCTCCGCGAGCGTATTCCACCTTGCTCGACGGTATAAACGCCTTTTCAGCTTGCTACTCGGCCAGTATAACATTTGGGCCGCGGGATAGGAAAATTATCTTCGATTGGAGAGAATTTCGAAACCTCGTGCGAAAAAGCAGAGAGAGAGGTCGGTTTTCTCGATCGTTCGCGGGAGAGCCGATGATACACCGACTGGACTCGCGACTCCTGTGTTTCTTCGATTCGCTGTTTACTTCCATCGAGCTCGAAGGCTGCTGTAAACGATCTGCATGCATGTAAGCGTACAAGATCTACGTCGCTCTCGCTTGCCCGAGCCGAGGAAAAACAGCCTCCTATCGAAATCGCTGCACAAAGAAGCTGGATCGAAACTTGTATGAACAGTTATTCCATACGCTCGCGCGAATCGCGATGCGCCGATTAATAGATAAGCTCCGATCGAAGCAAAAAATGCTTCGCATTATAAGCTGTGGATATACGCGTAGGAGTACGGCTGCAACGGGACGCGCGTTAAATAGACTGCGCGCTTTCAAATATGCGTTATAAGTATGAAATTCCACGCGATCGTTCCTTGAGTGACGGACACGCCGTGTGGCAAATAATTTCAACCGATCGCGACTCGCTTCCACGAGTCTCGTGTACTCGTGCGTATGATTCATGCAAATGACCCCGCTCGCGAGTGAGCGTCCAATAAAACGGCAACGACAGCAAAAAACCTCGCGATAACTCGAAGCCGCTCGAGCGTCGGGGCACGATCGCGCGAGCAAAGAAACCCCGTCGTGGTACATCCGACCAAGGCACCGCGTATCGGTACGCAGGATACGCGCGCATCAAAGCCGCATAACGCACGATACGCAGTACGCGAGAGCTGGACTTACCGGTTTGCGCACAACGGAGCGATTCCTATATACAACTCGGGATCGTGTATGCTCGTAACGAACGCCTTCTAAATTGAATCTTAGCGCACAGGCGCGTGCGATAATATTTAATTTATGCTTATGATCAGCAATTTGTCTTTTTGTCGCCATAATCATTTTTTTTTTATTCATACACATGACCGATTTTCAGTGTAGTTGAAGGACCAACATTTGTTAGAATTTTCGGGACCGTCCATCACCTGCGGGACCGAGAGAATAGTCTCAAAGATCAAATGAATGTATAACAATATGAACTCGTGCGGACACGCTTCTGTCTGTGTTTTTCTCGAAACTTCGCGGAGTCATTCAGACTCGACCGATATCTAAGTGCGAAGCCGATGGTTCAACCAAAGGTATAGAGCCTTCTTCGAGCTCTTTAGCGTCGCAGTGGATCGTCTCTGTGGTTCTTCGCACAGAAATTCCCGCCGATTCGTCTTTGTCGCCATCAATTACATCCGATGCAACTGTATAAAAAAAAAGAAATATCATGTTCGTAACGAACCATTTGGATCGTTTGACCAAAATATTACCCTCAAACACGAATAAAGAAACACACATAACCGTTTACACATACATGTAGAAATTCATCGGAAACTCAATTTAGTTTACAAATAAATAAAAACACTATTGTATAAGATGCCTAGTCCAAAAACTCGTTTTCGAGTCTGTCACGAAGCTTCGAGGATGCAAATTGTAAAAAAATGTGGAAAAAACATGGGAAAAAAAGATGTGATAAAAATCTACCTTGTGAGACTGAGTGAGGTTTCTCCCACTTTTTTTTAATTTTATATCCTTATCACTCTGATATATAATAAAAAAGCACCAAGCAAAACTACCTAATTTACTTAACTAGACTATCTTAATTTTTGACTCAGTGTTCTTTCTATTGTATCAGAGTGAAAAACACAACAAACTTAAAAAATGTGGGAAAAACCTCGCTCTTGCTCACGAGATAGATTTTTGCCATATTTTTTTTTACTCGAGTATGTTGTCAGCTCGCTGCACTGATTCGGCGATCGGTTATATATATACGGTAGGCTGAGAGACATTGGCCTCATGCCATACGTTTTTACGATTGAAAAATCCACTGACCTATAATCGTTCATACCTGTATATTGTGCGATGCGTTTTTATTCATAATGAGTTTTTCATTCTCAACAATTTTAAATAGATCACGATACAAAGTAGAGATTTCTTGCAACGAAAAAAAGAGGTTCATTTCCATATATCAATCGATGATACATTAATACTAACCTATTTTGGGAATTTCTTTACACAGTGTTATAACTTGAATCAAATTAATAAGTTTCAAACGATCGAATGAAACATCATTCGATAAATTTGTATCGATAAGTAGCTTGGAACAAAATTGTACCAAATTACAAATTAATGTTTAACGCTTTTTAAAGATCAATACGACAACAAAGCCCTCATTGTAATGCTCACCGCAGTACGCGAAGAGCTGCAGCAGGGCCAGTTGAACTTTACAATTCGTGCGTCATGGTATTTAACTGATAGAGCAGCATAATAACAATTCATTTCCTACAGTTCTTTATGATTGCGCTCATTGTTGTCCGGGCAATGAATGATCCGTTAGAGGCGAAAATATAATCCAACGCGCACTATACACTTCATTTATTACAATGTTTCATCGGTGCACGTAAGAAAAATTAACCAACACACACTGACCAAGCGCTGAAAATCGCGTATTTCATCTTCATAAAAGCGAAGAGATCGGTAGCTCTCGTACACAAAGAGCTCGCGGCACGAATCGTGCCCTCTTTCTCTCTTTCTCTTTATCTCACTCTATAAAATCACGGAAAACTCGGCGTGTGTATTTTTTACAGCCTATATAGAATGCTCTTTCTCTCCAACCATCTCTCTTGGTCTTTCGTGGGGGCACACAGAGAGGAAAAACAATCGCGTTCGCATTTCTCCCGCGGAGCGATCTCGTATCCTCTTTTGCAGCTCGAGTCTACACACTCTATGAAAGACGCGATGTAACGGAGGTGCGCCGAAACAGCATTATGTACACGGCTACCTATGCAAGGCTTTCCTCGTAGAAAGGAATACGTTCGCGGTATGCGCGGCGCAGGTACGGCTGCTGCAAGGTGCACCACACGTAACAACTCACCGAGTCGTTTGTCTATGTAATAGCTCGAACCTCTCGGCATTGCAATTTCTGATGCTGCGCTCGGAATCCAGCCGAGTTGTAATTATTTTAGCATTGTATCGATTTGCGCTCCGTACCGCATAAATCAGTGCGTTGCGCTCGATTCAAAGGATATATCGCGAGGTAATCGGTGCGATTACTGCGAACATTCGTAAAATCCATATTCGAATCTTCAGTGTCTTTAACGTTATGCGGAATCGAAATAGCTTTCGCGAACGTTGACATTTTCTTTCGGCGAAATTTCGATCTGGCCAAAAACTCACGTCTCGTCGCGATGTTTACCGTCGCGGCCGACATGTTTACACACGATTCGGAGAGTATTGTGCTCTCTCGCAGCTCGACGCAAACATCGAGCAAATACGCACGACCGCAAGCGAACGTACATGCGCATTATTACAGTCGAGGTTCATAATTTTCGTCGAGGCCTCTGAATATATTCTCAACGCGCGTGTCTGCAGCTGTGCAGCACAGGTATATAATATGGATACACATATGCATGCGACGAAGAGACTCGAGCGTAATCGTGACGAACAACGCCAAACTCGTGCATGCGATGCATGTGTGCGTCAAATGAGCCGACCTAAGCGCGCACGATTATGTTTACCTATACGTGCGCTTTAAATATTGCAACAGTCGCTGCGAGAATTACATTCGTTGACGCGCGTATCGTCGTTGGTGTATAACGTCGTCGTCGCCCGAGCTCCGTCGAGACGACGTTTCGGAGCAGGACCATTACAGCTTGCGCGACTCTGCGCAAACTTCCATGTAACGAGTAAGTTTGCTGTATTGTCGAGTGTGTGTATTATATGTCATATACTCGCTAATGTACTGCAAGGCAATGAACTACTTTCGGACTGCATATGGTACAGTAGCCATAAATATGTCGGAATTGGTAACTTTTCTAAAAATCAAAGACACTTTTCTATTTGGCTGTCCCCAAAAAGAATGAATCCAAATTAGCCATGAATTTGGAAAATTTGAATAAAAAACTAAAACCTCGATTTGAGAAATCAGGCATTATAATTGTGACCAAATAAGTAATAAAATAAATTTCTATATTAACCCCAACTTTCCTAAAATTATTAAGAGTCCTAAAATCGATAAAATAGGATGTAAGATAAATGTCTGCATTTTATTCACAATTTTAAAAGATAAAAGAAACTAAAGAAGAATTTATCACCAAAATCATCCGATTATAGGTAAAGGATTATCCATTTTGGAGGCTTTCGTAAAGTACAGGGTGTAATATCCCAGGCTGGTTAACAATTTACAAATGATATAATAGTTTTTTTCACTTCCCGTATACGATTCATGATAAAAATTATTATTTTCATGTAATAATCTCGAATAAGTAACCGCTACTATCCCAACTATGCATATGCAACTACATACGGCCTAGCTACTCGTAATGTTCCGCGTCGCTGAACAAATATCCTTGTCCGATTTGATGTCATTAGATGTGGTTTTCGTATAATAACAACTAGCACATAAGCCATCGATTTGGATATTGTGGTTTAGGAGAATAATAGCTCCTACTGTATTTTCAGGTCCATCCATTTTTACATGAAAATATAGCTGGTTATTTTGAACTGAGATAGTATGCGCGCCAGGTCTTACTATTACAACAGAAATATGATACAATTATAGGATAAAAATTCAAGTAAAATATTTTACGATTAAAGAGTTATTGCTAACATTTCATAAAGCCTATAAAGTACTTAGTTTCACTTTAAAAATGAAATAAAAATATATACTGTGTATATCAATAGTTATGTTCAACAATAATGGACAAAATATATATCATATCACTGAAATTCTACCTTTTCATTGGTGTAGAGAATTATATGCACAAAATCATATTTCCATGATGCTGCTGTTAGTATCTTTCAATATAATTTCACCATTAATTCACGTGCTCGCGTAACTTTTCACTAGCAAAGACAATAGCTAATTATAAGATGAACAAATCGAAAAATCCAATCGACACGACAGTGAATAAAAGTCATTGTGTCGCCTCGTGCAAACACCTACGTTAGCTACATATTTTGCGCTGCGATGCGATACATTATACGCATATAATATCCAACTCGGATCGAGCGCAATTAAGACGGAACATTATGCGTACATTACGACCTCGAACTTGTCTCGATACGATACCTTTATTATTATTCTCTTGGCGCTTCGTTCTATGTGCATCAAACTTCTCGAGATAATTTTAAAGAGTTGTATAAATTTATTGTAAAATTAATATTAACCTTTAAAGAAACGCGATACGCCATATGGTATAAGGGCCAATGATTTTCAAATAGTTAATATTGCTTTGGTTAAATATTATATATTTTCGATGGCAAGTACATTATATCAAGAAATATATTTTTAAATTCCTAAAATACCAATTTCCTAAGGGTTGAAGACTAAAACAATATGGTAAGCAATGCGAATATTATGTAAGTTATACATAAGCCTCTATTATATTATACTTTCCGAATGGTTTTCAAAGGGCTTTACTAAAAAGTTTCAGTAAACTTCCTGCAAGTTTCACAGAAACTCTCAAAATATCTTTATTTTATAAATATCATTGCAATGTTCCAGAAAATTATTCAATAACTAACGTAAAACCGTTAAAGTTGTTATTAAACAATATTATCATTTTCCTCCACTTGGGTTACTTCATTGCTGAACTTGTTTGCTATTTCATTGCTTTTTTGTAAACCATTGCGAAATTAATTTGAGATTGTCGCTTGAAAGAAAGTATGTACGCAAGTTCAAGTTACATGAAACATATTCTTTACCATCGCTCAAGTAACTTTGATTACTTGGGTTATAAATAACTTAGGAGGAGCCAAATGCAAGAGCGGATGTGGTGATCGGTCGTCTTTATAAGCATACAGCGAGATAAACTGGACTCGAGGTTGCAATCCAACAACTGCGTCTCGAAATTATACATACGTTTAGCGCGGCGAATTCATGCAAATTTCGAGCGAGCACCGCCGAAGCGAAACAATGTTACACTGCATTTACATGAAAGACGAAGACTAGATTCCAAAATGGCGACTCGAGGAGCGAGTGGCTCTCGTGTATTATGTTCCATCCTATGTGTGTGTGTGTGTGTGTCGGTATAGTACACGGATACCTTTATGTATGCATAACTTCTCGTATCTCTATGATGTTAGAGCACATTATCAAATGACTTTGGAATGCAGATCTTATATTAACGCTCTGCGAGCTCCGCGATCGCGAACGAGCTTATATAGAGGGCAAAAAGGATAAATGCAATGCATTCGTTGCGCGTGCGATAATTTATTGCAAGCCAAGGAAGAATGAAGAGAGAAATAGAGAGAACATAAAGAAAGAGAGCGAGAGATGGAATTTTACGTGAGAAAATTGTTTACCGCGCAAAGTCGAAAGTTGCGCGTTTTGTGCGCCGCGTGCTGAGCACTGCATAGTTCATGAATGCATAGGATTATTCCGATACAGCTGGAGCGCTTCATGATTCATTCGGTTTTGTTATTGCAGTTTGGAGATAGAAAACTTTGAGCTATATTGCTTTTCATACTAATGAATGTGACTTTGGTGCGGAGGTCAAAGTAACGCGTGAAAGCTCGACATTTGGCTGATCCTTCTTTTTCAGTTTGACATGGATTTATACGTTGAAAATTTTACGCATAGATCTGATACTTGTTTACGAGATTGTTAAAAAAAAAAGAGTCGGATAACAGTGATCTCTAACGTTCGCTCGTTAAACGCGAGCCACTCGTACAGGAGAATTCGATTTTTGTGCGATTAGCATCGATCCGCTGGCCCTCACGCTCGCACTCGCAGAAGGGCATTCTGTAAATTCGCAAGCAATTAACTGGGGAATGCGTTTGGCGTACTGCATCTCGATGGAGCTTGCTCTCTCTCTCTCTCCATATCTTTCAAGTACTGCTCTCGAGCGAGTACATCTGCTCTCTCTGTCTGTATATAGGTGCACCCGAGTAAAATTTCTCCCGATAGAATATAGCTCCGCGCAGCTCGTAGCATAGGCACCGCACGCGCCCAGCTAGAGCGTATAGCAGTCGCGAAGCCTCGAGGGATTCCCCTCGGATGCGCGCATAGAAAACGCCGGGCGCTGTAACCGCCTCTCCCGCATACCTATTCGAACGGGGAGTACACTGCTGTTTAGTAGTCGCTGCGTTGGACTTTGGCAACGAGGCTCGAGCTTGCTGCTATACGTGTACCTGCTGTACTTGTATTATACATGCGGAGGATATAACGCACTGTAGTCCGTGGTGATGTATAGGCATCCGCTGGCGCGCGTCGCGACTTCCTAATTATCTCGCGCTTTTGTATCGTGTGAAAAGTCAAAGTGTAATTTGCCAGCGAGCTTCCATGTTGTTATGAATAAACATAAATGTATAATTCTACGATTTTTAGCTTTTAAATTAAAACTAATTGATAAAAATAAAATCGTACTCGTGTTAGTTCATCAGTTAGCACTAATTATGACTCTAATTTCCCAGCCGTCTTTCCATAAAATTCAAGATATCCACATGTACTATGTGATTGAAATATTCTATAGACAACTACAATGCGAGCAAATAGAAAGTTTGTAAAAATTTTGAACGGCAAATTTAATCAAGATATATGTATTATGTACAGTTGCGGGGAAAACAATAGGCAGACCGCGAGCGCATCGAATAGCCGCATCGGTGCGTTGCGTTTGCAGCATGTATCAAACAGACAATACAAGGGAGGTCAATGGCCTGATTTAGGCAACACTGCCCTGCACGCGTAGAGATGCAAACTCGCTTCGTATCGGCGAAAACGTTCATTATATCGCGCGTTACTTTTTCCGACGCTGATAAAAGATGCGAAACTATATATAGCGCACATTCATGTATATGTGCAGTTATATGGTTGATAATTAAAAAAAAAAAAAAAAAAGACCTCGATAAGGAAGATTCACGCGGTGCATGGCTCATCTATACACGGTCGCTGATTTATGACTCGTGGTTCGTATCCAATATCGCTGCGTGGCAGACTTTTTTCCCCCGCGACAACACGGTTTATATTTACGGTGCAAAGCGCGCGCATAAAAGAACGTCGACTTTTTAGCGCGACGTGTAAAGTTTACCTTTTTTTTCAACTATATGCGCTCTCACTTATTGGAGGATGTACGGAATATCGAATGCAATTTGCTGCGGCGAGCTCGAAACGCGCCAGCTCGCGAGAGGCTTTTCAGTCAATAATTTCACGTGTATACGTCGACGCGAAATTCATACTCGAGGCCGCGGTGAATTAATTGGCACGGGATAATTAAAAGAAAAGAGGAATGATATTCCAAATGCTCATTCAATACCCGATACGTAAGTGTAAGTGTATACATATATTGCGATATGATTATATAAACTTGTTATCAATCGCGAATGGAATAATAATCTGACTAATTATTAATTAGAGGGCATTAAAATATGGTATAATAATAATGATATGGTTACAAATTTCCCGACAGAAATGAAAAGTTAATTGCATACGGTCTTGCTCTCGCTCGGCACCAAATATACATGCACGCACTATATATATGTGTATAATTTGTATACCGGTCGCGAGATAGTTAGCCGCAATTCGTGTAATGAATGAAAAGCCAGCTATGAGAGACGCCAAATTAAGAGGGGAGAAATTTTCCGAGCAACGGAAATAAGCTATACGTATACGAACGAAAGTTCCGAAATCATCTGAATTCCTCGAGCGTAGCAAACAGCCGGCCGAGAGTTCACGGTCTGTTCGGTAGCTTTTTTTTCGCTTCTTTTTTGTTCTCGTTGTAGTTGTTGTATTTCGTGCTGGTGCTCGAGACTAATGATTAAGCCGCCCACGCGCGCGCGCTTGATTATTTCATTACGTGCCATCACTAATCGTCCGCTATACATCATACACGGACAATGTTCGACACGTGCTAAGCTCCGTATACATGTACGCATGTATACGGAGTGTTCGACGCAACGTATATAATAGGTAAGCTGCCCGAGCGAGACAAGAATCTGCTGTTCTATGCTGCGGTCGAATGCAAATCGCGCGAGCGTAAAAGAAAAGCCGGGAGAAGAATGGAAGAGGAGGAGGGGAGAAAAAAAATAAGAAAAAGAAAGAAGTACGTAAAGATGCGGCTTCGCATGCGGGGCTATCGCAAACGTGCTGGGGCATTTCCGATGAGTAGGTACATGTACTACACCCATACGCACGCACGCGTGGGAAACCCTGACCCGGTTTACACTCGATGTATACGTATACCTGTACAAGCATGCCGTGCAGCTCTTTTTTTGCTCTCTCTCTCTCTCGCTCTCTACCTTGGTTTTAGCCACCCCGTGTAATGTCTTTTTCCGCGTGCTTTGCGGCTGCTGCTGGCGGCTTCGCATAATTAGCACGATTTTCATGTATGTAACGCCTACACACCTGCAGACAGCGGCGAGGTTTTGTGTGTTTTGTGATTTTTTTTTTTTTTTTGCATACACCGACATATTATACGATATAACTTTTTTGTTTTTGTTGCTCCAAGAAAGCATTTACATTTTGCTTGCTTCGCTTCGCTCGCAAGGGAGCTTTGTTGCTTGGACAAAAGCCAGACACTAGTTTGATTATTTTAATCTTGTAAAAGCAACTGCCCTGGCTATATTTAATTGTTTTCATTTAGCAGGGCTCGTTGTGCGAGTAGTTTATGAAAGAGAAAGAGTGAGAGAGAAGGAGTAAATTATTTTTTTAACTCGCCATGTGGAATAAATTTTCAGCATAACGTACTTTTCTTGAAGGTTTTAAAATTTAGAATTTAAATTTATAAAGAAGAAACAAAATAATTAAGGTATGAATGGTAGCACCAAAGAGGCGCGCATTACATATTTATACATCTTGTGCTGTGCTTATGGTGCATCTGTATAGAATCGTATAATGAAAATTTAGAGAAAAGGCCTTCTCATTGGAATAAAACAGACATTGGTGATACACTAAAAATAAATTGAAACATAAGAATGGTGTAAATACCAGAAACTTTAACCACATCCTTTCTTAGCCTGCAACCCATCTGAAACATCATTAGAAAAAAAAAACAATAAGCAACAAAAATGCGTGGCAACGTCAGAAGCTTCTTTCCGCGCTTAGACTTATACAGCAACTAAGCCTGTACGCATATAGTCGTAGCCCAATACTTGTATATTATTAAATATCGCATCAGCTTATAAATTCTATTTGCTCCGAGACTTTCCAGTATTTCACTCCCTAGGGGCAAAATATACTATTGGAAGCCCGGAGAGCTTCAACCCTCTGTGCACACGTAATCAAACAATAGAAATGAGCCTGTATGCTCGCTTCAATGGATGCACATTCAATGCGTGAAACAAAAAAATAATATTCTTGAAACCGGACACGAGGAAATGTTGCAACTAATCAACGACTGAATGCAAAGATATCTTCGACCAACAGCCATCCATAAAATCATTGAAAAAACATAGACATTGAAGATAATCATTTAGTCGGAACACGTATCCATATTCAAAGCTTTAATAGCTCAAGTAGTCGAATCTGGGCGTAAATCATTGGGACTTTTTCCGGTGAAGAAAAAAAAAGAACAGCGACCGCATCTCGTCGACCATACCATATACTTATGAGTTAGGAAATAATACGTCGGCGATGCGTACAGACGTGGATAAACGCGAAACGTGTACATGCGCGACTATCGAAGCGAGAAAAATTTATGTAGCTTTTATAACGTTGCTACGTCGCCGCCACATACCAGGAAGAAAACAAATGCGGCATCCCGAGACACCCTGTGTGTGTTTGTGTGTGTACCTACGTATATTTGCACTATCGCCGCGTTGCATCTTCGCAGGCCTGTACATACATCTACATATATATATAGTTTATACTCGCGGCAACATTTTGCAAGAGACGATGCTCCCAACGGCACGGATGTTGTTGTTGTTGCTGCTGCTGCTGTTGTACACGTATGTGCGCATGCGAGACTTGCTCAACGTTTCGGCTCGACGAGGACTATTATAATGCACTAGCCTGTGGCCGCGCGTTTTTCTCTCCGCTTTTTCCTTTCCTCTCTTTGAAATTGCACTAACTCGAAAAAGAAACTTGCCCGCTCGAAAGTTAAGTGGCATGGGACCGCGGCTGCAGAGCAAGGGACTCGAGACCAAGAATAAAGCGTTCTATAAAAACAATTTTACCGTCGCTGGGAGCTTTTTAAATTTCAAATCTTCAATAAAATAAGTTAAAAACTAAAAACAACAATGAGATTTAAAAATGTTACAGTTGCATTAAACCAACCTGATACTTTTTTGACACGACCTACGGCTAAGCTGTGTCTCTCAGTCCAACTTCTGGCACGAATATCATGAATTGATACTATTAATTTCTATTCACGACTTAATTTTTCAAGAAATAAAGTTATTAAAGAAATTAAGTTATTATTATTTTTTCATTTGATCAGTGGTTAGTGAGAAATAGTTTCAAGTGGATACAAATCACAATGAAAAGAAATAAACTTACACTTTGTTCAAAGCAATACTGATCTACTGCTGCAGAGAACTCTCTTTTATAAAAAAATAAAGTGAACGAGATAATAATTACAGTAAAAAAGTAAAAATTTTCGCCATTTCATTCGATCTGTTTTAAATGACTATCGTTAAACTTACATTGAAGTGATTGACTTGTATTTTTCAACGAATTTTATCTTGATCTCTCCCATATTCAATCGCACTTCAATACGAAATTCATATTTTCGAATTTTCGATGAAAAACGACAAAAGAAAAACAGCCTGGAGCATACATATAGTTGATGGGAGTAATGAATGGTCTCGAGCAAAAAATAAAAATCCCTTGATTATCGTACCTAATGGCGTAAGCTTGCCTTATGATGCAATTTCCGTCCGCTCAAGGTATACGACCAATGCACTCAAATTATCCATCGGCTTTGTTTCCATCGTTAAAGCTCTCGGTTCAGTACTTTCATACCTCCATATTATTCGTACATTTTACGAAAGAAAAAAAGACACTCTGCGAGTGTTGAGTGAGGTCAAAGCGATGCGTAGCATTGGGATTAAATGTTCCATTTGCGATACACGATTTGGGTAATTTGAATTTTATTCCGTCTCCAACTAGGATTCGATATAGAGCTTCGAACGACAACTTTAATCGGCAATATCATGCATCATCGAATGATTTAAATAGAATGTACGGACGATAACGCAAAAAAAACCCCGTTGCCAATACCCGTGTTAACGGATTAATCAGCCGAGATTTTGTTGGAAACTAGTTGAAAGCGATTTACGAAATACTTCCGAACACTTCTTAAATGGTTTTCACGTTCTTACAAAGAATTTCCGAAGCCGATAATAGTTTCTACAAGCTATGCAGCTGCTTTATAGCATGAACGAGCGGGAGGTGTCACCGTGGAAGAGACTTAAGGGCGCCAAGTAGAGATTCCGAGCTAAAGGAACTGCCAATTTTCTTCAATTATTATCCGATCATAGATCTCAATACAATTCGCAGGACTATCGATTTCGTGTAACAGCAAACAATGATAAATTGAAAGCTCTGGAAAATAATAAAATGTGAGCTTTCGCGCAATATTTTGCTGAGGAAATTATAAATTATGAAAATATAAGGCTTGCGATATCGGCAAAAGCTCGATATATAATGACAAGGTGCTCGTCTGCGAACACGCACATGAGTTACGTGTCCACGAGCAAGCACGAAGCTTTTAATAGAGCTATCCGATTCGTGGACGATTTATCACGTTTTATGCCCGGCCAACGGACAGGATACTTATGAAAATCGATGCATAAAGCGAGAGAGAGACACTACGAGTGGTATTAACGTAGGCGCACGTTACAGCTATTACACACTTTCACGACGGCGAGACGTGCGCGGCCTCTCATCGATATTTAACGAGCTTTATTAGCGGCGGACGCGTCGTTCGATCGCCGATCGATGCCCACCTACGATTAAAAGTTTATTTTCCAATGAAAACAAATAAGAGCAAACCATTTTTCGTCCTACAAGTGAAAGAAAAAAAAGGTAGGAGAGACGAGAGTTTATCATCGTCATTATCACGATTACGTATCGCAGTGCATATTTATCCGGCCTAAATAATAGGAGAGAGAGCGCAGAGCAATAACCCCCCCCCCCCCCCCCTCGGTGGATGCCGCGTGATATTTGGCGACGCGATGTGCCAGTGCAGCCTCGGGGGATAGGTGCACGCTTCGCTGAAAATATCGATCCCCCCCGTCCCTTGCTCCCTCGGCTGCTGCTGCTGCTGCTGCTGCTGCTGCTGCACACGAGTCTATGTGTGTATCTATATACGCTGCGATGGACCAATCGACGAGATAACTGTAAATATACACACACGCACGCAATAATCAACAGTGGGCAATCGTGGCCTACCGCAAGCTCGCCAGACGCAGCTGTACATTAATTTCTTTTGCAACTAGAGTATAGACGAACGTTTCAACAATTGGCTCGCAGACGACGTCGACGAATTGGTGGAGGACTCACCTGTCTGGATGCGGCGTGGATACTGCCACTCGCGGCTACGAATCCCAACCTCCTTCTTCTCTAGCATACGTCTTGGGACTCGAGATACGTATAGGCAGTCGGCGGGAGTGATATTATTGTTTATTCAAGCTCTCTCTCTCTCTGTTTGTATTTCCTTGGCTTCTTTTTGGCTATGTCTTGGCGAGTCATATATATACGACACGCACGTGAGTAGGCACACTTGACGCGTGCTCGTCTCGACTGATCTAGATAATACGGTAACGTTGATATACAAAGCTCGTCGAGATTACGCGTTCGTACAATGCGATATTGTTGACGAACGAACGAGCCGAAGCAATCGAGTCCCAACGACGAGTTGTACACACACTCGCGCGTGGATGTATTAACTTTACTATATGTATGTAGCGAGAGATAAGCTGCGCGAAGCCGTGAAGACTGACGCGAGGCGTGACGCGCGTGCAGTCACCGATGCGACCGTACAGGCGCTGCTGCGATGCTGTGCTGCTGCTGACTGCCAGTTTATAAGCTAGCTGCCAGACAGCTCCAGCAGCAGCAGCCCGACCATCTCTCGCGCCTGCGTCTTTCCGACGACCAACCCTCTCCCGTACAGCATCCCTTCCGTATCGTCTGTTGCACGCGTTCGCTGCGTTTGAAATCACTTCTCGAGTTGCGTTGGGGGGTTTTTTTTTTAATGAAAAACATTTTTTTCTCGCAAATCCACTCTGCGAATCTAATTTTAATTGTGAAAAAAGCTTGCGTAAATTTCACTCTAACTTTGATTCAAAGTGAAAAGTATTCTTTCATCCGTTTTTAAAACAATTCTACGCACTAATGTTTATGTACAGATTATTTTTTACTAAAGCTATTATCATACAAAGTCTGAATTCTTAATTATGGCAGCTTTAAGAATTCATTGTTGCAGTAAAGCCGTCGACCGTCGAAATATCACAGATCACACTTTCGTCGCGTCCAATGATCGTTCACTTCTTAGTAGTACAACTGATTGTTCCGAAGATCCAGCCGATCCAGCAGAGCCAAAATTTTCGAGTAAACCATTTCCGGAGCGCTGGGAGCCCACAGAAAGTCAAAGTGATTATAGGTCGAGTCTTGCACCTTGTAAATGCCCATTTTCAGCGGCAGTTGCTCGTAAAAGTGTCTCACGTCCTGTGGGCGAGGAAGAAAATTTTTGTTTCTTTAGATTCGAGGCGCTCGACTAATTCGCGATGTACGCGGCTATACCTCGCCAGGAACGAGCCAGTCGTTCTTCGACCAGAACACGGCGGACGGCACTTGGACCTTGGACAGATCGTACTTGGGCGGCCTGGCCGTTCCGTACACCTCTTGGTTTTTCGCTGGCCCGTAATCGAACTTGCTGAACTCGTTCACGACCATTTGCTGCAGCCAGTGGGTGAACAATTTAACCGAGGTGCCGGCCGGAAAGCTGCTCCATATGTGCGGCAAGAGAGTCTTGAAAGAAAAATTTTAACGAGTTCGTTTAGCGCGACTTTTTCATAAGATTAAGCTTGGATCCACTACTTACCGTGTTTAATTGCGTTGGATTAGGGCCGGCGATTAAAAATAACGGATTGGTGCAGAGAGCTTCTTGCAGTTGACTTTGTTGACAAATGTGCTTGGCCAAGACGTTGAAGATTTTCGCGTGCGGCAAGAACTCGTAAATCCCCAATTTGTAGCATATTTGCTACAACGATCCAATGAGTACGTATTAATTGCGATGCATGAAAATGAGCTTGGAGCTTGAAGCGATAAATAATTACCTGAAACTGTCGCCAGAAAGGGGCCAAGTAGCGCAGCGGTGCCCTCACGTGATACTCATAAGTGGCGGGAGCCAAGCCAATGAAAGCCTTAAACCTCCTGGCGATATCGGGTCGCTCGATAGCCATGACGGAAAAAGTCGATCCGGCCATCGAATGTCCAATGTATACCAAAGGTTGGCCGTTGATTTTCGATATGTGAGTAAACACCGCCGGGTGATCGTACTTTCCTAGCTCCGACCAACTGCGGAGAAAGAGAGAGAGAGAGAGAGAGAGAAAGAGAGAGAAAAAGCGTTGATATGCAAATATTAACGAGCTAATCGAGGCAAACGTTGACAGAGAGAGAAAACTTACGTGAAATTCCAGTAGCGCGGGTCATTGGGCGAGAGGTAGCGATGCTTCCTGGAAAAAGTATTTCCCCTGGCGTTTCCTATCCACACGTCATATCCATTATCGGATAGAATGTAAGCTAAAAATACATACAAGTATATTCATTGTGTCTATGCGAGGTCGCAATTTCCAGTCAATATTGCGCTCGACAATGCGCTGAGGCAAGTATAATTGATACCTAGAGATTTATTTTTCCCGCTAATTAACCAGTCCGCCGAGCTCTCGAGCAGGCCGTGCTGCAAGAATACGGGAGGCGAGTGGACGGATCCGGGAATTCGAAAGACCGTCAAAATGTATCCATCCTCGGTAGTGACCGTGTGGGTTTCCGATGGATAGCCGTCGCGTAAGATAATTTTTGCCTTGGAAAAAACAAACAGAACAATCGATGATAATTTTTTTTCTCCACCAAATTTTTTAGTAAGAAATTCATAAATGATCCGGGTTCTGTATTTTTCTGCTTAAAAACTGTAAACTCCGGTTTTTTATCATCCAGTATTTACCATAAATAGTGAGATTGCTTAGTGAATACTCAATTATATACTTGTTGCAGAACTAGAAATAATCGACATATGTGCGCGGATCATTTAAAATTACATACATTCCTAGATCTTGAATTGGGTTTGTACAAAATCATTTTATCACTTACTCGTTGACTTGGTTTCGACGAGTTTCAAAGTAAATATTAAATTAATGACATTCATATGTCATGTGCAACATGATTTGTATTGAAAAAAAAAAAAAAAAAAATTGGCACTCGAACAATTCTAGTATTTTACGACTTATAAATATTAATAGTGAATTTGCAGGAAAAAACTTAGCCTCACCGGCGATACGTTGCTGTAAGCGCCCGGCGCTTTGGTTGCAACGAAATTGTACCCATTCCCTTGGAAGGACGAAGCGAACGTCCTCGCTGCAAGGCCAGGCGTGAAAAGGCTCTCCGATGTACCAAGTAAATATTGAAGCAGCACTAATAATACTGCCGCCAACGACATTTTTTCTCGACACTATTATCCGACCTTTATTAAAATTACTATCTTGAGGTCTTATTTGAACCAAATTAACACTAAATCTTCGAAGAAAATTCACTCTATTCAACGAGAAAACTAAAAACAAGCTTATATACCTTCTTGCGAATGAAAATTAAAATTTTTATTGTCAATTCGTGAATCGTGTACGACGCGCGCCATAAAAAAAGTGACTCTTTTTTCGCCTTTGCATAACAACTGCTCTCGAGGTACTTTTATACAACCGGCAGCCTCCAACAAACAAAAATTTTCACTCACTCACACGAGCACTGACACATTTTACAGGAGCACACACAAACACTCACACAAAATAACACATAATGCTCCAAAGGTACTCCGTTGTCTGGTGCTGTGCTCCTCTGGTGTGTGTGCACCAAAAGTGAACGTTTTCGGTGGACACTCGTCGTTTAACTGGTTTGCTCGATCGCGATCGTCTTTGTATATTTACTCTTTCTCTCTCTCGGTCTCTCTCTCTCTCTCGCGGGGTGGAGGATAAGATTCAACTCGTCGCGTGTCAGAGAATTTTTTCAAGTAAGAAAAAAAAGGAGCACTGCCTTTTAGAGCGTAATCATGGTCACTTGTAACGGACTTGGAAATAATTACTTTTTTATATCGTAATTCTTTTTTCTCGCGTTTTTGTGTTATGCTTTAACGATTATTACGTTGACCGGCAGCGAGCGCATCGCGCTTGGAAATGGCGTTTAAAATTTTATTTTCAGCTGTAATATATAAATCAACGCGATTAACAACGCGTTGTAAAAACGATGATTTAATCGAATATCACTATGAATATGATCTTTCTCTATTTTAAATAATGTATTCGATGTTTTTTTAATTTTGTCACGATGACGCACCTGTCGTAAAAAACATTCGACGACGATTAATTATTTTTCAAAATTAATTGCGATTCGCGGTTAAATCGGTAGCGAGCAAATAATTATACGGAAAAAAGTGTGAACTAACGATTATCGAGCGCCTATGCGAATTGTTTTATTTCCTACTGCTTATGCCTTGACATATGACAGATTTTGAGCTCCTGCCCGAGAGACAGTTGACGGTAAACTAGAATACCTGGCAGGACAGCTTGGATTTTTTTTATCACAATGCACCGTGACAAAAGGCGTTGGAGAGGCATTTTCACAATCAGGAAACGATTTATGATTTTCTGCCTTGTTTTGATTTCTCAACTTTCATGAAAAATCTGTAACTGTTCCTGTTTTTTTATGGCATTGTAGTATGGATTTTTTTTGTCCGCGTCAGTCACTCAACGAGCATATAGCCTTCATGTGTTGATGAGTTTTATATGTATAAGAAGTCGGTTTATGTCTTTGGCATTTTTTTCTGGGGCATTCGTAATAAGATCTAATGAGTAGTAAACATTTGTCTGTTGGTGCAATTTATTTTTGGTTTCATTTCTTTTCGTCGATACTTTTTTTATTTACATGATGAAATTATGTATTTATTTACATAGATAAATCATTATTGTTAAAAAAAAAACGGACAAAATATGCTACATTTTCCCCTTTTCTAACGGAGTACGTCTATAATATATAAAAATAAGAAAATATAAAACAACATAAGCCAATATTTGCTCTACTTTTCATAAATTTCTAAATTCCTCCATTGTAGCTACTAATTTCTTATAAACTAATTTTGGTGCATCGACCGCCCATAAAAAGTCAAGATGATTGAACTTGGGATAATCAACCTTGTAGTTTATAATCTTATTGGGTAAAGATTTGTACAAGCGTTGCACGTCCTGAAATCAAGAATGATATTAAAGTAACGATAAGTGAGATAAATAAAAAAAAGCATCGTTTTAAAAGAATACTAACGATGGGACTAGCCAACCAATCGTTCTCCGACCAAAAAATGCCCACGGGCACTTGAACTTTCGACAAGTCGTACTGGGGCGGTACGGTACTATTGTATATCTGGAGATTTTTATACTTTCCGTAATCGTATCTCTGAAAATTTCCAGACTTGATTTCTTGCCCGTAGTGAATCAACGTTTTGGTCGACGCTCCAGCCGGAGAATGGCTCAAAATCACCGGCAAAAGGGTCTGAAAAAACAACAGTTCGCATTTTTGATTTGAATATTATTTTTTCTCGTGCATATTATCGTGGCATAACTCACATAATTGAATTGCGAGGCGTCGAAGCCGCAAATCAGGAACAGCGTGTTTGCGCAAATTTTTTCCTCGGAAACGTTGACGTCGCATCCGTGCCTGGCGAAAAATTTCAATAGCCAGTTCTGCGGCAGAAATTCGCCCTCTCCCAGAACTCGGATTATCCACTGCAAGGCATCAGAGGGGCAAATGTATTCAAAAGCGGCGCGCGCACGAAGGGTCGATATATAGTCGATGCGTGTACACACGCGCGATGATTTATGAATGTAAGGCTGGTAAATTTACCTGGATCTCGCTCAAGTAGTACGAGAGTATTCTCACCGGGCTCTTCAAGTGATTCATGAAGGCGATGGGAGCCAAGCTAAACATCGCTTTGACGCTCTTGGCTACGTCGGGACGATCGATCGCCATCGCATAAAACATGGTCGTGCCCATCGAGTGTCCAATGTACATCAGGCTGGCGTTTTTTATTCTCACAATATAATTTATCTCCGCGGGTAAGTCGTACTTGGCCATTTCTTGCCAGCTGTAATAAGCAAGTTATAAAAAAAACGCCTATGTAATGGTTGGTACATCAATGGCATCGGTGAGCGCGAGGTGACATTTTTTTTTATTTTCCCTTACCTAAAATCCCAGTATCTCAAGTCGTGAGTGGTGTAGTTAACGTGGCCATGAGAGTAGGTGTTTCCGCGCGCATTACCCATCCAGACGTCGTAGCCCAGGTCTGACAGAATGAACGCTTCGTAACGATAAAAAAAAAAATATCGTCAAAGTTTGCAAATTTTCAAGTCGACCAATTACGATCTCGTAGTCGCGTTTCCTTTTCAGTTTCGAGGAAGAAATAATCAAGATGGAAAAAGAGTAAAAAAAATACCTAAGCCTTTATTCTTGCCCGGTATAACCCAGTCGGACGAGCTGGCCAGAAGACCGTGTTGGAGAAAAACCGCCGGTCCTCGTCCAGGTATTCGGTGCATCGTCAACAGATAGCCGTCCTCGGTCATTATCACGTGCGCTTCCGACGAGTAGCCTTCCCGTCTAATCATTTCCGGCTGAAAACCACCATTGCCGGATTCGACTTATTATAATTGAAACTTAGTCATCGTAGAGTCAGATTTGCTCTTGAATCACGTTAATATGATACAGTCGGATCTCGCGCGGACGCTTTGTCTCGCTACACACGACGAGTTCGAATTCATCGTCTTTGAAAGAAGAGCTCGGCTTTCGTGTCCCATTATCGAATACTGATTCAGCGCATACGCGCGATAAGGAGCAAATTTCGAAAAAAAATAATTCAAATCGTAACGCTGACGCGCGACGAAAAATTATTTTCTTTATTCTCGCCAAAGTCTCTTCTAAAATCATGTATTCTTGTGAATGAAATAGAAATTCATCTTGATATAAAAGTATTTGTTTTAGAAAATGTTATTTTCTCCAACATTTTTATTTGAAATGAACTTTCTAACGATGCTAAAAAAATTTTAAAACTAAAATCTTGTATAAATTGAGAAGATTTTTCGAAATTTATTTGTTTTTTTTTTTCTTTAAATCGTTGTTTCTCGTTATTATCGATCGCAAGAATTAAAAGGGATCGACGATGATACTCACCGTGGTAAGATCGACATCAGGATTATCTGTGGCCTTGCTGAGCGATTTATAAGTCGGCGGTCTGGCGGTCGCGTCGTCATGGGAGCTTTGCCAAATCAGCTGAAAGGCGTCGACGACTTCGTTGAAGGAGGGAAAATCGCATTTGCCAGGCGAGAGGAAAGCCAGTAGCAGCACTGGCAGCGTCCAGGAGAACACGTGCTTCGAGCAGCGAACACACTCGAATCTCATGTCTGTGCAAATGTCTTCTCGTATTGAGCACGATTGTTTTTGCTCGTCGGATCGTAAAGTTATGTATTACTCTGCACGGTTAAAGCGTTCAAACGCGGGCCCCAATCAGGCCAGTGTCGGCTCGTTTTCGAATGTATTACAGAGTAATGTATGCACACAGGCACTCGGACACTGTAAGAAGCCAAGTGGTAATACGCACGTGTAGCTATTTTAATGGAGGCACAAACGCACGCGACTATTCAACGTCAATTAAACGTCTCAAGCGAATATATTACACGAGCGAACTAACTATGCATGACTCAATTTCTCAACATAACATAGTATGGCAGCAGTAGCCGCAGTGGATTTGAAGGCATGAGGTGGAGAGAGAAAGACAGAGACAGAGAGAGAGAGAAAGAAGTACACCGCGAGAGTCGACGTCTGCTCCAACTATAATGTTGTGTATACTGCGGCTCGTAACCGAGAGACTAACTGCTACTGTTGCTACTGCTGCTACCGATACACACAATCATATATGCGCGCGCATTTTGCGTGACTTTGCGCGTATAATTATAACGACACCGAAAAACCCGACGCAGAAAGTCCATCCTTCGCGGCATTGACAAAGCACGTATCAATTAATTCCTATTTGCTCGTGTGCGATTTATTATATTGTATTGTACTCGCGTGCCCGAGGCGATTTCGATTTGGTTTACATAGGAGCTGCGAGCAGTTAATGTGTGTAAGTTCGCAGCAATTATGAAACTGCATCGCGGATAGTACGTGGGTGACGCTTATAATAAATGATGAGCGGCTTAAAGGGGTCGATTACTCATCGCGCACAGAACCGTGTCAATGTACCTATACCATTAATAAATCTATATAAGACCGATTCCCGACGTTTCTTCGCCGAGCTCCGATAACGATTCGATTTCGCCTATCACTAATCTCATCGTTACGTCAAACGTCATCGAAAGAAATATTTAAAAAAAAAATATTATTAACAACAATCAAGGTGTTCACACATTGCATATATACAAACATTAAATACATGTTTATTCATCGAGTATTTCGTGCAATTTACATTTTTCAGAATTTTTGCATTAATATACATAAAAAAAATGTCATTTCTACGATTAAAATCGATAATCGTCACAGATCCGTGTATTCGACGAATAATGTCAACATTCAAAATTATTATACGAGGCATAAAAATATAAAATATACAAATTGTAGGCTTGACTAGTTGCCTGACTAGCTCTGCGCGCCGAACAAAACACGGTGTGATCCGAGGAATCATCGGTATTTCGCTATCAACGGGAACAGACGCGAGAAGACGAGTTTCGGCGCGTCCCTGCCCCACAGGAAGTCCAAGTGATTGAAGCGAGGATGATCGACCTCCACCGAGGCTATCTTGTTCGGCAGCTGATCGTACAGGCGTTTCACGTCCTAAGAGTTTGAAAATTTCACCTTCAGATTTCGTCGTAAACTTAACGAATCGCGCTTACCTCTGGAATAGCGAGAAAATCGTTCTTGCCCCAGAAGAAGGCGGTGGGCACTTGAATTTTTGAGATATCGTAAGCCGGTGGCTTCTCGTCGTTGTACTTGGCGAGATTCTTCTCCTTTCCGTAGTCGTACATGCGAAAATCCTTCGAGCTGATGCCTTGCGCGTAATGCATCAGAGTCTTTAATGACGTTCCGGCCGGAGTGTGGGACAAGATCAAGGGCAACATCGACTGCAATTATAGAAAGAAAACACAAGACTTGGGTTGAGAGATAAATTTCTTTTGTTTGTTTCGATGAAATCGACTTCGTACCGCGTTGAATTGTTGCGCGTTGAAACCGATCGTCGACATGATTAAATTCTCGCAGATCGTCCGTAAAATCGGTTTATTGCAGACGCAACTGCCCCCGAAATGTAGCCACGGCGATTGTGGCAGAAATTCCCGTCTTCCGTCGATGTTCAAAAACTCCTGTTGATTCATAAACGTATGGAAAAATCGGCATGAATAATGCGTGTCGTATAACAAAATTATGAAGCACAAAATGTCCACTATTTACGTGACGATTTTATGCGCGGAGCACACTTACCTCGATGTTCGTAAGCATACTTCCCAATATTCCAAAGGAACCCTTGATGTGATGAGTGTAGGCGACGGGGGCCAGCGCGAACATGGCTTTGACCTTGGCTGCCGTCTCGGGCTTCTGGCTGGCCATCACGAAGAACTGAGTCGTGCCCATGGAGTGACCGATGTAGAGCAGCCGATCCTTGGTCAAGGCGCTGATGTAGTCGATCTCGGATGGTACGTCATAAATGCCCATCTCGTGCCAGCTATTTTTTTTTAATTATTCATTAAAAATCATCGTTAATCGAGTTATCTTTCTTCTTGCTGTCGTCGCTATTCACCTAAAGTCCCAAAACTCGCTATCCGACTTGGACAGATTCTCGTGATTCTTGGAGTAAGTGTTGCCGCGAGAATTGGCCATCCACACGTCGTAACCATGATCGGCGAGATTAAAGGCTATAACAGTTAAGAGCCCGATCAGGTATAATTAAGCAGATGTTTACGTCCATTCGTCACTTACCCAAACCCTTCTCCTTTCCATTGATTATCCAGACGAAGGAGCTCTCGAGCAGGGCGTGATGCAGCAGTATCGGCGCCGAGCCCTTCTTGCCCGGTATCCTGTGCAGGGCCAAAACGTATCCGTCCTCGGTCTTGACGTAGTGCTCCTCCGCCGGATAGCCGAAACTCTTTATCAGCTCGATCTGGCGCGTCGCGGCATATCGACGAACACACGTCATTGATATATATAAAAAGACGCTTGGTCGCAAATATTTCGCATAACGATACAGTATACTGCGTCGTATAATAGATCGAAATAATACTCACGGTCGTCATGTCTTCTTGGGGATTGCTGCTGCAAAAGATGCTTCGGCTCGGGCCCTGACTCGCAGCGGCTCCTGATTCTCGATCGATTTTGTTGCTGCTGCTCGTGGCGTTGTTGAAACCGTACGGAATGCCAAAGACCACCTTGGCCAAGGCCAGAATGGCCAAGGAGCCGAGGATCGAGCGTTTCTTGATCATCATCGTGTCGAATATCTTCTTGGCCAGTGACGCGGGAACGAACGAGGTGCGCGGATTTACAACAACTGGTGAATCTTGCTCTGCGGCCAGCTGATTTTCAATGAGCATCGAGTACAAGCGACTCAGTGTGACGATGCACTATCGTTGTCGGAGCAGCAGCAACTGCTCGCTCGCATATTATGTTATTATTAATTGCGTCTGGAGCGAGTCGCTCGGGAGAAGAAAGAAAGAGTCGTCGAAGGGGTTAATATTCCACGCGCCGATCTCTTCTGAGCTCGAGCCCAAGCGACCGACCCCGCTTGACAGGCGGAAACAACGCGCAAGACTGAGCGCACGCGACACACGCTCGTATGTACAAGCGGCTATCGTATTCGCGCCCCGATAAATACGAATCAATCTATCGATACACACGCGGTAAATAAGCTAATCGATACGTACGATCTGGCCTGTCTCGGCGTTCGGCTGGATATCGTATTTGTATCGATTATAGTCTATAACTTAGGAGGCAGCCTAGAGAGAGCTCCGAGAAAATGTTCTGCTGCGTTATAGCTGATCGTCGAATTTTTGTTCGCGCAGGAAAAACCGATCGCGACGCCATGAGCTATACTCGTAGCGTATTTTATATGCAGCTGATATATTGCGAATGTTGTTCCAATAAACTCGGCAATGATTGTGATAATATTATGAATATGATGGACGAGCCTCGCGTTGTATTGACCTGTCGATATCGGAGCTGCGCGCGCGCGACGCGTGCGGGGGATCGAAGAAATTACGATAAGCATCGATCTAACTTATAAAAAAGAGATGGATCTAAAAGTGAAGCCAATCTATTCGGCCTCTGATTGGTCGACTGACTTTTGACTCGAGTCGAAACGTAATAAAGTGACATCTACGGTCAAAATAGCAACTTTTTCGAAACTGACTGAAAGATGTACGCGCGCGAAGCGCGCCTGAAAGTCACTATAACCTCAAGAAACGAGTGAAAAAATTAACACGCGCGGAGCGCGTTTGAAACATACTAGTGTATTAAATTCGCGATCTCGATGCCTATAATACTGACTAATTCGCACGTGAGAGAGGGATACACACGTCAATTATGATTTTATACAGAAAAATTGGCGAATCGCTGGAAGATCTACGGGCGCGATAACGGCTCGCGGCGCGAGAATTCGTGATAGATCGTTTCTTCGTGATTCCTATCGAAACGTGAGCGAGCGCCGATTTCTTTTTTAATACCCTACTATCCCCCGATCGTTTTCGACTGATTTTTCCGTTTTTAACTGTGTGCCTACTGATAAACGCGAATGACCCCGTGCACGATCTATAAGTCAAGAGGTCATGAGATCGCGAGCGTCGAAGGAATCTTCGAGTTTCAAGGTCTCACATCTCGAGACGTAATAATGTCGAGCAGACCCATCGTAATTTGATACCCTCTTCTCGAGTTCGAGGCCGTGAATATTCTTTTTTAATTCATAATATAAATAAATTCGGATACATTTTGATGGTTTGACGATTAGCAATGTTCCGGCTCGTCTGCTCCGTTAAAAAATATTATGACCTGTTTTCACACCAACAAGCTTATTAAAATATGATTCATTTCAGATATTATTTATGAGAAATAATTTCATGTCGATACTGCTTAATTTTAGTCATTACCACCTGTTGACACTCGTAAACACTCGTCGCAATATATTGCAAATTTTCAGCTAGAATATGCTAAACTTGTTTCACGCTCTACCCAGCGCAAGCGCAACGATTCTTTCTCGCCAATTTCGCGCGAAGAAGTAGCAGACTAAACTTGCCGCAATGGATTTTAAAACCGTTCAACGAAAAGCCGATCAAAAACAAAAAATTGCCGAATAACATTTAAGATATCGCGCAAAAGGTACGGTAAGCTCGCATAACATTTTAACTTCGTGATTACTTTCGATGCCTTAATGTTACATTGTTCCTCGCATGACATTATATCTGAACTATAATATTGGCGAATTCGCATGTAGTCTAAAACTGTTAACCTTCAAACATTTAATTTGATGAATATATCTCAATTTTTCAGAAAACTCTATCATAATGAATGAAGTAATATTACCACCATCGCCGAACTGGTATTTTAGTAGCATTCTAGCATGTGCCAACGATGGCACTGTGTCTTGGGGTGCAAGAAATGCCATCGTAGTGGCAAAGCCTGATGAAGAATCTGGATCGCTCAGTTATTCTTTTATTGATAGAGCTCACACTGACAGAGTAACCACATTAGCTTTTTCACCTGAAAAAAAAGATGGCATTTTACGTTTGGTATCTGGAGGAGATGACAATGTGATCAAAATATGGAATTTGACCAATTTGGAGAAGGAACAAGAAAATACTAGACTTGATGTTTGTATCAATTACTTTTGTTTTATAATTTTTTATTATATGAAATTTTAATATATTAAAAATTCAACAGACAACTCACAAAGTGGTTGCAGTTGATTGGTCTAAAAATAACAAAGATTTAATTGCTTATGTTAGCGAAAGTCGATTTTTAGTCATATGGAATGTGAAATGTGATACCAGCCAAGTTATTAATCTTGGTTTTAAAGTAAAACCAACATGTTTGAGTTGTTGCCCCCATGATAGTTTTATTGTATCGATTGGTATAACAAGTGGTTTAGTTTATATTGTGGATATTCGAGGATCTGGTACCATCAAATATAAATTAAGAGGGCATGATCGTGATATAGTTAGTCTTTCATGGTGTCCTATACCAGTTAATGTTTTAGAAGAGGATAAAAGTACAAGAGAATATTTATTAGCATCTGGTTCTAAAGACAGGTAAAAGAATGATTTCTTTAAACATTTTTACTCAAAAAATAAGCAACAATAATACATTTTTAGACAAATATTTATCTGGAAAGCTGGAACTGATGGAAGAAATCAATTGCAATTGTCATTTCCAACAGCTCCTTTAGAAACTACTAGTCACAAATCTAAAGTAAACTCTTCTTCAGGAAATTTCACATCAATATTTTGGCTAAAACCTACAATTTTATTATCAAGTTTGCCATGGGGTGAACTTGTCTCATGGGATCTTTCTGGAAATGTGAAAAAAAGGACACCTGAATTAATTCATGCTAAACATTCCAAAGGTATATTTGCTATTGCTGCTCCGGTGTATAACACCAAAGAAACTAATGAAAATGGGCAGGTTGAAAATTGGAGAACTGCTAATGACATGTACGCATTACATAAGTGAAACTTAATTATTAAAGTTATTATGCGGTGGGGTTTTCATAATCATTCAATTTATTATATTTTAATTTTACTACAGTAAATCAATTTGGACTGTATCACAAGATCGGCAAATAATTTGTTGTAACTTGATAAATAATCAAACATGTTTTGATTACATTATTACTAGCCAAGGAGGATTTGTATACTGTTTAGATGCAAGTCCTATCGATACAAATCAAATTGCTTTTGGAGTTGGTGATTCAGCGATACGTGTATGGAATTTGTCAGAACCAAATAAAAATATATTGCAACCTCAAATTTTATGGGAACAAATAAAAGGCAAAGTGAGAAGTGTAAGTTAAACATTTTTATTAGGCAATTTATCCAATTTTCGTTGTACTTTTATTTATTTTGCTTCAACAACTATTTTTAATAATATATTTTTAATTTTTTAATATTATTTAATCTTATACTACGTTATTTAAATATTTTAGTTAGCTTGGCATCCTGAAAAAGAAAATATCTTAGCTTTTGCAACTAATGAAGGTCGTGTAGGAACTTTTGATATTTACTCAAAAAAGCCACCTACTTTATACAAGCAATATCATAGGCATGTTGTATATACTATTGGCTGGGGTCCAGCTCCAGATGTTAATGGTTTTGCATTATACTCTTGTGGGGACAATGAATTAGTTTATTATAATCCCGAGAAAAATAATGATGGTAATATAAAATTTATATTTTATTTTATTAATATTTTTTAATTTTTAAATTTGACTAATATTTTTATCACAGTCCCGACATCCGTTAAGACAAAAGATTGTACAGAATTTTGTTGGAAATCAGATAAATCGTTGCTAGCAATCGGTTTTTCAGATGGGTATGTAATTTGATAAAAATAGTTTTTGAATCTTCAATTAATTCTTTTTAATTATTTTTTAGATCTATATCTTTTTACAATCGTGACTTATCACAATGTGGTTCCACAATGCATGTATTAAGTAAACCCATTCAAGATTTCAAATGGCATCCAATCAGTACTTTAGCGGATTCGAATATTTCGGAAATGCAAAATTATTTAGCTGTAGCTGTTAATTCAACTACAATCACAATTTTCGATATTTCAATTAACAACTCGGAAGATGAATCGGAGAAATTGACTTTCAAAACCGTTGCAGTGCTAAATGGACACAGTGAAAAAGTAGTAAGCTTGGCTTGGAGCCCACATATAAGTGGTTATTTAGCATCTGGAAGCTACGATCGTACAGTACAAGTAAGTTATTATTAGTTTTTTTGACCGGCCTTTTTATATCACTCTATTGTTTTGATTTAATTTTTCTAGGTCTGGAAAATTCATACTTCTGGCGATCACGAGATAATTGCTTCATACGTTTCACATTCAGCACCAATCAATTGCTGCATGTGGAGCCCACTAAGTCACGATTTAATTATTACTGGTTCCATTGATTTTTCATTGCGAATATGGAGCATTTCTGCTCAAAAAAATGTGCTATCTGAAATTCCAAAGATACCTACTAGGGGTAAAAGAACTAAAAAGAAAAAAACCAAAGTAGAAGAATTGAGTAAAGATGATACTAATGTCGTAAATAACGAAAAACAAGAACAAATAAAATTCATTACATCGTCACAAAATCAAAAAGAAATTGATGAAGATAATACACAAAGTTTGAGTGATAGTAAATCGATAAAAAAGAAAAAAATCAAGAAAATTTCTCATTTTCCGGGTTATTCACAATTAACTCTAGACAGTAAATTGTGGTGCAAGTCAATACAACATTTATTGAATTTCCAAAAATCTGATAACTGTATTGAACAAATTACAAATGGCTGCGCTAAAATAGTTGTTCATGAAGAAATCCCTCCAAATGATTCAACTGAAATTCCTTATTTTTTCAGTAGCAAAGAAGATTTGACAGAATCCTTATCACAAGAAAGTAAATAAATATTGCTATTTTGAAATAAATATCAACGTAAATAAATTTAACACTTGTATTTCTTTTTCAGAAAAAATATTAGAGCAAAATGGACACTACAATATTTGTACAGAATTAGATCACTGGTCTGGAAATTTAAAAGACAATCTTCAGAAAGCTCAAAAAGATAAGCATTTGAATGATTTCATGGTGTCTCTGGCCCCATCAATATCTACGAAGTATAAATTAATTATTTTATTAATTATAAGAATTTTCAATTAATTGTAGGATTTATAATTTATCGCTAATTTTTTCATTTCTCTTAGATTTTGGGAGGAGTTGTGCGAAGCTTATGCTAACCAACTTGTTTTTGAAGATAGTCCGCATAAGGCTGTATCGTATTTTCTAATGATAAATAAATTCGAAGAGGCGGTCAATGTACTTCGAACATTTAAACTATATAAAGAATTGTATGCCCTCATAACTTTAAGATTAGATTCAAATGACCCTCTCATCAAAGAAGTCTTGGATGAATGGGCATATCAAGCGCAAAAAGACGGAGATTTCCCAAGTGCAATCGCATGGTTTGTACATTTAAATTTCAATTATAAAATTAAAATTAAGTCAAGCGCAAGCCTAAAAGATTTTACATGAAACTTATTTTATAGTCACATCAAAATTGGAAATCTTGAAAAAGCAGCCAACCTTCTTGATCGACGCAACGATTTGGATAGTTTACTTTTAGCAATAAATGTTGCCAAGGTAGCGAACAATCCAGTTTTAACGAAATCTCTGGCTGATAAAGCAATTTCAAAAGCATTATCAAAAAATGATATTGATGCTGCCAAATCTATTATCAAAACGAATCACCTCATCAAGGTTTGTATTGTAAAGATGATGCAATTATAATATTTTTTTAATGTATAAATCATTAATTTTACCGTAGTACCGAGAAATAGAAGTGGAGATTTTCAATGAATTAAATGAATTTCAAACGAACGTGGATAATAATGAAATTTATAAATGGCTTAAGGGAGAAGCTACTAATTTATCTCTCTTAGATAAAATAAGCAAGCAATTTCCCGAATGTCCTAAGGAATATTCTAGTTTATCAAATGTTCAAGAAGTATCAGATTCAGAATCAAATATTACATTGGTAAGTATAGTAAAAAAATATTAATCATTTTATATTATAGAACATATTTTAAATCAACTAAAATTACAGATTCAAATTCAGGCGAGTCGTCAAATTGGTCTGTCAATTTTATCCAGTGAGAAGAAGCAAAAGATCGCTCATCTTTTGAAAGCTGCAGATATAATATATCAGTTTGAAAAATCGCCTACAGAAGCAAAGCGATTTCTGTTAATAAAGTATCTGTATGCATTCGATACAAGAAAATTTACAGATTGCAACAGTATTTATAACTATAACGAAAATAAATTCGGTGGGAGTTTACGTGCTTATTTATGTTGTGCATTGGTAAGCTGGTATGGTCTTGATAGCCAGCTTACAAGCGAAGAAAAATCAAAGATGTTAGAAACTTTGATTCCCATTCTTAAAACATATGTTGTTGACCTTATATCCAAAGAGTCAGTAATGTATTGGACGGCCGTTAATGAAGTCAAAACACTCGATGGAGAATTATCTTCAACAATGGGTAAATTAATAATGATATAAAAATTGAAATAAAATATAATAATAAATAAAAAAATTCTGTTCCAGGGAATTTTATAAAATCTTCGGACGAAGCATTGAAAGAAGTCTCAACTATTGAAAAATTAAATTTATTAAAAACTACAGTAGCAGCACTTCAAGCAGAGATAGTATGTACTCCAAATCCTATGTCAAGCTATGCAGCCATGATAGAATTAATTATGGAAATAAACATCAATAGTATGCAAGCTGACTTACTTAAACTTGTAACAGATACAATGGAACAATCTTACAGCATGGCTAAGAATGAAAGTCCATCAATTGTAGAATGATAAAATGAAATTTATAATTTTTTTGGATGAAAAGTATGTACAGAAGTTGTATATAAAAATTTTTTCTAATAATTTCTTTTACAATTGATTATCCACCCTCCAGAACAAAAGTTGTCTATCACTAGCTGCACAGACAATTGGCAATCTTTGATGCCATGTCAATCCTCCAAACAACATTACTTTCCCACACATTATTACTGGTTTTGACTTTAAATTAATAATTTTTAAAAGATTATCAGGTCTTCCAATACTTGCAATCAGATGTTCACTAAAAGGAGCAAATTTCATCATTGTACCTCCTTCTATGTGAACAGTTCTTGTTTCCAAAGGACGACTGAAAATAATATAGAGAATGATTATTTTAGCAAATTCTACACAATTCAAGGAAATACTTTTGTATCAATAATACAAAGACAAACTAATAAAACAACTACCTAGGCCTAGAAACATCCCACACAATCAGCTCTCCAGAAGCTACACAAGCGACTTTGATTGGATTTAAACTCCAATCAGCAGTTAGCATTGGTATTGTACCAGCATCCAAAGACATGATTGCTTGTTGACTTCTTACGTTATACATCCTTATAACACCGTTCTTTTCTCCAACCAACAACTTTCCTATTTCTTCTGCATGCCAGCGTACAACCATACCGGATGTGTGCAGAGGAAGTGTCAAAATACATTTTTGATCTTCTTTAATGGCCCACAATTTACAAGTGTGATCATCGGATACTGAAGCAAGGACTTCACCATCAGGATCATAGGCAATACAATTGACATAATCCTTATGGCCTTCTAAAACCTAAGGAAAATGTTTTTGTTTATCATTAAAAATGCATGATGCTAAAAAAATTTATGGATAATTTTCTACCTCAACAATATTATTTTCACTCAAATCGCTGTTGTATAGTCTTATTTTGAAGTCTGCACCTCCAACACAAAATGACACGATTCTAGGTACTACACTAAGAGATGTCTCTGGACTCCAAGCAATTGTATGAACTCTAGTTTCATGATGAAAAATTCTTAGAGGATTATAAATGATATCTTCAACAGTGTCATCTTCTTCCTAAAATATATTTTATTAAAATTATTAAGATGTTGTAATTTTGAAGGGGAAGTTGGTAAATCATATTTTACCTGGAATTTTATTAAAGCTACAATTATTTCTTCTCCTAAAGCAATGCACGCTAAATCTTGTGACCACTCATAAGGTGACCATTCAATGCATTGTATTTGTTTGGCAAATTTTAGTTTAAATGTGGGTTGAGTCAATCTAGCTTCTTCCATTTTTAATCTGAAAAAATTATTACTGAAATGAACTGCAAAAATTTAATATAACATTTCTAATTGTTGAAGAATTTTTGAAGTCTATTGTTAAAATAAACTGACAGACAAATTAGTCAGCGTCGAAAATTCAACTTCAAAAATGCAAAACAGCGAGTATATCAATTTTTGCACTACAAACTCTTCTATATTATTTCGAAATTTAAATACCCCATTCCGGCATAACCTAACTGAATGATCTATTACGGTTTTTTTACACAATTAAGTTAATTCACGTCAATTAATTTATAACCAATACGAAGGTATTTTCAAAGAATTATTCTGTATCATGAGAAACGTACCAAAGAAAATGAGAATAAACCAAAATAAAGTATCGAGGGCGAAACTGGAGAGCAGAATGCACTGTGGCTAAAGCAAGCACGGATTACCCGCTTTTTAATTCATATAAGTATAACATAACAGACTCCTTTTCTCTGTCGGTCTGCGCCCGCATGAGCGATACGTATTCACGCGACATCTCTGCACGTTGCCTTTAGCGATTTGCAACTTTTACAGAGCTCACTCTCGACAAATAGGATTATGCACTTTTTTGCAATAGTTCTGTCAATTTCATCATTCGATACTCAATTTACCAAACAGGCGCAAGTGTATGTCCATCAGTTATCCGTGCAATAAACAAACAAAAAATCGAATGAATTTCTTACCCAAGGAATTAACAACAGGTGGTGAGTAAAGTTCGCGTACGTGAGTTTTGACTTTATTTAAGATTTGCTCCTATCTCGGGTGAGCTTTAAAGAGATCGAAAACACCCTCCTGTCAAATAACAACGCGCAACAACAACAGGTTTTCATAAAGGTAAGGACGCTGCGTTCACGCGCCTTTTTCTCCCTCTACCCGCGTACTCTGTATTCGCTCCAAGGTATACGTACTGTATACACTAAACTGCCTCGGAGCATCTCTCGAATTCCTTGCGAGCATTGCTCGTCTTGATCTCGCGCGCACATCACGCATACACAGGTACAACAGACTACACAACCATAGGGACCGTCGCCGCCGCTCTCTGCTGATAATACACCGCGCGCACTTATGGCGCATGGGGAAAATAACTCGGTAGCATAAGAATAATTCAACAGTCTTGGGGCCTCGTACTCGTCGTCGTGCATTAAACACCGTGAGTGAGTTAGTGACCGCTTGTGTCCCTGCGCTCGTGCATGTCGTTATTGCATTGGCATATCTTACTGTCGTTCTCATTAGTTTACACTTGCTATTCGTCGGTTTCATCATTTTATTCGTTCTCGTGCAGCTGCTGAGGTACTGTTTTACACATCGATTTTTTTCTTCGGTCAAAACTCATTAACTTTGCCTTGTTCTATGCTCCTTCAATGAAGTGATCGCGTGTGAAGAGTGTGCGGTATGATTAGTATTAGTAGTTAGTAGTAGTATAGTAAATAAAAAAAGAGTGTGAGCGATCTTACATACATGGCAATTTTGAGGCAAGGTGTTGCTACACGAGACATTAGTCTTTACATTTGCACTGCTGGGATGTGTCTATGACTGTTGATATCGTTCATAAATCGTAGATCGCTTGTTATTTTGCTTCATTTATTTAGTGCATCTGCAACTTTCAGAGCTCATTATTTTTTGGTTAGTCATTTAAAGCCAGATGAAAGTTCAATCATTTAAATTCCCGTAGCAGTTAAAAAACCACGTGTTTATCTAGATTTCGCGTTAATTGACAAATGATTATTCAATAACCTACGATATTGCAATCATATCAATGCATTCTCAAAGAACCTGATAATATTTCTGTTTTGGCCGGTTCTTCATGAATATTTCTATCCAAACATATTGCATTTTCCGTTGAATAGTGATGAAATGTGAAATTTTTCTTGAATTATCACATGAATGAATTATTAAAATGCTAAAATTTATTTCCAGAATAACAACATAAAAATGGAGTTTGGAATGAGTGGTGATATTGCTCAAATTTCAAATGAGCTTGCTCATGTTGTGGAAATGATGATGTCTCCAAACATTCCTCATCAGCAAAGATTAGAAGTATATAATGCATGTGAGCGCTTCAAGGAGACTTCCCCATTGTGTGCTCAGTGTGGATTATTTTTAGCACAAAAAAGTCCAGATAGAAGTCCTATAGTTAGACATTTTGGGCTGCAATTAATGGAACATTGCATAAAATATAGATGGACTCAAATGTCCCAGCCGGAAAAAGTTTTTATCAAAGAAAATGCCATGAAACTGCTACATGAAGGCACCTCTCTTCTTCAAGAAGAAAATCACATAAAAGATGCATTATCTCGAATTGTTGTAGAAATGATTAAACGCGAATGGCCTCAACAATGGCCAAATTTATTAGTAGAGCTAAGTGAAGCGTGTACAAGAGGAGAAAGTCAAACAGAACTTGTGCTATTAGTATTTTTAAGACTAGTGGAAGATGTTGCTATTTTAGAAACCTTGGAATCTAATCAAAGAAAAAAAGATATTTATCAGGCTCTGACCACTAATATGACAGAAATTTTTGGTTTTTTCTTGAGATTAATGGAACAGCATTATGCTGCATTTCAAAAAGAAACATCTTTAGGAAGAGCATCTGAAGCTGCAGCTCACAATCGAGTAGTACAGGTACAATATTAATACAATTTACATGCAATATTTTTAATCAAAACAATTTAAAAAAGTAATTATAAATACTTGTTATTCAAAATTATGCAATCAACACGCAATGCATTCTTTATTTATTAGGTGGTGTTATTAACATTATCAGGATTTGTAGAGTGGGTATCGATAACCCACATAATGGCAGAAAAGGGAAGATTGCTTCAAATTTTATGTTTATTGCTTAGTGATCTAACATTCAGATGTCAAGCAGCAGAATGTTTACAACAAATTGTTAGCAGAAAGGGTAAAGTTGATGATCGAATGCAATTAATGATTCTTTTCACAGAAGATGCTCTTAAATGCATGTATGCTGCTGCAACAAGCCCTTCCCCAAGTGGTTCAAACGAACTGCAAGAAAAACATTTCTTATTTTTAAAGAAACTTGTACAAATGTTAAATGGTAAGAATAAACTTTTACAAACTCTCAATTTTATCAAAATATTTCTACAGTGAAATTAATTTCGCGCAAAGTCAAAGATAGAATCAGATAACAATGATTGACTCATTTAATATTTGATATTTCAGGCATGGCCACCCAATTGTGTTCTGTGTGGACTAAAGATGGAAACCGTCCTGTACATTTTGGCATCTTTCTAGACACTGTGATGATATTTACTATTCATTCCAGCTTCACTTTGGTTCAATTATCAAATGCTATCTGGATTACATTTTTCAAGCATGAGCATATTAAGACTGATTCTCTATTGTTAACTTATATTCCAAAATATATTGAAAGTATTGCCCCTAAGCTTATAAAGCCAATGCCTCAGAATAAACGTTTCACAAATGGTACAAGTGGATGCTTCTTTGAATATGATTCAGATGAAGAATTTAATGCACTCTATTTCCGCCTACGTATGGATGTAATTGAAGGTTTCAGAAATGCTACAATGGTGGCTCCTAGAATCACTTTTAGTTATGTACAACAATGGTTGACTGCCAAAATTCGAAAAGGAATGGAAAATTTAGCTTACAAAAGTGATCCTTTTGATCCAGAATATCTTGAATGGGATGCCTTGTCTTCAGCCCTTGAAGCTGTAGTATCACGAATATTACTTGTTAACGACCGACCTAACATTCAAAGTGGTTTACAGCTTCTTGAACTTTGTCTTACTTACAACCCTCAAGATCCATGGATTCTATCTGCATTACTTTCTGCTATTAGTGCTTTATTTGTCTTTTTATCAATGTCCACTGGTTCAATGGTCATGCCTGGGGTCGCCATTTTACCTAGGGTGTTGGAAAAAATATATGCTGTCCAAGTATTTAATTTACCCGGTGAAACACACGAAAATAGATCTAAGTCTGCTAAAAATGTAAGGAGACATGCTTCAAGTCTAATGGTCAAGATTGGACAAAAATATCCATTGCTATTACTTCCTGTATTCGATCAAATTCATGCCAATGTAAAAAAATTGATGGCAGAACCGAGTCAATTAACTAGATTTGAGGGGGTAGTTCAGTATGAGGCTTTGATGTTAATATCTAATCATTTTTGTGATTACGAAAGGCAGTCTAAATTTATAGAGGAGGTAGGTGAAACTTTAAAAGATTATTAAATATTGGGTTGATAATTTATGATACAAAATAATTTTTTTGCAGGTAATTGGTCAGACTGCGCTCCGTTTCACTGCCATGGGAGCAGAGGCATTTAAAGGTCCAATGGAATTGACCAATTTCTTAGGTTTAAATCAACCACCGATAGACAACCCAGTTATCAGTCGAAATATGTCAGACTTGAGATTTTATATTAACGTTTTATTAAGCGTGGTTAAACGTAGTACCATACCCGATGATCCAGATAGGGCATTAAGAGGCGGATTTGTTGCTGCTGTCAGTGAAAATGGTAATCCAGTATACAGAAACCCGGCGACACCCCATATTGTACCAGCTTTACCACCATTTTTTGCTCTTCTAAGAACAATAAATTCTATGTTTACACCAGCTGCTTTGAGTTTACTATCTGAGGTATGGAAAACTCATAAGATTTTTATAACTTGATTAATTTTTTCACTTTTACATTAATGAATAACTTGATTGATTTTTACAGAGTTACAAAAATGTTCACGATATGGTAGAAGTAGAAAAACAACAGTTATTAGGTCATACTAATGGTAACAGTAGTGACAGTTCCCTGGAAGAAGATCCGTTATTTTCGCCAGTATCAAAAGCGCAAAACTTTTTCCATTATTTACAAGATACCTGTTATCATCTTCTTGGAAGTGGCTGTCATAATATTGGTCGTGACTTTTATCAGCTACAAGGATTATCGAATGCGCTCATTAATTCTGTATTTTCTGATATGGAGGTATATAGTTCTATTATTAATAGAGTTCAACTATTTTGTGGCTAACTTTAAAATTATTATTGCAGACAATTCCCGACCACAGACTGCGTCCGATTATTCGAGTTTTTATGAAACCTTTCATATATCATTGTCCAACAGCATTTTATGAAACAGTTCTAGTACCTGTTTTGGCGCATGTTTCTAATCACAGTAAGTTTAAGATCAACTTGAATTCAATTACAAAAACTGGTAATTTCATTGATTATGTGTAATAATTTCAGTGCATCAGAGATTAAGCACGAAATGGCAACGAATGGCCATTCTTTATGAGGCCGGTGACCATGGAGAAGAAAATTCAGATGAGCAAGAAGTTATAGAAGATATGTTGAATCGTAATCTAACTCGGGAGTTTATCGATGTATTGAAACTTGTACTCGTCGGTGGCAATTCGAGCGACGCCTCTCCACCTGATTCAATGGACCAAGATAATGGTGGAATGGCTGTTGATCAGCCAACTACTCGAAGTACTAATAGCATCGTTGCTGAAGTCGTTAGTGAACTTGGTAGCTTTGTACTTAGACATCCTTCAACTTGTCACAGTGTTGTGCTTTGCATTCTTGGGTTAGTATTGAATTATTTAAATATGAATTGTGAATATTCTTATTTTAGTAATAAATTTATTCAACATTTAAATTTATTTTACAGCGCCCTGTCATGGAATGACTCAGGTGCCAGTTTGAAAGCAACAATGCTTACTGGACCAGTTGTGCGGGCTCTTGCTGCAGATGGCAGTTTAAACCCTCAAATGGCATCCCATATAATGGTTGCTGTTTTGCAAGGTCTGCAATTACATGGCCAACACGAAGCCAATCAAGGATCTTTGATTACTTTGGGAGCTCAAATTTATGAAGTCCTTCGACCTAAGTTTCCAAATATCATCGAGGTAATGCAACAAATCCCAGGCGTTAATCTAGCTGACTTACAGAGATTTGATGATAAAATGAGTGTCGTTAGCACCAAAGGAAATAAGATTGAAAAGGGGAAGAAAGATCTATTCAAGAAGATAACTAATCAGGTGATTGGTTTATTACATAAAAAAAAATTTAAGGTATGACTGAACGAGAATATATTAAACGTTCAAAATCCAATTTTTAATTGCAGTTGATCGGAAGAAACATCGGTCAATTATTCCGCAAAGAAGTAAAAATCGACAACTTACCGAGTATTCAAATAGCAAATAAACCAGTCGTGCGCGTAGACGATATTTCAAATACACCCAGTGAAACAGGTTTAACTGCGTTATTTGCTGGACCTACGTAGCAAAAAATTAGCCATAGCTTACGAAGCTACCAGAGCTTGCTAAGCATTCACATGAATTAATATAATTTTAGTTAAAAAATTTTAAGTAATATTCTTTACACTAAAATTTTCAAGAAATAAGGATTGCAGTCGACTAAGATAAAAATGATTCAAATAATTATTATCTGATGTAAAATTTAAATAATTAATATAATCTTTACTCAAAAGATTCCTACAAAATGAGTTCCTTATTTCTTTGAAATTATTGTTGCGCATCATCGTAATTTTTAATATCTATGTTATAAATATAAAGTTAAATTAAATTTTAAGTCTTTAATTTTTTTTTATCTTGTTGATTGATTTTACTGTTATGAAATTACATCAGTCAGGATTGCTCTTGTTTGAAAATCAAGTAACAAGAGCATTTTTAATTATTTTTAATTTTTACAGTGTGAATGTTATTATTGAGAAAATGTGAATATTTTGTATCTTTATAAAATAATGATGAATAATAGATATTCGAATGATTGATACTGAACTCATATTTGCTATGCATCAAGTTGACTTGATTACATTTCAATAATGTAAAATTTAAATAATTTCACAAAAAAATGTTTATACATCAATAGAAAAATAATGAATAGATAGTAACAATTCATTCAATATAAGTATCGCTTTTTATAGCTGGTACAAAGCCAAAGCATAATAATATCGAAGAGATTTTAATATAAACAATTCATATATCTCATTCAATTTTATCGGAAAAGTTTCATTCAAGAAAAATACCGTTTTGTTTAAAAAAATTTAATTACATCCCATTTTTTGTTAAAGATGCTATGAAATATCATTGAAAGTACATTCATTGTACAAAATTGTAAATTATCATTGTAAGAAATTAGGCTTTGAAATGTTTCTCAAAAATTTGAATGTTGTATTATTTTTAATTAAATTAAAAAAATTTTTAATTATGTAGCCAATCGCGGATTATTTATCTTAAAGTTGTCAACTATACAAATAAAACGACATTGCTACACTAATTTTGTGAATCCAAGATGTATATTTTTTTTTCAATTAACTAATTAATTAAAAATAAACTTTTGAAATAATGGGTTTTACTACCAGAATTAGTTTGGCAGTAATAAAACAATTTTAAAACAAATCGTAATTATTGCTGAAGTAAGTGACCAAAATGTATTATTTTTTTTAGATGTCAATAGATTACAGAGTTGAATATGGAACAAAGTCTTTTAATTATTAAATCGTAGATAATTCAAAAATTGCATTTATAATTAGTGCATTAACAATATAACAATATAAATAAAATCATTGCATCAAATTTTCACAAAAGTTATTTTTATTCCTTGAATTTTCAAATTTGAAATATGATTTATAATTGTTTGTAAAATTGATCTAATATATCTCAAGTTCAATGAACAATTTTTTTTTATTTCCTTCCATTTTAAATTTACATTTCTAAATTCTAACTTGTGGAACCAAAAATGTACAAAACGTGACGTGTTTTAACTTTTTTTTTCACTCTCATATTTATATCTCTCCCCGTCTCCGTGTTCCCGTGTATATATAGCAAGTCCATTATATTCGGGATTGTGTATACATTCAATTTATAGTTGCCGGCTCATGACTGATCTGCTCGCTCTGTCCGTAAAATTCGGCTGCAAGGATTATCTGTTTTGTCAACATGAAGCATCACAGAAAAAGGAAAACTGTATGATAAGACACAGTAGAGGTGTGACATCGTAAAAAAATACTCGTTAATACTCTGTTTGTAGATCATAAAAATTATTACTAAAATATCTTTGTATTATAACCAAACTAAACAGAATCTGTAAACGAAGAACGGCTTATTTGAACAGTGAATTTTATTTTTATGGCGATTAGTAATAAATAATTTATACTTATTACATATATTGTAATCAGGGGTTGAAAATCAAGTTATTTTGAATTATTTCCTAAAATTATTGTTCACAAAAAAATTCATTGCAATGGCTGCAAGTGATTTTCAAGACCAAAAAGTATTATTACTTGATTCTTTGCTTAGTTGTTGTTACTTTGCATGTATGTTTCTTTTCTTACATTATAGTGGAAATATGTATAATATTGGGTCTTATAAATTTATTTATATTCTGGCTACTATATTACTTAGTGAAATAATTAAAGTTTCTCTAAATTTCATTCAACCAAACAAATCATTGGAAAAAAAGTCAGATGCATCAGCAAAATATAACAAATCTTTCATGCCATCAGCAAAAAATATTGTTAAGCTGGTTATTGCATTTATTATATCAACTGCTATTTATTATATTATAATAGTATTTTTTGGTGCACCAATATTCACACATCATGAAGAAACATTTGTATTAGCTCTGACGTTAACAACGTTAACTCTCATTCCTACAGCTTTACATATTGGAATTGATAATGTGATTGTAATATTGATTCAAACAAATACTCCTGTTTATATGAATGTAAGACTTGTAAATACTGTGAAATTTCATGTAATGGTAGTATGGTTTGGCACTTGGTTGGGTGCTTTTGTACTACCCTTGGATTGGGATAGAGAATGGCAAGCATGGCCAATACCATGCATGTTGGGAGCATTGATCGGTTATTTTATAGGAAATTTTATAACTATTATAAAGACTAATTTGTACTTTTTAAAAAAATTGAAAAAGTCGAATATGGTTTAATAAAAATATTTTAAGAAAAATTATAAATCTTTTTTACTACAAACAACTCTTTTATTATTTAATTTTAAAACTTTTAAGCTCACATTTGTATTAAATAATATTTCAAACAAAAACTAAAGTTTCATGTAAATGTTGGCATTCAATTTTTGACTGCATATAAATTGTTTCATTGATTTTTGACATCAAACTACTTTGAGGAAATTAAATATTGCGAAAAAGTTATAATATAAACAAATAAATAAATCAGTCTATTAACGTTATCGACCATTTTGGACGATATAATCTGAGAAAAATTCTAAATGCTAAAAAATTAATTTAAATTTGATATTTGAAACCTAATAAAAAGTAAATAAACATAGGTAAATATGACACCTACTTTGCCCCGCATAGGGAAAACTCGGAGGCCTTAGAGACATCATGTATCTTCGCTGGGTTTTCGCTGTTATTGTCTGCGCTGTGTGTGCATTCAGTCCTATTTCATGCACTTAAATGCATATAGGTATTTCCCAACTTGCCATCTTAGTCATCGCAGAAAAAAAATCAGTTACGAATTACAAATTAGTGGACAGCCGATCATCATAATAAAATACTTGAATCATTTGAATTTTAATAACATTGAGTGCAGACAATATTATTTAGATCATTTATGATCCAAGACTTACAAAGATGCGACGCAATACAGTATAGTAGGCAATAAAAGCTTTATTTTTACTCCCTCAATCTAAATTTGCAACGCGATAATATTCAGGTTATATCAAATAACACTTCATGCAATGAATTATTTTGTGAAACGATATTGAAAAGATTGTTATTTACACCTGTCAGTGCGTTACATCACATAATAAAATGTTGACGAAAAACGTTAGTGGAGCTTGTTTCAGTGACAAAAAGTCACTTCCCATAGACACTGCTTGTTTCAGTGTTTTAAATCAGAATAAACATCCTGTTACACTATTTAGCAGCTTTTACGACTGTGTACTGGTAAATTTCTTTTTTCTTGTCTATATTTATTCCGAAATGTTTTGCTCTATGTATTTGCAATTTGCACTTTTACAGTGTGATGGAGATCCAATAGACATTGCAGCCAATGAAAATTTAACAATCCAAATATCTACAAAGTATCCACTTCAAATTCATTGCAATGATAGCACAGCGACAAATTCATTTCAGGAATGCAAGTAAGTATATAAAAATATGTCAATGACGATCTTTTTTCAAGAAGATTAATAAAACACTTTTAAAATTTCCCTCTTTCATATTATTTAGTAAAACATTTAGCTTCCAACAAAATGGACGGTATGGTTGGAATATATCAGAAAATGGGAAGTGTTCTGAAATTTATACTTTGTATGAACCCTTCAATCCATATTTGCGTAAGTAAAATTATACGATGATTTTATCAATATTAAATTTTAAAATATTCTTCATTTTCATAGCTCTTCTTGCTGCCTTAATGGTTTATTTTCTTGGATTTTTGGTACTGTTCACATCTAGAATGATCGTTAATGTTGTCAAAACATTTATAACACGATCAACAGAAGCTAATGATGTATGTGAAAAATTTAATTTTTTTAAACCAAAATATTTATACATTAATGCAAACATTTTTTTCTTCCAGGATTTAGACAGGTTACAAGAAACAGAATCAAGTCCTCAACTACTTACAGTATCTAAAACAAGTATGAGGCAACATGCTTTGGATGCTTTTCGTGGGTAGGTATATATTATTCTTTATACATGACAGGGTACTTAATTAATTTTATATTTCTTTAGTATTGCTGTTCTATTGATGATATTTGTAAATAAAGGAGGTGGAGAATATGTGTTTTTCAATCATGCTCCATGGAATGGCCTCACTGTTGCAGATTTAGTTTTACCATGGTAAATAATAGTTGTAAATGAAGACATATATATTTTAATATTAAAATTTAATATTAATCTTTTTAGGTTTGCCTGGTCAATGGGTTTTACCATCGTAAAGTCTGTTAGGATTCACCTTAGAGTATCAATATCTCGAACTAGGCTCATATTAAAGCAATTTCGCAGAGCAGTTTTACTAATTTTTTGTGGCTTACTTATTAATTCTCAACATAATTTTCTACATAAGACTCCATTGTCAGAGTTAAGAATACCAGGTGTATTGCAACTATTGGCTTTTTCATATCTTATTTGCTCTTTGGTTGAAACTTGTTGTGCTAGTGCACAAAGAACATACCAGTTTAGACGATTTGTATTCTTGCAAGACATTTTAGAAAGATGGACCCAATGGATAGTTATTCTTGTAATAATAATATTCCATACTTGCATAACATTTTTACTGCATGTTCCTGGTTGCCCAAGAGGATACATTGGACCAGGTGGATATCATCATCATGGTGAATACATGAATTGTACTGGTGGAGCTGCTGCTTACATTGATAAACTTATATTTGGTAATCATATGTATGCTAAGAAGACCAATTTGATTTATGGACCTGTATCTCCCCATGATCCAGAAGGTATCATTTTGTTTGACAGAATAATAACTTTTACAAATTGTTTTTCTAACTTAATGTTTTTGTTTCAGGATTGATCAATTCAATATCTGCCACGCTTATAGTTTTCATGGGTGTTCAAGCTGGTAGAATATTTGTTACGTACTATCAATCTAATGCAAGAATTATCAGATGGGTTGCATGGTTTATAATTACTGTATGTAGATTTTTATGTATTTCTATTGGGTCAGTTTCTTTTAATAATTTTATTCATGAAATTTTTATGATTACAGGGACTCATGGCTGGCATTTTGTGCAATTTCAGCAAAGAAAATGGAGTTATACCTGTGAATAAAAATATGATGTCATTATCATTTGTACTATGTACATCAAGCTTTGCATTTTTATTATTTGCAATTTTATATTATGTGATTGAGTATAAGAAATGGTGGGATGGATCTCCATTTATTTATGCTGGTATGTCAAATGAATTGTATTATTATTCTGGTATTAGGCAAAAATATTCTAGTCTTTATTCTGTTAACATTTAATTTTTTCCCAGGTGCCAATCCAATTTTATTATATGTAGGTCATTATCTGACATCAGGGCTATTTCCATTTGAATGGAATATAAACGGAATTCCTACTCATACCTCTGTATTGGCAATGAATTTATGGACAACCACTTTGTGGACAGTAATAGCTTATATTTTGTATAAAAAAGAGATTTTGATAGCTATATAAGGTTTAACTACAATTCAATTAAATTGGAAAAATGTTGGTGTTACCTAAAAAAAGAAGCCTTGTATTTTGAAAGAGAAATTTTCTCAGTTGATTGTGATAAAAATGTTTAATTCAAAAAAGAAATGATTATGTTCTAGTTTATCGTTTGAGCCTATAATTTTCTTCAAAAGATAGTCATCAATAAGTTTTTATTTTTTATTCACTGCTTCATTATATTATTATGAAGCTTATCATATTCTTTATGAGATTGAATTCAAGCGTTCTTTACTTATTATTCACTGCTTTATATCATATACAATGAAAAGAATTATTTTTATATTACCTGTTGAATATAACAAAAATAGTTTTTGTAATAATAGTCAAATAAATATAAAAACTTCAAGCTAAAGGATATCTTACATTTATTCGTTCATTTTTATTCATTCGTCAAATAACAAATATTACTACTCAATACGTTCATTCAACATCAGTTACCTTGAACGAAAATTGATGGTTTTGATTTTCGCGGGGGCTTTTAGCAGAAGAACGATGGCTCTTCTCTTTATTGGCCCTTATTGAGTCTGCTAGCAGGCTATCGAGCTGCCACTAAAGAACTTGCTGTCCCTCGTATCTCATATTAGGATGGTCTATGCAATCTCAAATCTGTGTCGAAAAAACAACGTGCAATGTGTACTACCGGCGCAACCCAATGACAGGTGCAAAAGTACCATTACTGTTTGAACGAAATATTAAGACGAAACTGAAGTAAAGTTGCAAAAAGTAAAAAAGAAACTTAAATATTGTAATCAATGCAAATTAAAGTAAAAGCAGCAATGAAAAGCACATGAATTAGTTAATTTTGCGAATTTTACTTAACCTTTAAAAGCAATATCGAAGTGATAATAGTGCCTCATTATTTTGATTTACTTTGTCGATTTATATAGTCATTACATATTAAACAACTGATTTTTCAGTGAAGATGGAAACTGGTGAATCAAATATCGATCAAATGTCAGAATCAATCAAAAACGTTTCTTCCGAGGAAAAGTTGGAAGAAAAACCAAATTTGATGGATACCTCGGAAGACGTCCCAGAAATAAAACAACAATGTCCTTTCAAATTTACATCGATGGATATCGATTCCACTCCTCACAGTCAATCTACTTCTACTCAAAGAGACATGGAAAGTACCACAATTCTAGAAGATGCTTCACACAATGAATTAAGACATTTTGATGTTTTGGATGATTTGGAAAGTCATGCCAACATCAATGAGTCCGATTCTGATGAATGTTCAAATGATAGTTTGGACTCAGATGTTCCTGATGATGAAATTGAAGCAATGCTTGAAGAAAATTTACCTGATGAATTTAAGGGTAAGCGTGCAGAAGGTAGTAAAGATGAAATGGATTATAAACAGACTGAAAAATTAATTCTAAATGAAATTGGACATAATCATTTTGATATTTTGCCAGAAGGATGGGTGCAGGTAATTTATTAAATTCTAAATTTTATTAAAAACTAAATTTGCAATAAAATAATAATGTTTCATCTTTTTATTTTAAGGTAACCCATAATAGTGGTATGCCATTATATTTACATAGACAAAGTAGAGTATGCACCTTATCAAAGCCATATTTTCTTGGACCAGGCAGTGTTAGAAAACACAATGTGCCTGTAAGTGCTGTTCCATGTTTACAATATAAAAGGGCATTGAAGGAACAAGAAGAAGAAAAGCAAAAAGAAATAGAACGATCAGAAGCCCAAGGTTGCACTCTACCAAATGCTAAAATTGAAACAATTCAAGAAAATAGAGAAACTCAATCGCTTGATGGTAATAGCCTTAGAGAATATTGTATGTCACTTTTTAAATTCAAATCAATAAAAGTGATGAGATTCAAATCTTGGTCCCAAAGAAGAAAGTATACCAAAAATAGAAAACACAGAAAACAATTAGAAAGGCCAACACTACCAGATGGTACTAAATTAATAACATTTCCAGTGGCAAAAAATGTTAATTATTCAGGTAATGCAAATCAAGAAGATGATTCTACTGGCAGGCCTCCTAAGCATTGGATTATGAATCCATCAGGGAAAAGCTATGTTTGTATTTTACATGAATATGTACAACATGCTTTAAAGAAACAACCAACTTATAAATTTAAGGAACTTGAAAATGCTGCAACACCTTACTCTGCAGTTGTATCAATTAATGAAATGGAATATGGTAGCGGTTTTGGTAGTAGTAAAAAACAAGCTAAGGCAAATGCTGCAAAAAAGACTCTTGAGATTTTGATTCCACAAATGAGAGATAAAATTTCTGGTGCTGCAGAAGAAGAAAATAGTTCATCTAATCCTGCTCAAACTGATAAAGCCTCGAAGGTTAATTCAGACACAGATTTGTCTTTTTTTGATGAGATTTCCATCAATGACCCAAGAGTAGCAGATTTCTGTATTAAAACTACAGAGCCTTCTCCACATGCTATTTTAGTTACTTGTTTGCAAAGAAACTTTGGGCATGGAAATATGCACATTGACTATTCTGTTAATACTTTAAAACATCAACGTAATGAATTTAAAATGAAAGTAGGAAAACATGAGGCAACTGTTATTTGCAGAAATAAAAAAGATGGTAAACAAAGAGCTGCTCAAGCAATTTTACAACTTTTACATCCACACATTCATTCATGGGGCTCACTACTTAGATTATATGGATCTAGAAGTGTTAAATCTTTTAAGGAAAAAAAGCAATTAGAGCAAGAAATTACTTTGCTTCAAGGTAAAGCATCAGTTAATCAACCAAATTATGCTATATTAGATAAATTGAGACTTGAAATGAAAAAACTATCAGACCAAAGGGAAGCAGTTAAACCTATTGGTACATTTATTCCTCCAGATCTACCAACTGGTTCCGCAGCCAATTTGAATAACGTTGATTTGTAAAATTCTGTAATTTTTATGAAATATTTTGTGAGAGGCTCTCTTAGTATTCATCATTTGCAGATTGAAATTCCATACCTTTACAAATTTGCATATTTTTATTTTGTTAGTATAAATTTGATTAGAAAAAATGAGTCTTGTACATCAAAGTAGAAAACAAGTTTATCATTAAGAATATTTTCAATTCTTTTTCAACATTGTAAATAAAAGTAGTTATTTGTACATTTGTAAAAATAAAAATTTTGTAGAAAATGCAATAAATCAGTATTACAAAAAATTGTTCACTTTATTTTCATTGACAATGCTTTGACATTATATTCATCTCACAAGAATAGTTTGCAGCATTTGCTTAAACAGTTGAGAAGATAACAACATTTATAAGAAACTTGAAACACTTCAGTTTCATTTGTTGGCTGTTAAACATTTTTTACAAATAGATTTAAATATTTATAATTCATTAATTTTTGATCTATTAACAATTATATTGATAATATATTTGAAAGATGATTTCCTCTTAAAAGATTTTTGTAAACACTTTAACAGTAGATCTTAAATATTTAGGAACAATGTAAATATAAAATCTTTTAGTCCAATGAATAAACTATTTGAAGTATAAAACTGTGACACAATTTAATGAAAATTTTACTTCTAAAATTTCAATATAAAATACAGTACTTCATTTAATTCTTCAATGTAACATTATAACAAAACGTGAATGACTTGAAATTCTTTTTACAACATTCAAAATTATAAAACAACAGTTCCAAGGTATATGTAGATTAGGGTATCCCTTGATTTCCAAAATGATAAATTCCCATTTCCTCGTCCACACATTGGAAGGTGTTAATGAAAAAACTTCAATTGTAGGCCCAGAAAAATTACAATTTGAAAAAGTTGAAGTTGAGGCTATTTTCATTTCTAGATCGAATGAAATGTTCAAAAGCGCGGATGCGGGATTCCATGCAACTTAGAAAATGAGGGACATCCTAATATATATAATTCATTGTACTAATCAACAACGATATAAGATGAATACTAACTATTATATACATTCTAAATTAATAAGTTTCTTCTGGACGGACATCTACAATTTTAAGTTGAACAAAGTAAGGTTTTTCTAAAAATATTAACTGTCATGTACTCAGAGCTGTGACTAAATTGATTGGCAATCATAATTGAGGAGGACATTTTTCATGCTGTTTGGATAAGTCTAATCTCTCTTGGGTTCTCTTAAATATTTATATAGGCACACGACTATAAGTAGCATTACTGTTTGTACAAGTACAAAAAATAATAAAAACAAGAGAAATTAATAATGCAGCTGCCAGGGAATAAAGATACAGCCAAAGTTGTTTAAATCTGTCTGGTAACCATAGAATTGTAAAATCTAAAGTTTTTTCTTGAGTATCTGAAATAAAATTATTTTACATAAATGAAATATTTTGATTTTTAATTAGTACATTTAAGTACATTCATGAATTTCCCAAAGTTTAATGACCCTTACCTATATAAGCTAAACCATATCCCATATTTTTAGTTCCCATTCTATAAGAGCACGTTGGTATCTGTAATTCATGTACGTCACCCATATCAAGTCTCAACTGATATAAAGGAGTTTGATGAGGTGGGAGAACCCAGACATCACTGAGCTGATCAGTTGCAGTATCTAAACTCATGTGCATAGCTTTGTGATCATGAGCCGTAAATATAATTTGAGGTGACAATTCTTTGAGAACCTATGAAAAATTAGAATGACTGAGATTTATACATTTGTATACTTTAATTCTTCAATACTTAAATACGATTATACCTACGTTTTGAACAAAGGACCCTGGTGTAAACAATAGAGGAAGATGACTGAGGACAATATTGGTAGTATTCCGTTCAGTGTAATCGTTAAGAAATGCCTCTTTTGGAGCAGGAGGAATTGATTTTGTTAATCTATTTACCTAAAAAAAATTAATTAACATTTTTAAATACTTCTTTTAACTGTTATTCAGTTTATATTACCTTGAAAAAGGTTGTTGTACTATAAACTAAAGTATCTGGCTGGGTATAGGCATAATTGAATCTTTCATGAATTTGAGAAGAAACCATATCTTCTTCCCCTCCTATATCATTATCGCCAGGAATATAAATTTTCTAAAGAACAGTAAAAGGAGTTTAATTATCATGTATATTTAAAATGAATTAATAAATTGAACACTGTTACCATTGTATTTTCAGGAGTATCAAAAATGTTTGAAAACCTTCTTTTATATTTTTCAAAATCTTCAACGGAAGCAATATGACCCTCATCCATTATGTCTCCAAGAAATACAATAACATTTGGTTGTACTCTATCTACAGCTCTGCTAAAGGTCTTCTTTAAATATCTAAATTTATATTTCTATTAATTTTTATAATGAATTGTGATTTAAAATAAGTAATGAAACAGTACCTGTCACTATCCCATATAGCCCATGATGACCCTTTGTAATTTTCATTTTTATATCCAAGTATTTGTGGATCTGCTACCAATAATACGGAAACACAGTCTGCACATTTTTGTACAGACCATCTGAAGGCTTGAATGTCATATGCAAGAAATTCATTGTAAAGGACTATCAGTCCTAAGAATGCAACAATAAAATAAATTTTATGTTTTGTTCTGAAACAAAGATACATTTTACTTGAGTTTGTGGGTTTTAAGTCATTAGAGTGTTGAATCTTAATGGCTTGACAATGCGTTCGTGCATTGGAGCACCAAGTCAAACCTTACAATAAAAACAAATGAAAAAAAAAACAACAACATTCAAGTATTAAGTTAAACCCGTCAATTAAGGTTAATTGCATAAGAGTGCGTTAGCCCCGATGGGCACGATGTATTTATACTCGAGTGTATACGGTATACAGAGGGTGAAAAAAAATATGCTATAAAATAAATTACCTTCCGTTTCGACGTATCATTTCACGTGAAATCGTTTGCTTTGTAATGAGTGAATATAGTAAGGTATAAATACCCGAGGGCTGGCATAATCGTATAAAATATGAGTACAAATACGATTTAATGTCACATTTTGGAACGTGCAACGGGCGATACTAAGTTCCGCTGTCGACGATCTAAATTTACGCATATAGATGTATCTATATATATCTATATGCGCCTCGATCAACACTATGATGATAAAAAGTTTAAAAATAAATCTTTAAAACGTGAAATCTTTAGCTTATTGAAACAAACGTTTTTTGAAATTCGATCACGAATTTCTCGTTCTTTTTAAGCAAATAAATGTTGAGCTTTTTTTATTAATTATTAACGTATTTGCAAAAACTAGAAGATGTTGCAGTACGCATGAATCGAAAAAATGTACCCAACTCTCTACAATACGCTCTTACATTTATGTTTTACACAGTTCAAAATCATGTTTTTGTTTTCATAATCTTCAAGGGTTGTTATTTGTCAATATTTCAAAGGTGCAGTAGAAAATAGATAGTGCGCATTCAATCTAGGGATATTTCTGTTAAAAAAAGACGAAATAGCGACTGGCCAATGATTGAATGATTTATAAATATGAGTATGCAATTCTATATATCGAAGAAAGTAATTGTACCAATCATTAAGATGAATTCGAATTAATACATTTTTTAATCAGTAAAATCCTAAGTATAAAACCATAACAGTCAAATTTCCCTGCACAAGAAAGCCCTCGAGCGCTCAACAAGTAAGTAGTAACAATCGTGTTCTACGTATGCACGAACTTCTCAAGTAGGCTCAATTGCAGATGACTCTGTGTGGGCTTTGCTGTTAAGTTGTTGTTTACTTGCTATGTGCTTCATTATTTAAAAATTTAGATTAGAAAAGAGCTTAATAAACAGACCACACGATTACAAAGCGCATAAGAGCTGCGCAATCCATTTTTTCTGGTCGATATTTTCTTTATTTATTTTTTGTCAATAAAATAGCGTTTAGTATTAAATTGTATTTCGCCGCTCTAATAGTAAGTACCCTTACCTACACACAAATACGCGTAACGCGAGTCGCGAAGAGAAAGATACTGACAAGTCTGTACTCGTGCGACACCGGTGCCAAAGATCTTGTTGTATAGGGTAGGAATAATTGTAGTTTTGTATGTTGTAAATAAACATCTGTGCACATCGTACTAAGTCGCGCGGCTCAGTCACTGACTGATTCGTCGATGTTTTTCCTAAGTTATCTATTCAGTATCCATAGAACGTTGTAGAATTCGTAGGGGTTAAGTGTCGATCTTATTGTTGACGTTGAATTCCAAGTTTTAAAAAGCCTTAGAGCTGTAGGTATTTATACATTTATAACGGAAATTAATATTAACCAAAAAAAAAAACAGTCAAAATGTTACAGTTCATTCAGCAAAATATGGTGGAGCCAATGCAGGTCGATGCACCACCCGAGGATAATGACAACACCGAGGAGGATCCCTTTATCGTGGAAAATCCTACACTGGTTTGTGAATCAATAAATCCTATTGCATATGCACAATATTTTAGAATCAAATAATGATTTCTTTTCTTACTTTTACAGGATTTAGAAGTTTATGCTAACAGTTATACAGGACTTGCTAGGTTGTTTCGACTAATATACATTGCTGATCATTGTCCATCATTAAGGATCGAAGCTCTTAAAATGGCCATTAACTATGTTATGGCAACATATAACGTTTCTATGTATACAACTCTGCACAAAAAACTTGCTCAAGCTGTAAGTGCTCCAGTTTTACCAGATGTAGCAGTTCAATCTACGTCTCAAGATATACCAACAATTGATCAAGCTTGGGTAGATTCACGTTCTAAAAAAGCTGCTATGAAGTTAGAGAAATTTGATACTGACCTCAAAAATTATAAAAGTAATTCAATTAAAGAGAGCATCAGGAGAGGTCATGATGATTTGGGAGATCATTACTTGGATTGTGGCGATTTAGTTAATGCACTCAGGTGTTATTCTAGAGCTAGAGATTATTGCACATCTGGAAAACACGTTGTCAATATGTGTTGGAATGTACTCAAAGTGTCAATATACATACAAAATTGGACACATGTCTTGAGTTATGTTACCAAAGCTCAAAATACACCAGACTTTCCAGACTTGCAAGGAAAAGAAAATAATATGGGTATAATAACAAAGTTGAAAGTTGCTGCTGGATTAGCTGAATTAGCCACTAGAAAATATAAAACTGCAGCTAAACTATTCCTGCAAGCATCTCTTGACCATTGTGATTTTCCAGAAATTTTATCTCCTGGTAATGTAGCTTTATATGGAGGACTGTGCGCTCTAGCTACTTTTGATCGGTTGGTACTCTTAGTATATTTATTTAATTATTAGTTATCTTCATTATCATTAAAATGAAAAATTTTTTAATCAATCAATTATTTTAGGTTTGAACTTCAAAAACAAGTTATATTCAGTGGGTCATTCAAATTATTTTTGGAATTAGAACCACAATTGAGAGACATCATTTTTAAGTTTTATGAATCAAAATATGCATCTTGTTTAAAACTCCTTGATGAAATTAAGGATAATATTTTGTTGGATATGTATATTGCACCACATGTCAATATGTTGTACACTCAAATACGTAATAGAGCTTTGATACAATATTTTAGTCCATATTTGAGCGCTGACATGAGACGCATGGCAACTGCATTTAATCGTACTGTGCCTGCTCTTGAAGATGAACTTATGCAATTGATCCTTGAAGGTCAAATTCAAGCTCGTATTGATTCTCATAATAAGGTGAATTTAACTAAATGGTGTTTTATTGAATAATATTCCAGAAATGATAATTTTCATATATTTTTCTCAGATTTTGTACGCCAAAGATGTGGATCAGCGTAGCACAACTTTTGAAAAGTCCATTTTGCTTGGTAAAGAATATAGACGACGTACAAGAATGTTGATTTTAAGAGCAGCTATGCTGAAACATAATGTTCAAGTCAAGGTATAATTTTAATGTTTATTTTTTTTTAAAACTTCAATTTAATAATTGATAAACCATTTATTGTAAACAGCCTGATCCAACCTATGACCCTAATTATGCATGAAATTAAAACTAAACGCTACTTGCAAAAGTGGCAAACATTGGTGATTTTTGTGGCTGTTAAATATCATGAAAATTTTGCAGATGTCTTTTTGAGAACAGATCCTCATTAAATTTTTAAAAAATGTTGAGGCTGATTTTTATGTGTAGATATTTTGAAATAAGTTTTTTTACATGAGAAAATAATGTTTCTTCACTTTTATCAATTGCCAAGGTGCAATTATGCTACTGTTACATTTGAAATGTAACAGTTATATTAATTATATTAGCCTGTATGATTGACTGAAATTTATGAGATTTTTTTTATCCTTTTACTGTAATTGTATAAGTAATACCACATATGTCAAAAATGATAGATGAAACATTTTTTAAAAGTCTAATAAATGACAGAAATTTTTTCACTGAATTAATTACTTTTTTTCCAGTGTCCAACAGTAAATAGTAACCTAAATTCCGATATGTCAATAGGATCTGGCTCAAGTTCACATTCATTACCAAGAAATTAATATGATTGCCTAGAGAGCAGTTTTAAAAAGAAAAATGCACCGTTGCTGAAAATAAACGGATACTTATATTGTCATGTTTGACTGAACAACAATGCAAGAAGACTATACAAGAAGTTCAATCACTCATGTATATAAAATGTAAAGGTCTCTTGTAATGATGAAAAATCGTTTAAAATGAAAACTTGATTTAACAAAATTTGCCGTCTGTACAACAAGACCATATTTTATTAGCTTTTCTCATTGAAAACAAATTTTTTGTACAACTTTCTATGTAGTATTTGAAATTGAATTATTACAGTTTATTATAATCTTAAAATATGTTACGACTTTATATCTAACCGAATCAGTTGAGAATAAATGCATTTTAATAGTTAAGAAATGATTAATTCAAAAGACAGTATAAATCCCGCGCATCGTAGTCATCTATAAGCGCCAAAAAAGGGATTCTTGAGTTGAAAAATAGCGTTATTGCGAAGCTACCTTCAATCAAACTGAAAACTGATAAGTAACACGCTTGCGCGAGGCAATAGCGAAGCCTCAATTACGCTGTCTAACACATTCAAAGTAATCTCCAATTTTTTTTTGTAAAAAAAAAAAAAAAAAAAAAATGACTCGTATACTCTTTCTAATTGCTAACGATATTGGTGTGTGATTGACTTTATCAAGAATAAATTCGGTAAATAATTCCAATCATCGAGCAAACTTTTGTCACAAAGCGACACACAGCTGGCGCGTTGAAAGTCCAGATCGTGACGTCATCTCGCGATATCCCAATAGGCAAATCGGCCCTGTGTGGCAGCAGTTCTGCGCGTCCAGAGTGGTGGGTGCGTAGTAGTTGCTGCTAGGGCCGCAGTTTCGCAGCGCAGCAGCAGCAGCAGCGGCAGCCGCGCGCCGACGTCGTCGTCGTTTTCGCACTCGCACGTCGCTGATCGCGTATTTTATTCGCGTTGCGCTAGATAGTAGTCGTACACACTACGGCGACGAAAACGTCGTACGTGCATACACAATACCATAACTAGGCTGCGCTTCGCCAAAGTTCTCCAGTGTCTATTTACACGTTATACGCGCGATACATTGAAGGGGCCTCTCTCTCTCTCTCTCTCTCGATATAATTGTACGCCGAGGAAAGTCCGATAGTGTATTCGGCGCAGTGCGGATTCACGAGCATAATTTACTACACGTATATATACCTACGACGTAATTAGTGTGCAATTCAGTGTGCAAAATTTTTCGCTAATTCTAATACAAAGCTCGTATATAAAACAGGCTGAATACGCGTGTGCCTCTTGGTTCGTTTTGCTTCAGTGTTTGCGGGCACATCGTCATTATCGTCATCGCACACACTGTAGAGGAGAGAGATAATCGAGCGTAAGTAGTTTTACGCAGAGAGGAGTCAGGCGCGGAGTGCTGCTTGGCGAGGAGGAGCGAATCCCAACCACGGATTTATCGAGCAGTAGTGGAGCTACCCGTGGACAAATAAGCCGAGCCATGTTCTCGGGTCTGACAAGTCAGGTATCGAGCTGGATGGGCAAGAAGGAGGACGGCAGCGAGGATCCAGCCTCGGCGGCTGCTGATCCGAACTTGGCCGGAGGAGCGGGTGACGGCACCGAGGCGACCGATCCACTTGCCGCTGGAAGGTTAGAGTCTCCGTCACGCATTTGATATATCTACGAATCAGCCCCCCGAGAGACCCGCTGGCAATGTCATCGTTTCCACGCGACAATAACAACGACCAGACACCCGATCCGAAACGAAAAGCAGAGGCTTTGTTTTGATATTTCGATTTTTTTTCTGGTTTTTTTTTTTTTTTTTCATTTTTTCATCTCATGAACATTCTCGATGACAGCTCGGACTCGCGGCTGCTGCCACTTGTCATTCTTTTGCGCTCGCTGTGTCGTTTACGCGTACAACATCGTCTGCTACGAGCGAGAGAGAAACGAGTGCGAGAAAGATGGCGAATGAAGTAGAGAGGAGAGAGAGGCGCGCAATCAATACCCTTATGCTACATAGGTACACAGACACAAACACATTCTTCACGAGCACTACTACCAGCAGCAGCACCACCACCACCACCAGCACCACCGCCACTACCAGCCCTGCTGTTGCGCGTGTACGATGTACAAATTTTTTTCGAACGAAACGAACGTTATAAGAGCTAGACTGTGTCGACATGCTCGAGAGTAAATTTTTGCTAAAATGTCACTGGCTATAGAATGCTACGAAACTATGACTTTGTTTTCGGGCGCTTTCACACAAAGTGTGCGTATCGAGCGTTGGCTTTTTGATGCAACAAACCATTCGTACGTGTCGTTGCTCATGAAAATTTGCGATGCTTTATTCATACAAACGAACTGCTACACGTACATTATGCAAAAGATATAAGTGAAGTGAGAACAAACTTGCACATGCATACAAACGCATACACTTTCAACAGAAAGGCTATATAATCGTATCGATCGCTTTTTACTAGAGAGAGAGAGAGAGAGAGAGAGAGTAACTCAAAGTCTAAGAGGAGAGCTTGGACTTTTAACACACGGGCACACAAAAGCAGACGGAATCGTTGGCTCGAATTTACCACCTCAGTTTCTCGCACGAACGTTCCTCCGAATCCTCGACTCGCGTGGATACACTTGGACTTGGAAAATTCGGAGCAATATCTCGCTCATAACGCGTCAGTTTGGCGAGAAACGATCGCTCGAGAAACTCGCCAAAATGATATAATCGAGCCAATACCGAGACACAACGAATAATACAGAGAAATGTCTGCTTGTCCTCCAGCATTATTGAATGGAAGACTCGTTGAATAATCGAGCTCTTTATTATTATTCCTTTTTTTCTCGCGATATATATAATATGTGCATTATACATTCATTATATTTAGCGAGAGCTCGAAAAAAAAAAATCAATCCGAGATGGGCAGGGTATAGATACGAAAGTCGAAAACTCAGACACACACGCACGCGTGGACTTTTGTGTTATGTAGCTTATATTCAATATGTCAGAGTAGTATGTGCATTCGTACACACGCATCGCTTATAAATACGCGAAAAGCACGAGTCAGCTTTGGTATAATTGAAAAATAATCATGTTCAATTCGTAATATCGAGTTGGTGAGAGACGAAGCTTGGCGCAGGGGTGAAAAAAAAGGTCAGCTCGAGCCAGTTCGAAGATGTTGATTTTTTTTCTGCTCCCTCCTGTACGAGAAGCGGGTTAATAATTGCGCCTTTTAACGCGAGCAAGCAGAAAACTCGGCTTAATCTGCAATTTTGCCTGCGCCGCGGTTGAAATTCGGTAAACGAGAGCCGCTGGCTCGAGCTGGCTGCAAAATTCGTACAGTACGCGATATGGATTGGAGATTTTACGAGCTCGCAATTAAAATTTTGCCCGTACAATGCCGGGAAGTATCGGTTCGGTTTCAGCGGCAGCAGTTTTACTCTTTTTCCTTTATATTCGTCGAATCGATTATATTACTCTGGCTCTTTTGCGGAGAGAGAGAAACGATCACACGTATAATACGTTTTTATACACGCTTGACCATGAACTTTTTCTATAACTCTGCCGAACGATATACATGTATACGTACGAAAGTATATCGATATAGACATATATATCTGAAATATCAATTCTCGTGGCTCGAAAGATTACGAATAATATATGTTTTCACGTGACGCGCATACGCGCAAAGAAAAAAGAAAAATATCTCGTCGACGGACACGAGAGATTGGGAGACTCACCCTTTTGAGTCTCCGACGCAATTATATCCCAATGTAATGGCTTTTATGAAGCACGCGTATCGCTCGCGAACGCGCGCCAACGTGATGGCTTATAAATGAGTGCCTCGTACATATATTATGCTATTGCGCCAATTAATAACGGTTCATTACTCATAGGTACACGTGAATTATACACGGCTGCACTAATGAAAGCCAAGAGCGCTTAATGCATCGAATGCCGATGGAGAGCTTTTACGCTCACACCCGCGCGTGTGCTGACGCTTTATGATTTTAATTTTAGGCCCCCGTACGCGCGCGTATACACAGTTACTCCCTTAGCCCGAAGCTGATATGCCATGATCGCGTGTAGTATATAGAAACGGAGAGGAAGCTTGATTCCAGTGCCCGAGTCTTTATACACATCTTTATATCGTCTAACATAATTATCGGAGAATTGAGCAGCAGCCAAAAATCACATGCGCGTACAGCAGCTACTTCTTAGGCGCTCGCTGCGTGTGCCGTGCGCGGAGGCTTAGGTGAAATCGATGCCCGACTACTTATTCGTGTGCTTCTCGCGTTTCTTCTCGTCGGGGGCTATAAGCAAAAGACATCGATACTACACCAGTGAGCGCGAGATATATAACAGTCAACGAGTCGTGTATATATATTATAAAATGTATACATGTAACGTGTATATATCGGCGTTGCTGCAGCAGATGTTTCGTCGATCGATTTTCCTTGACGCTTTGGAAAATGACTCGGGCGCGCTCGAGCTAGAGAGATTATCCGTTTCATAACGCGGCTATAGACGCGTACAGTGCATTCCGCATTTCCTCTCGTGCCATTATGTTTATTAGATATCGAGGGAAATGCGCGCGCGCGCGTATTATATTATAATCTTCGGCAAAGGGTGTTTGATCGGGGCCCTGACGGATTACGTCCGCGCGTGATTTATCGTCGCAGGCGCGCGATGATATAAGCGCGCTGAGTGCGTGTGACCTATTACACGACGGCGACAAATTCACTTTATCACTCTCTCGAGCAATTATATATCGGTGATGCAACCCTTGTTCGCTTGAGAAAATTGAAAAAAAACAACTACTCGATTTTAAAATTGGTTTACATTGCATCTAACTGTTTTTTTTTCTCTCTGTCGTCCAATTCCAGCAGCCCGACGAAGGGCAGCAGCAAACTGGAGATGCTGGCGGGCGTCAAGAGCCAGGTGGCCTCGTCGATGAGCGGCTGGCTCAGCGGCGGCATACCCGGCCTGAACCGAGCTGGAGCCGCGACCGAGGCCGGGGACACGGCCACGGCGACGGACGCCGACGCGACACAGGCCACGACACAGGCGCAGGCAACAGCATCCAACGAAAATGTAAAAGACGATGATGCTAGCAGGTGGGTTGCAGGGTACGTGTGATTATGCCAGCGACCAGCCGTATATAATTATGAAATCAGTTTCTCCTGTATCTTTGGCGCACCGTATTTCGAGATATATTATGCATAGAAAGAAATCGAAAACGAAACAAAAAAAAACTCGTAAAAGCTCGCCTGTGCAATGCCAAAAGTTCGTATCAACGCCTAAGCTACAACTGCCCATGTATTAATAGCAGATCGTTGGGACTCCTTATTTCTTTCAATTATTATTATTACTATATTTTAGTTGTGTGTTATTTTTCATCACGAAAATTTGCCTAGGCTACTGTTACTTTTCTTTCATTTTTTGTATTGTTATTTGCAACGTTTTCGATATTTTGTAAAGCACCTCTTAAAATTCGACAGTATAATACTTTGTAATTCAAATTTGATTGGTTTTACATTGGATTAATCGTACGCTTCTAGTACTAAGACCAAGTATTATACTTTTATTAGTGGTACAGCGTTTTTATTCAACTTTTTAAAACATGGAATTAACTTCACTACAATCATTCGTTAACTGGTCATTGGTGATTCTGTTAACAGCAATCGATTAAAGCTATTTTTCACTGAAACTGCGTGAGAATATACCAAGTACCAACGACCAATTAAATGCCAATGATAAGATTACATTTTATCTAGAAAAGTTAGATATCTCATATAAATTTCATATTAAACAAATTCACGGTCTTTTTTATCGACGCGTTTGATGTATTTACATAAAAATATGATTTTTTTTATTGCAATTTTACCAATTGAAGCGTAGATGTATATAGGCACTTAAAAATTGAATAATTCAAACGATTTTTCCATTCCGTAAATATCACTGAAGAGCCATTCGCTATCGAAAGCATTTGAAATAACATCTTTGAAACGCACCGCGATGCATAAGAAAAAAGTACACATAACGTCCGAGGTTTCCTTAACGAACAAGTGGGTTTTCATTAGTTTGTAAGGAAAGATTTTTGATAGCGCGTGAATAGGATTGCTATTTAGTCTCGTTTGCAGTTGCCTCTTGATGCACTTGGCCTAGATTATTTTATATCACGAATTGAGAAAAAAAACCCGTACGTGAATCGACACGCTCCTTTCGCTTTATTTCTAAAAAATATTTTTCATTTTCATTTGATTTTATTGCCGAAGAAACGCTGTGTAAACTTTTTTAAACGTAGTTAAAATGTTTCAACTTTGCATAATGCCGAGAGTACTTTCTTGTGTTGAAAACCGGCTCGTATAATATTTGAGGTACGATTTGGCCTAACATGTAAATTCAGAGTAAATCTTTGGATTTGAATTTAGCTTCACGACGAGAATGAGCTTTTTAAAACGTTGCTCAAGAACTTCGGTCATCAATAATGTATATCAATCCGGGATTTTCAAAAATGTTTCTTACCTTTACGAGAAAAGAGAGGGGGAGAGAACGAAAGAATAAAAGAGGAAAACGTCGAAGTACTTTTATCCTCATCGCCTAAAAGCCGATCATCCAATTAAAATCGTTCGAGCTAATTATTTTAACAGCAAAAAGCTTTCAATTGGAACGTATACCTAGTGTATTCCTTGTAAACACGATGCACCTTATAATCTACTCTTTCAATCTTTAAAGCCTCTCAAGACAGATGAATTCGAAGCGTAATCTATTATGATCGTATAAAGGCCGAGTGAAAGCGAGCGTGAGCTTTTGCCATTGTCGCGTGCTCTAACTTTGGTATTATGAATGAAAGTGAGGGATTTATCGCCCTGCAATTAGCGTCAAGTTTTCCCGAGACAGCCATATCCAAATGTATGCGATATTGATAATTAAATATGTGCAATAACGCTGAATGATTTGTGCGCATTAATTACACGTCGTCGTAGTGAATGACGACGTTCAGTGCTGAATAGAAATCGAGAGGAAGTAGGCACCGAATAATCCTGAGCTTGATTTAAGAAAGCTCGCCGTGCAAAATTCTCCACGCGTGATAGTAAAAATTACAATAGAAAAGGCGTGATACTAAAATAAAATTAAAAAAAAAATTATCGTCTATTTATAAACTTTTCATGTAATTGTGAAAATAATGAAAATCAACTGTATGTTATTAAAATGTTTTTCATTCAAATCAAAACGGGTTATCAAAGGATTTTTCTTATATTTTACGATACTTGGGCTAAATTGTATGTTACTGAAAATATTCAAGTCTAAGATAATTTCTATATTTAATTTAAGGCTGTAAACTTATTTGTATGGAAAGTAGGTAACTTATTTTCAAAAAAGCTTGAGCTCATTTCCGTTAGGATATCGGTAAAGTTAGGCTTTTTCGCCTTTAGTTTAGAAAGAAAAATATTATGGTATAAAATGTCCTCAAGTACGAGTTATCTCGTAACCTTATACTTCCAAGGTTTCTCGTTACTCTAAATTTGATTAATTTTTTGCTTAAAAATGAGCCAAAGTTTCACCTTGGATGATAAAACGTAGCCCTGAAACGAGACTTTTTACCGGGACATATCTCTCGGAGCTTGGAAATTACTTAACCGTCTAATAATTATTTAACTCTCACGCAACTCGCGATGAAAGCTGCACGCATCGAAAGTGCTGTCGCGCGCGCAATCGGCATTATCGCAGGTTTACGTCGCTTTATGCGTATCGGTTGCGCAACGTTCGAGCGAAGCAGCGGCGGCAAGCCCCCAACGAGCCTATCGGCATATTTTCGAGCAATAAACGAATAGAAATTCAAACGACCGGTATAAGGGATCGGATGAGCTTATCGAGAGGGGGATATACGGATGAGTATCGGTCATTCATTATTGCGGATTTAAAAGTCAATCGTTCGACGAGAGAGCTTACACGAGGCTCGCGTTACGTAGGCGTCATTTCGCGAAAATATTCATCCCCCCATACGCGCGCGACGTTATAGAGCGCGCGTCATGATTAGCGATTACGCAATGGAGTCGTATACATTTTGCGTGCTTCGTCGCTGCGCTCATTTTGCACAATAATATACATCTATATACTGTACATAGCATATAGCTTAGATATATTCTTTAAAGCTGATTACATGCCAGTATTACGTGGCCGTTACATACTTCCATGCTCTATCTTTCTATCATCCCTTTTGCCTAGATGTATCACAAAATTATAATAATCTCATCGTCCTTGCATATACTGCTGAATTCATATTATTATAATACACTCTGGTGCACCATCGCGTATATGGATTTCCATTTCCAACTTTATATTCACTGCAACATGTCTTTCGTGTTCTTAGCGAATAGCTTCCTCTTTCTTTGTCTCTGTATGCTCTCTTGGAAATGGAAGTCTTCGCAAAGACAGTTCTAGTCTTTTCGTCGCTTCTCTGTTTTTTTTTTTCACCTTGTATCGACGCAAACTTGCGGCTACGAATTTCATGTATGAATATTTTTCTCGCAGTGCGACCGGAGGGGCTGACAGCGTGGGTCCGGGCAGCTTGACCGGCACACCGACCGAGGACAAGGATGGACAGCAACCGTTTGGCGCGGGTAAGCCTCGCTCAATCCTCTATATTTTATCCCTCTATAATAATCTTTTAATAAAAATAATTTTTTTTCAGTTTCGACCAAGGCGCTGGCAGGAGCCAAGAGTCTGGGTGGCTTCCTTTACAGTGCCGTTAATAAGGCCGGCAAGTCCGTCGCCGAGGCAGGCGCTAAAATCAAGAAGACCGTCGAGGAAAACGTGAGTCTCCAGCCTCTCTCGCTTTATTTTTATCCCCTTCGCTTTTGCACTCGTCTGAGGCTGAAATTGGAGCGAGTGAATTATTAATGCAGTAGCTCCTGACTGTTAAATTAGAAATTTTCTGAAACGTTCGCCGTCACGAAAGATGAAAGAGTATAGCTTTGATACGATTCGTTACACGGTTACGCCTGCGTCTTAACTTTGCATTAAGGTCGGGTCCTCGTCTCGCGCGTGCCTGCGATAAGGTGAGCGCAAGTTCGTAGGCGTGTTGTTAACGGATCCGTAAAATATGTTGTTCCACAGGTAGTAATAAAGAAAAAGTGGCTCGTTCGAGGCGCGCGATGCTTGTATAGGAAGGAAGAAGATGCGTACTGCCGCGCGCGGAGTCGCGTTAGCTTGAAACTTTTAGTGCGTGAGCGCCCCGGTGCATTGTTGGTATCTGCAACTTTCATATACACTCGCGTCGCCAACCAAGAGAGCAGCAGCACTATTACAGTCAACTTTGCCCCCGTGCGCGCGCAAAAACGTGTCGACTTTTTAAGCGTGTCTTTAAATTTTTCACGAGAAAACTAGTCGGAGTGTATCGCAGGCCACGATGTTAAAAAAAAAAAAAAATAACACATACGTCGGACGTTAACCAGTCGCGAACAGTAGTAGAAAAGATAATAAGACCGTGGGTTTTAGCGCTTTAAAAATGGAATTACCACTGGAATATGGTAATGTAACATGAATAATGCCATTACGTCGTGAAAGCTATAAGACAATTTGCCGTCAAAGGCCCGGGAGCTTTATTTGCTCTTTGTCATTGTTACTTTAGCTAGAGACCAAGTTCTCTATCTTCCCTTTACACATTAAACGACGACGAAGACCTTATGGCATTATATTCGTCTTGCGCCCATCTTATTCATCCTCCTTACATCCTTTGGCAAGGGACATCTAAAAGCTGCATTTTATTAGATTAGAGCAAAACAAGTAGTAGCTGCATGCGCGACTCAAGGTTAGAGAGCGCGTTGGGGGTTGAATTCGATTCGATCGATTTCGCGTTTCAATTCATCATCTCGCTCTCTCCAGCGCGTTGACATAAAGCCGCGGTGAAAATTGCTCCGAGGTGTATTCCAGTCGCGTGTCGCAAAAGAAAAGCCATAAAAAGCGAAAAATTGTATCGCATACAATGAGCTCGCCCAAACGATTAAGAACTGGTCGTTTGGAGGCCAAAGCAAGTACAATAAAACACTCGGATGTTCTGCAGGATTTAATGGCCTCTTTCATCCTCTCTCTCTCAGTCTGTCTTTTTTTTTTTTTTTTATACTACTTGGTCGACAAAGAGAACCCTGGTTGGGTTATTCGCCCGTTTCGCTATTGTACGCGTACGTATACGAATGGCAAGTCGTATACACACGCTCGTTCATACGCATGCATAAACTCGCGCTATTATGGACTTTCCTTCGGCGAGACTCTTATGTCCTAGTCTCCACTCGTGACGTCTAATATTTGCTCTACGAAATTCCCTGTGTACTTATGCCGCGCAGTTGCAAACTAATTACAATTATCGTGCGCGCGCGCGCGTACAAATTGAAATAATTTTTTAGCCAAACACGTACCGAATCACACGCTCGTCTGCGCGCACGACCGTTAGTATATGTACTCAAATTGCTCGAGACTCGAAAAAGTTCGCAATTTTAATAACTAGCGCGCAAAACGCGTACCAAGGTCGGCATAAAATGCCAGTTTGACGTAAACCGTTTGTGCGCCGTGTCCTCATCTTCATTGATTGCTTCGCGAAGAGAGCGAGAAGATCAATGTACTACCTGCAGCTGTGTCGCTGGTTGCTTTTTACCGTTCCTGCATCGGAGACTGTGGCGTATTTTCATCGCGCGTTTTTATAGGAAAAGAAAAAAAAATGTACGTACGTCGTGTACAGCTCTCGAGTTCGAGAATGAATTTTCATAGTGCGTCGTGATCGAAGCGTTCGATCTCGTACAAGAAAATTGCATTTCGTTCAGTCATCGGGAAAACTTCCTTCCTCCTCTGTGCTCGTCTCTTCGCGACGCGCAGCTGTCGTCTAAGGACAGATAAAAATCCGAACGCTGTGTATAACCTTTGCCACCGGCAAAAAAGACTCGAGCAGAAAAGCCCCGAGCAGGGAACGTTGTATACATTGACGGCCAAGAACGACGCTTAATCTGACAGCATCTATAAGGCTAATAAATGTATAGCTTTTATCTTCGTGTCTGTCTCTCTTTATTTTTTGCCAGAAAAACAGGGTCTAGATCATTATATGCATACACGACACAATGTATGTATACGCGTGTGTAGATATGCACGTTATGTACGTGCAGAGATTCCGGTCGGGTAATAGGGACAGTTCGTATTGATCGTCGGTGTATACACACGTATACACACGTAAAAGCAGCAGCGGACTTGTCGTGTCGCCGCCGCGCGTCGTTGTAACTACGCTATGTACATGCATCGTGCACATATACACGCGCGTATCGGCGATACGACGAGAAATAAAGAAGCAGAAGAAAAAGGGCTTTCGCCACGCTGGCTAGCATACAATGACACGTGGACACGTGTGCGCTGCTGCAGTACAGGTGCGCCGTTGCCGCTCCGTAAACGTATATATATACGATTTCGACTTTGCGCGTGGCGCTTCTTTTTTTGCGCTCCGATCGAAGATGTACGCGTGAAAAATGTGTAAAAGGGCATGGATATTATAATTGTCGCGCGAGCCTCGAAGTTTCCTTAAGAACGTAGCCGTGTGCGTGACACCTTGAGAGCTATGTAATTACACGTTAAATACGATGCAAAGCGTGCTTGGTTGGTCGATCGACTTTCTTGAAATTTATCTACGCCGAATTAAATGCACAAACACTATTACGTATCAATCGAATGCATTATTTTCTTGAAATCCTATTCGTTTATATATCTATGTACAAATGGGTCATGCACGAGCCATACTTTTCCTCCTTTTCATCCCTTCTTTACGGCCTCTCTTGGCGCGGACTTGAGCGTATACTCTACAAGTTATATATACGTATAGAGGCGCTCCGTAAGCTCCCCTCGCGCACAGCTACCGAATCGATAAACGCACCTTGCTCTTTGACCTTTCAAGGACGCGTTCGAGGATCGTCCTGCTGCTGCTGCTACTACCACTACCGCCCCCCGTGCGTGGGAGGATATGCACGCCCCTCGTCAAATTCATTATGAGGTTTATCGCTCGGTGTAAAGTGATTTTTTTTTCTCCTTTTTACATTTAATTATTTTCGTGGGCGCTGCATAGTGGAAATTGATTCAAGACTCGTAACTCGTTGATAATATGGACTCTCTCGCGGCTCGGTGTACACGTAATTTTTGATTGGCTTCGAACGAGTTCTAACGAGTCTTTGCGGAAAAATTGTAAAAACTTACGCTGGACGCGCGCCATTGTTTTGAAATCTCGTTCGATCGATTAATGAATAATGTATACATGCGGGAAAGACAGCACTCTATTCAGCCGTTGTCTATCATTCTCATGGGGTTGATCGACAGCCGCGCAAGCTCGCTGTCTACTGCGTCGTTTCTTGAAATCGAAAAAACAAAAGATTAGACAATCGGATCACGCGGCTAACTGATTAAAAAGCTTTTAGCGATCTATCCACTGCACTTGGGATATGTATCGAGAGTACCTAATAAAAGCTTCACAATTTCTCTGATGAAACGTTAAATAGCCTCTTTCGACAACTAATCTAAAGTAAAAAAAAAAGTTGCGCGCTACACAATAATTTTTCTTTTTTCCATCGTGAATGCCATTGTGCAAAAAGTAGGTAGAAGTTGCGTCGGCTATATCAAAAGACGTGGCAAAAATAATTTTTCTTTCTCCGCGTGACCTATTCCTTCTAGTTTACTTTTCAACGTGTAACTCCATTTACATAAATTGAATTTATCAAAAGGCAGCGCGCGTTTGACTCGCAGAAAAAATAAAATCCTGTATGCATTCGAGAATTGAAAATATCTTGCGAATTTTCGTAATTAAAGCTCTATCAATCGCTAGGCAACGGTGCATCGCTCGTTGTTTTGAAATAATACGATGCGGTCACCCGTTCCGAACGATGGAAAGTGCTTTTACAGAGTTGAAATTACATTTCGCTATTGAAAAAGATTTTTTACGCAAACTGACGAGTATTATTTCTAACGAAAACAAAAAACTTTTAACATTCAGCCGTAACCGCGTTAAATTTCATATTCTAGTTTGGTTAAAAGTGCAAAATGAAAAAGAGGGAAAAAATCAGTTTACGACGATTTAAAAAAAAAAAAGTATAAACTTTTACGCTCGCGTACGTGGGGCTATTGAAATTGTTTTCAAGTTTTAAATGCCTATTTAACGCCCAACAAACATAGGATACGTCGGAACACAAGTGGGGAGGAAAAGAGTCAGAGTGAGAATGAGAAAGAGGACATTTTTACTTTGCCTTCTTGTGCACGAGCTACACGAATAATTTTTCGGACGTGCTAAAAGGCAGGAAAGAACAAAAAATAACTAGAATCATAATAGCTCGAAGTAAGTATACGAGGAGTAATTTTTCTAGCGAGTGTGTAACGGTAGGCTAATTTTGCAGCAACGGAGCACGGCTCAGGCTAGACGATAAATATTTTTTACTCTCAGCCAGATACAAAAATCTCGAACAGTCTGCATCTGCTTCCGAACTCGAAATAAAATTAAAAAACGATAAAATTTAGCGTAAATAGCAATCGTTTTTGTCATTTTCTCGTCACACGCATTTATCCTCGCTTTTCCCTTCAATTGGTACATTTCGTTACGGAGTTACATCGCGGGTTCTTGTTAAATGAGAAAAAACAGAGACAAGCCCCGGCCGTTGCGGCCAACGGTGTGTGGGTTTTTTTTTCATTTCGCTCGTTACTCGCTCCTCCTGGCTCGTATGACAGGTTCAGTTTGCACAGTGTAAAGCGAAAAGTAACAACAACAAAAAATTTTCCCAAAGAAAAACTGGAGCGCTAAGCTGTGCGCGTTGTTACGTGCATGTGCACGCCGCCGTCGCCACTGCGGGAGAGGCAGAACCGAGCAGAAACGGAAAAAAAGTGGATTAACCGCTTATGGGCTACACGAGCTCGTGGCGCGCGAGAATGAAGAGAAAATTACGTCACCCGATAGTTCTTAGCGCGCGAGCGCCGTATTTCATATACCTATGTGTGTGTGTGTATGTATAGGACGAGCAGCTAGGTGGTGAAAATGAAGGTACTTCCTTCCATTTGTCTTGGGCAACAAGTATTTGAGTTTGCACGAACTCTCCGTGCGTGTATATATATAGCGACACAGAACGCGAGGGAGCGAGAGAGGAAGATGAGTATCTATGTATATAGGCGAGAGTTTTCTTTAGCCTTGTAAACTGCAAGAGGAAATTGAGAAAAGCCAAGCGAAGGAGAAATCCGATTATTTTCTCTTTGGCTGATTGGGAAGGAAAAAAATTATCGAATTATCTCGTATTTACGGCTGGATAAGGTCTTGTACTTTGCGCAGAACTAATAATAATAACAACAGCCTAGTAAGGTGGAAGAAAAAAATTTTCCTCGCACATTAAAACTTCCGTCTCGTATATCTCATCGTTCAAAATCGCTCTCGAGAGTTCATACGCGCGACTAACTTATTGTAATGTACTGTACTGGTGCTGGATGGCGAGAGAAAGAGACAGAGAGAAGAAAGAAAAATGTAGTTGGAAACGACGTTACGTGCACCTATTCGACGACGTGTAAGGTGACGTCAGGGCGCGCTGAAATTTTCGCGCTCGCGCGCATGATCCTCGTCGTTTTACACCCCCTACACACTGTGCCAGCAAAGTTATACATACGATGTAGAATTAGTAGCAGTAGTAGTATACGTCCGCTTGGCCGCGCGCACACATACCTATATACATGCATGTACCTATGCGAATGCACACGTATATTATATATATATGCGCCGAGAGACACGAGTATACGCGTGTATTTAGGTCAGAGTAGGACGACTGGCGCGCCACCGCTGCCGCTGCACCGCCACCACCACCACCTCTACCTTATTTTCCACTGTGCACTTGCTGACCTACATAAAAGCGCATATAAATACAGATATGGATATGCGTGGCGGGGGTGCAGAAAACGTGTCTGTGGTCTGTATACGTTTGACCACTTCGGGCTGCTCGAGCATCGCTCAAATTTTTCAGAGAAGCAAAACAAAAAATAAAAAGAGAAAGAGAAATAAACAAGTTGTCGGAAGCACGACCCAAGCAAGAAGCCCGTCGATTACTCGTGCGCCTGCGAAACCGAACGCGAACGCGCGGCGCAAAGTTTTTGCCTGCAACCGGTTGGAGATTGAGTTTTCGGATAAATTGACGGTGTAAAGGCAAGTTTTATTAGTTCGTTCAAACGGGCGCAGCGCGAGCGAGCTGGTGCACGCGTACAAATGCATCGGGATGCTGCGCGCGAAAATAAATTGCAGGCTTTCCCCGCAGAAAGCAGACGTTTTATTTCATTTTTAACGGCGTCCCGATGCCGTTGCCGATAGTTGCGCCCCCGAAATAGTCTATGCTATTAAGCTATATAGCCTACACTTCGCTAACGCCAGCTTATGCGCGCACACGAGTATGCACCAGTTGTCTGTACAATTTTAACACCCCCCGAAACAATATTTGCTCTCGTTATTTCGCTATAGTGATGCGACTGCGTATTCGGTCATACCCGGGCTAAATTCCGGCCATTAAATATATCGTCATAAATTTTCATTCCTCGAAATAAGATAAACACACTCGCTTCGAAAATTCGCGCGCCCGTGATTCTCGCATTTGTAGCCGCCGCCGCCGCCGCTTCCGAAGATGCGTATTTTCACTCGGGGATAATTTATATATGTTTTCTCATCAGCAAATGAAGAGATATTATAGTAGTGGCGCGCGCGTAACTGCTTAAAAAATGCACGAGCCGCGATGTAAATTTGTTGAACTAATTTATGCACAGGAAGAACGACGCGTTTATGTACGCATGCGAATATTTTACGTGCATTTAACTTTCGAAATGATTCCCTACCTATTACGCCTTCGTTCACTGTAACTAATGCATAATTTCGGAGTAAAAAAAACATTTCTCGCGATTTGTTCGTTGAATTTGGATTGAGATTAACAGTCACGACTCGGAAAACTATTATTTGACGTATACACGTAATCCTTTTTACTTCAGACATTACGCGAAGAAATTCAAATTCAACGAGAAACGTATACTGTATATGAAGGTAATTTTTTCCTCATCCTTTGAGAAAAAAAAGCTGTATCTCATTTTTTCCCTCAAGGCTTTATTACAATTTTTCGCGTATAGGAGAGTAAAATTCTCAATCTTTTTACTCTGTATTTCTCTTCAAGCCTTTTTATATGCTATATATGTATTTGAATTATCGAGTGAACGAGCGCGCGCGCGAGATTTCCTAACCTTGGAAAAAGAGAGCTCAGACGAGAAGCTTTCGAACGATTGATTATTTTCTTTCTTTTATTCCCCCTTTATTTCTTCGTGATTGTTCACATTAGTAACATCACCCTAGTTACTCGTTGAAAAATTATTAATGAGTCAATGCCGAAAACGACGTCTGACGTGAAGTTGACTCAAACTGCTGGGAATAGAGCGCGCATCAATAAATTCACATAGACACATCAAAAATTAAGTTAGCCGCGTTTACAAGTAATGACATAATAAAGTTCGGCCGCGCACACGGCTTGTAATAACTGCATTGAAAGCAAGCAATTTGTCGATGATCGTATTATCGGACTATTAAATGAAATCGCCTGTTTCTATTTAGCTGCTCTATGTATAGAATCGATGTTTTCATTCAAGACCTGCACGTGTGACGGGGGAAAATACTATAATGAAATTTAAAACGAATACAATTTCAATTAATCCAATTTAAGTAAAGAGCATGCTATTTTCCTGTTATAAACATTTTATAATCAATACGGGATTTCGTAATACATTTTTTTTTGAAAATTCACTAAAAAAAAATTCTCAATCATTTTACAATATGTATAATTTGAAAATTACAATTACTATATTTAGGTATCACTCGTATATCCTTAGCTTTACAATAATACTTATTTCATCTTAAAATTCCACAATTCACGATTACTTTTTCTTTCAGAGACTGATAGCTGATCTAAACAAGGAGCAAGAAGCATTTATCGCTAGTAAAGGCGGCGAGAAGGGCGAAGCTCAAGCTCCATGGGTAGGCAGTCCAAACGAGGAAGCCTTGAAAGAAGAAATTCTTGCTCTATCGACTGTAAGTGTGACGACTTGGCATTACCCGATATTTTTTTCCTTTCACTATTTACCTAATAGCTCTTCATTTCTAGAAACATTGAGCCGTCTCGAAAATACCTCTAGTTTAACTCTCGTTTGAAAAATTTTAACAAAAAAATGTCAGGCGCAAAGATCACAATACCTTTTACGAGAGTGTCAATTATCAATCTTCGCACGCGCGTACACGGCTTTTAATTAAAATTAAACGTGGAAGTGTCGTCGTTAAATACGAGTTGATATTTAATAATTTGCCAAAGAGGCGAGTTACGATGAATTTTCGATTCCTTTATTATTTCGCACGCTCGCGCGCCAAGTTTCTCGTTAAAACCTCGGTAATCAGATTACATCGACTGATGTAAAGGTCGATTAAAATTTCAAAGTAAGGGATAAAAAAAACGGAAGAAAAAGTAAAAGGACCAGGCGAAGGGGTGCAAATTCAATTTCACTCTTGGCTGACAATCCAGTTTCCACTATGCGTTCGAAAGCAGTTTAGCAAGTTCGAGTCGAGGACGAGAATAGCTTCTTACCTTATTTTGTGTACTCCAAGAAGTGTAGTTAAAATAAAAAAAGTTGCTACTATCTATTAGACAGTTATTATTTCTCCGATTGCCTTGGTTGGAAGGCTTTCTCGAAAGAACGCAGGAACGAGAGGAAATGGAAAATATTTTCACTGGCCGACTTGTTGGAAAAATGGTCAGACGGATCGGTGTTGCTTCATTTATTCATTACAAATTGTGCGCCGAATTAACGTAAAGTATCGGCAGTATATAATATATTTATTACTCAGTTATTATGTGGAAACGACTTTAACATTGATTAATTATCGATTCGACCCTTGTGTGTATACAGAGCGGTGCTATTAATGGATCTTTATACGCGTCACACCCACGCGGCCGCCAGGGATGAAACAAAGTACGATATTCATGGGAGAGACGCGTGCCATAAACTTCGCCGTGAATGATAATACATAAAAGTAGTTTGTGTGCCGTGACTTTAGCTTCGATATATCGAACGCCTCTCGCGTACGTGAGGCTCATATGTAATTTACTCTCCTCTCCTCTCCTCTTTGCTGTTTGTAATTATGAACTCACGTATATACGTACATACATGCATGCAGGATCGGCGTAACTTTGTGAGAGCACCACCACCAGGAGTCGATTTCCCCTGGGACTTCGAAGCCGTCGAGCCAGTGGCCCAAGCAACACTTGCCTTAGATCCCAATCTTGAAACAATGAGGTTCGAGCTGGTGCCCAAAGTGTAAGTATTCAGATAGATCGCACGAAAATGCATTTGTGCAAAGGCCATTGGTGCAATGATCTATGCACAACTTTTTTTTTCTTATTAAAATATTCGAGAAAGATATTTTTTTAGTTTACTCGCGTTGAATGGTCAAACTCGGCCTTTTAATTATGCGACTCGAGAAAAAAAAAGTATTCGCTCGTGTGGGACGAAAGAAAATTCAACGCTACGGTTAATAGCTCGGGAAGGAACGAAACTAGCCAAATGGGAATCGTTTTCCTTCTTTTTCTCGTTTGCATTTCAAGCAAATGTACGAAACTTAATTGAACTCGACTCGCGTACTTTACATATTTAGATTCGATGGATGCAAACTTATACGCGTATATGCGTCGAATAAGAAAAATATTCAAAGTCGACTTTGTTTTCGAGAAAAACGACGTTATTTTTCCTTGGCTCGCTAATTTTGTCTCCGATAATAACCATGCTCGCTGTTTGTCTCTCGCAGAATATCGGAGGAGAACTTCTGGCGAAATTACTTCTACCGAGTCTCTCTGCTGCGCCAGAGCCACGAGATTAACGCCATGGCGAGTCAACAGTCGACGGAGAGCAATCCCACGCTCGCATCGAACGACAGCGTCGACAACGCCCAAGGTATATAAAAAGAAACGGCATATTTTGTGTTTACTCGTATACATATCGCCATTTAACGATCATCGCCATATCATCGATACATATTTGCTCGGGATAACGAAATTTGTAACGTATCATTTTCTCCATCATACGCATAAACATGCGCACTGCTCGCCTCAATTTTTTTATATAGCCCCGTACATTGCTTCACATAACGTAGTCGAAAGAGCAAAAAAAAAGCGTAGCGCTAAATTTTCATTATCTTTCACGCACTATACCGTTCAAAGTTCAAAGCTCCAGCCCGAGCATGTATTCTCAGGGTTTTGCAAGTTTTGCCTTTGCCGAACACTCGCTATAATTAAATCCCGGCTTTCCATCCTCTCTATCTGTAGCTGCGAGTCTCTTTGCTTTGGCGCTACACGGCTTGTTATTCCAAAACTATCACAAATACACTCGCAAAGTGCACGCGCATTATTATATGACTATGATGTAGCTGCTGTTCCGCATCCAAATCAACGCGCAAATGGATATATCGCCACGCTCGCTGGTGCATTTGTGTGATTTGCCGTATATATAAATCATTATATTTGCGTATCTTCCCCCGTGCGCCATGACGCTTTAGAAAATTATTCGAAACAGTCAATTTGGCTAGAAACTTTAAGCCGTTCAAAAGCTTCGGCGAATTTCATTGCGCAAAGAGGGGGGAGACGTGCAAATTTAAGCACCAGCTCACATTATTGATTTGTTTCTCGTAGTTTATAGAAAAATAGATTTTATTGTTTTAAAATAGTTTCGTAGTTTATCGTAGTTGTTATTTTTCACACTTATACGTATGCAACACAACTCCGTTAATGTAGTTAGAGCCAGTGGAAGCGAGGTTTTGTCGAAAGAAACCAATAGCACGAACGGTAACGATGTCCGAGATGCAACGACGGCCCAACAGGAAATCACAGATAGCGTGAAGAAACTCGACATTCAGTCCAATAAAGGTCAGTATGGATGATTGTGCAGTCGCACAATGCTATAAGGGCTTATAATTGATTTTTCTTTGCTCTCGCCCTCTCGTTTTATCCGTCGTCTCTCGAAGTAATGACGAATATTTGTCAATCTTTGGAATCGTCACCTCGGTACATACCAAAAGTGTACGTACAAATATTTTCGAAAAATGATGGCCGACCGATTTGGTGCATACAAATTGAAAATATAAACAAGGTCAAAATTTAAGCATTAAAACGAGATTGAGAGCAAGCAAAAAACAATTGGATCTAGTAAGAGAAAGGAAAAAGATAATGGCCAAATTTCTGAAAATTCGAACTTTCTAGTGAGTATGTTTTTGCAACAATTTAATTACTTGACTTTGTACAATTTTGATGTCCTGCTAGTTGAATATAGTTTTGACAACGTTTCATTTATTTATTAGTTAGTATTAGATGTTTTAAAATTACAATCCTTTCAAATGCTACACAGTAAATGCAACACAAATACACACGTTTCTACACAACTGTCACAGCGAATGAAAACAACATAACTCCAAATGTAAATGTCTCGTTAATTGTGTTCTGTATATAAATGTACATATACTCACATCAATTTTTATTCTGACAGAGAATGACTTATGAGACAGTAAATACTTTTTCTTACCAACTGTATTATACAATTATCAAATTTGTTCATTAGTAACTGTTAATATATTTCAAACCGAACACTGACTAAGATGTGCTTCTTTTTAATCATTGCACCTTAGAAAAAAATCAATATTAGCTATGAGATAATTGTATATCACGTTCATGCGAATACCCATTCATCGTCACATTTTTCGAAACAATTCAAAGGCAAATGTAATATATAGCTCATAGACATTTTTCTTTCGCGTCAGTTGTCTCGTTCACTTTCAGGAATGTTTTCACTCTTTATAAAAGTCATTTTTGGCACATTTCATCAAAAATTCTTAATGAAAATTGATGACATTTTTAAAACGTGAATTTTTTTTTCTTTTTGTTTATTCTTCTTTTGTCAACAGCCTAAAAGAAGAGGAGATTTCGTTAACCGTGTTACCATTTATCCGCAGCACTATATAGCACAGTTACTGTTCTTATATATATTTCAATTGAAGTGTCATAAAAAAAAAAATTTACGATCAGAACTATAAAAAAAGGCTAAAAATTTTCACATATCGTACATGATATATTAAACGTAATAATATATATGAAGAGTGCGAAGCCGATGAATATTAAGAGAAAATGTATTTAGTTGAATATCGAGTGGAAAGTAAACGGAGAATGACAAAGTTTAAAATTATTTTCACACTCAAACCAAAAATTGAGCATAACTGAAATGAACAACAGCATTCAGTAACAATTATTTTTAGCATCGATTGATCATCTTCACTTGCTTTTTATTCTACCCTTTCGAAGCTGCAATAATCGTGTTCTCATATTGATTATTACTGGAAGGGTTTACTTGAATAATCGTGAAAATAGATGTTCTTCATCGTTTTCATGTAAATCAAAGTACCTAACATTTCAAAGCAAAAATATTAGTCAAAAATAAAAGAATCGTCACGAAAAATTAGACTTTCCTAGTCAATGATAATAAAAAAGGATTCGCGCTCGAGAAATTGAAAATCAATCGTCAACTCCTCTCTCAGAAGAGTGAACGTAAATCTTAACTTCGCACTAAAGATTTGTGCATTCTTGAATAGCACTGCCTATTTATCGACGAAAACTAAACATGAATCGAGAATGCAACTGCAACAAAACAGCTTCCTGATTATGTACGCCCTGGATTAGCGATAACAGAAAACTTTCATAATATTTCCAATTTCGACTTCTCGAACGCGTGATCTCTAAACTAAACAAATTGATGAAATTGAAAGAAAATAAAAAAAAAAGAATCTTAAAATAAAAAAATCCTAAAAGAGATCAGGAAATTCTAACGATTAAACCAAAATTGGAATATATATTAATTCAAAATTCGTATTATATAGTGCTTGAATTTTTCGTCTCAAGTATTAAACTTTGACGCTATTAAATATGATTCAAAAACTGGTACTTTACATTTCAAATATATACGTATGTTTCTCTGTATGTGTCTGTCTGTCTTCATCATTCAATAATTATAAAGAAAATATTAAACTAGTCGTGTAATTCGCAGATGCTATGCCTATTCTATAAACTACTAAAAAAAGTATAAAAGTATCTAAAACTTAAATCGTAAAACTGTGAAACTTTAACCCTACCACCCAAATTTTCTCTCTTTGTCTGTTGTTATAGAAAAAATTTGTAAAGTAAATCTAATGAAGGCTGAGTTTTTAAAGGATCGAAAAAAGTCATTTTTTATCGAATGATACATGATACCGAAAACCGCCGAAACGGCAGATTTAAATGAATAATAAAGTAAAAATTAAAGTATTTACTATGCAAATACTCTAAAACTATAATAAACTATACATGAAAAAAGTTAAAATTACAACTAAAAATTACGTTAAAAGTATAAGTAATAATATGTTGAAAAATCCATTGAATGACAATACGAGTATGCACGTTAACCTATTCTAATTCGGTAAAAGTTTTTCAACTGTGATTAGATATTTTTTGAATGAAAGTGATTAGTATTTTTGAATTCAAACATGTACTCGGTTACCAAGAAAATGTTAAATTTTGCGCTTATCGATTTAATAATTAATTAATTAACTTGAAACATCAGAACCAATTCGGGATAAATCATCGTTGTACGAGCAGTCAAGAGATCGAAAATTCTTTTTAAATCAAATGACTTGTTTAATTTGAATGTCTTTATTTGAATTATATGAACGGAATTTCTACTTATTGATAATAATAATTCGGCATTCAAAACTTAATAAGAATTGTGATATTAAATAATCAACGTATTCGTATAATTTTGTCCGATCATTTTAGAAAACTAACTTTTACATTGCGATGCTTCAATTTGAAAAACTTCTTTCTTATCTATCAAGACATTTAAAGAATGAAAATATGTAAATTTTAGAATTTGTAAAAAAAATTTAATAAAAGATCTGCTTACTCGTAGGCAACGATTTAATATTCATTTCATCTACTCGTTGCTAAAAAATTTGCTCTTAAGTCGACGCGAGCGGTAAAAAATTTTTCTACAAAATGTTTAAACAACATAATATTCCGTATACATATATACATCTATTTTGATCAAACAGTCAATTATAATAAATCCATGAAATTAGTCACTTAGTAATTTTAATTTTCACGCAATATCTGTCGCTGATGAGCATAGTTGATTATTTTGCACCGACTTTAACGCCTCTGTTCGTATATTCAAATTATGAAAAGTAAAATTCTTCGTACACCTTCTTTCCAAAAAAGTTAAGGTAAAAAGATAACGACCGGTGCGTTATTCGCGATAATTGTATCTGCAGCTACACAATCTATAAAATAACATAAAACGAGCTTCAAATTATAAATAATAATTATTTATGAGATTAAAACTTATGACGGATTCTTTTTTATTTGTTGATAAAATTTAGCAAAGATTCTACTTATTAAAATGTAAAATAGTGTTCATGGTAAACGTTTATATACTAAGCATATCCATACAAATGTTAACCACATAGAAATATAAATAATATGAAAAAAAATTGCAAACAGAAACTTTTGTTAGAGTAGCGAAGATGAAAAAAACAGAAATGATTTAGAATCTAACCAACTAATAGTTGTATTAAAACTCTTATTAGCTGTTATTTCATTGATTTGCTACTCTCAATTGTACATATCCCTCTCCTTAAAATAATACGCTTCCAGTAATATATTTATTTCCCTTTTTTAATCTTTGGTTCATACATCGTCATTTTTCCACTAAAATGTATGTACTATTTATAGATATCGATGATAATAATAATATAAATGAAATAATAATTCAGGCAACAAGACACCAACACTAGAAAAAAAGAAAAAAATTTTATCGGGAGAGATCAATTGAGGGCCATATTTTAAATGATAAAATGTAGTATACATAAAACGACATTTTGAACTATATGGGATTATAAGTGAAACTTATAATTGATTGTTCCATATATCTAAAATATGTATAGGCCTTGTGTACATATTTACGTTTGCTTGACAACTATGCAGGCAGATGAGGGCTGAAAAAGAGGATTATAGAATAGAGCAAACATAATGCATGTACACCGCAATATATACGAAAAATGTGAAGATGACAACAAATTCGTGCAAAAGAAACTGCGAGGATGAAAACGTATGACGTTGTCGTATTGATAATAATTATATAAAAATAATACAAGTTATAAAAGATGGCCTTGGAAACTTGATTGTATGATGTGATGATGATTTACGCAAAAGTTTTCACCGAAAAAAAAAACTACAAGCAATTTTGATTTTGCAATATTATGAATGTTTTTTATCTAATGAAAAAAGTGGAGTAGTAAAAAAATGAATAATTTACTTTACGGACGCATATAAGACGATCCAATTTATCTAAGACATTTAATGATACAGATACGATACGGAAAACAGAAAACGATAAATAATATGTCCACGAATTTGAAAAATGCTTTGAAATAATTGAAATGAAAAATTGGTAAAAATATCAGAATATTCTAACTTCCAAAAATCTGCATTAAAGGTAAACTAGTACTTGTAAATAATTAAGATGCATTTATAAAAAGCATTTTTCAAATTTTACACAATACACGCATGCACAAACAATTGCATACACACAGACACGAAACTTCGAAATTTGAGCCTATCAAGTATTTCCTTATGAGCTTACGCTCACATAACAAATAATAAATAACATTTGACAAAAAAAATTGATGCGTGAACCATCATCAATCTCTGCTGTATATGCTACTTCCGCAGAAGAGGACTGGGAGCGCGAACTCGAGGCTGAATTGAAAGACTACGAGGTTGTACCGGGTCAAGAAGCTGCTAAATCAGACTGGGACGACGGTCAAATTGATGATATGCTCAAGGACGAGGAAGATCTTAAGTGAAGCACATTTTACTTTCACATTTTAAATTTCAATTCCAATAGTTTTTTGCATACAATTTAAATTTTCATTCGAGAGGGTGGTTGTACAGCCGGTGGCTTTCATTCCTATTGTAAATATAAATGTTACACGATATATATATTTAAATAAATATATATGCATACAAAAATATTTATTGTATACAGTCGCTTTTTGATGTTGTTTGGTCGTATATTACGAATAAAAAAATTAATTATATCTGAGTGTAAGTGTGTGCCTAACTAATTTATGATTTATAAATAATAATACAGCTGTAATATCTTATGAAATATTATTTACGCTGTATATTTTATTTTTAAAGCTTTTATTGCACCAGTTATATCATAAGATAAAATTTAAATTATGTTTAGGACACGATACAGCACATTGTTATCGTGTTCATTATAAAAGCTTTTATTAATAGATGAATGATGAAAAAATTTATATGTGGTGCTCCAGGTAATATTGTATAAAAAATATACATCATATCCTTTGTTCTTTCGGTTACAATGTTAATTATTGAAAGCGAAAATGGAAATGTCGATTGTCGCGAGCGAAAATGAAACTTGCACTCGATTATCAAGCTCAGTCATTTTAGCATTTAAAAATACGTGTATATAGGAACTTTGCTCGGGTTCGGAAAGAAAAGGCAAAAAAATTATGAGTCGCATGCATTTGTACGCAAATATTGTATCACATTGATGATGAAGACACTCAATCGCACAAGTTTAAATGGGCCTTTTTCACAAAAAATAAAAGTGAAAATTCAGGATATAGTTGCAAGTATGAAAAATTAAAAATCGTTTTGTGCTTCTCCGTGAAACAAAATAATAATAATTAAGTATGAAAAACATAAATGATCCGTGAGTTTTCTATTTCCTAAAAGCTATATTTATGCTTTTCAAGTGTTTAGTAATCACTACTGGCATATACTTGAGAGGCCCCCAGTGCAGAGCATTTGATGAACAAAAAAATTATAAAATCAGAAAAAAGCTTATTTATATATGGAAGCCATTAATCTTTTCGTGCCGTGAGTAATTGATAATTAACAATAAAAATCATCTGGCGTCACATCTTCTCCATACTAATGAAAAAGTTAGAAACAAGCTTAAATAATATTTATTTTTCTTGAACATTAGGTTTCATAATATATATATATATAAAATATTACATGTACAAGAATGAGTCGATTCCCGTTCTATTTTCGTTTTCATTTGATTAAAAAAAACATATATATTTATCATGGAATCAAAAGTTACTTTTATGTCTCGAAGTTTCCCACTATCGATAATTGAAATGAACACATGAAGTAAATTTTCTTTAAATCGATGCATTTGCAGAAGCACCATTAAAACAAAACGGCGTTATTTGAGTACGTTGGTAAGCATTTGTAAATTACATTGTTGTTATAGAATCCGTAATGTAATCATGAAGAAAAAAAACGAAATGTCATAGCGAATAAGGGATACGCAAATTAATTACACATTTAAATTACTTCGAGATTTAAGAAGGTTCTTTGTAAGAAATTTATATTCGATTAAATCATAATAAATATATGAAATACACTATTATATATTATGTGTGTAACTGTGTAAAGCAATGAGGCGGTAATAATTTAATGAGGATATACACATGAAAATGGAGTATGCCTTGGCAAGAAATCTCATAGAAATACGTAGATTCTCCGCGTATATTTGTTAGAATTCAAAATAAAAGTGATAGATTAATTATTTCGCATTGCAAAACAATGCACGAAGACGTATTACATAGTATCTATAGTTTTTTTTCTAACTTGACAATTTTTTCCTTCAACTCAGTTTTCCTCTGTAGCAGATTTATGGAAAAAAAAAGAAATGAATATTGATTAATAAATCATGAAGCAGCAGTTATAGTTTGAATTATCATTACGAATACATTTTTAATCGAAATTATGAATAATGAAAGAATGTGTACGTACGATGTATTAATAAGTAAGCAGCATAATTGCGCTTGCATTAAAACGATCGATTTTAATGGTCAAATGAATTTTAAACTATAATTTTCATGCCAGTGGAGCCATGTGTTATTTGGCCTAATTTTCTTAGAAGCGCGCAAATTATTCAGCCATACACGTACGTGAAACATTGGTTCATGAATCAAGTCGATCGTACAGCGGCATTTTACCCTATAGCAGGCGATAAAAAAGTTATACTTATAATACGCATAAATTAATGGACATTAAAAAGTCTCTTGAAAGCTACATACATGATAATAATAAAAAAAAAAAAAACAAGCAAAGTCGTACGACTCTACGCCATTTGAAAGATTTGTAGATGATCAGGTGAATTTCTTTTATGTCCGAGGAAATAAAGTAATGCATTTACTGGTGCGTGGAAGCGGTTAAAAGGTATAATGATGAACATAAAATGGCACTTATGTATACATAATACATATATTATCAAGTAAATAAATAAATATATATATGTTGTTGACTCCATTGAAAGTATGATATTATTCATATATAAATAATGTATCTATAATGAAAAAAAAATGATGAAATATTTGCGCCAATGCAGTTGAATTTGACGATTATAATAAATAAATATAAAAAAAAAAGAATAATTACACAGCAGAGTGGCATACTATGAATGAGTTGAAAAATGGATATTTGAAGAATTAATTAAGTTGATTATAAATAAAAATATTGTAAACATTGCCAGGTCATGTACCTTGTGAAAATAAAATCGAAATATATTAAAAATTTTATCTTGTCTCTTAAAGCATTCTGCTTTATTTTTCGACTGCGATAAAAATTTCTGATTCCATTTTATTGCTCAAATCTTCCCATGTCTTTCGTTCAGTTTCAACACGAAGAGGCGATGCAGCCGCTCGGCAGTGAGCACGGCGAAGGCCAAACAAACTCCCGTCGTGTAAATGGTCAGCAGCGGTGCGATTCCTCGTATTCCAATCGGGGAGTGACTGGGAAACGATAATTCCGCGTTCTCTACGAAAAAGGAGTGGGCCAATTTTTTAAGCACGCCGCTGTCCTCCAGCTTCCGCAAACTTTTTGCAAAATAAATGTCTCTAAATCGTGGCATCGATGGGCGCTTAATTAAATGACAATCGCAGACGGGACTCACTAATAATTCATGGACGTAACGTATGGACTTCGTTTCGGCAGAGCAATCGCCAAGCACTCGGACTGGCCTGTTTCGATGTAGGACAAAGCGCAGGGTATGTAAGCGCTGACACCCTTCAATGCGGCGCTACTCGAGTAGAATCCAATTTTTCCATCGCACACCTAGAGTGCATAAATCTAATTGAATTCAGTACATTAGTAAACGTAAGTATATTTTTTATTGGCTTCTTCGACACACCTGTTGAAAGCCCGCAAAGGCATTCGATGGTAAATCGTCGGGGTCTTTGAGGAAGGGGCGTAATTTTAATAAAATCGGATCGACTCCATTCTAAAACAAGTAAAAAAATTGAACGATGCTCAAATACATGCCGTTGAATTTTGTCAAGGTTAACCGTACCACGATGCTGTATTGGTCGCTGCTGTTCTGAACAACGATCAGTTGGTACGAGCCATCTCTAACGAAACCGTCGACGTCCGAGAATGACAAAGACGGCTCAAGAATGGTGAGAAAACTAGTTATAGATGCCGAAAATACGGCCCAAATTATCACCGTCAAGAGCAAGGTGGAGAAGTAAGCGAAGCGCAACGGAGTCGCCATGGGGAATTCTGCGAATCGAAAATGCCAAAAGCTCGTTATAGTTGTACGAATTTGTACATTCGAAGCATCGATCGTATGTACCCGAGAGGCCCTGCTGGCAATAGATTCCCCAGATGCGGATGAAGTTGTCCAAGGCGTAACTAAGGGAAAAGTTGAGCGGTCGCGATGCGCCATTGTCTCGGTCGAGGATGAACCCGACCAAGGCCGAAACGATCGACGCCGCCAACAAGACCAGTACGATAGCTATCCAAGACTTCACGGAGAACGCCTGCGACGATTATATCGTATTGAAAAAAGATCGAGCGCGGCCGGCGACGAGCGATGCACTCACTCGAAAGTAAGCCGACCAGGGCACGCGATAAGCCGCCGGCTGTCTCAGGTAGATCCTGTTGGCCGAGAGCAGCAGCGGCCTGGTAAAGTCGACGTAGTCCAAGCGAAACTTGGATACGGTGACGGCCGCGAGCCCCAAGTCGACCTGGCCGCGCGTCAGGTGGCCCATTATACCCGACCAGCTGCGGCTCCGACTATCCCAAATTCCCACGGCGTCCTCCTCGATCGAGTGCTCGACGCGGAAGGACATGAGGCCGCTCAGCTCGCGCAGCACGCTCTCCAGGTAGCCGCTCATTTTGCCGTTCGCCGATCGCGATTGGCGCGTGGGCTGCGCAAAGGAAAAGCACACGAATCGAATTTCCAATTTCACGCGTCAAAAAGGGTCGAGCAAAATTTCACCGTGGCTATTCTGATGGTGCTGCCTGCCAAATTGTAACGATAGTCGTAGTAGTCGCTGTCGTCCTTGAAGCTGAGCCGCGCCGGCGAATCGATCCAGTTGGCGACCTCGAGCCTCCTCGTTCGGTTCCTCGTCCTGGACAGCGAGTACCACTTCTGGACGACGGACGAGCCGTGGCAGACGACCATCATCCTCGTGTCGAAGACCAGATTGAAGGGGTTGCCCCGGGGCCCGTCGAGGCACTCGTCGTTCGCCCCTTGGCCGCTGAACACGACGAGCCAAGTGTGACAGGACATGTCTTGGGTCTCGGTGAGGCGCGAAAAGTCCGCGAAGCTCTCGACGCTCGGCAGAAACACCACGTAGAGGCTGCGACGCGACAACAGTCGATCCGAGTTCGACGACGAGCCGTCGAGTTGAGAGTAGACGAGACTTTGGGACATGGTGCCGTTGTCGGAAAATTGCCTCAAGTATTGACCGATCGACCTTTCCCCATGAAATCCTGCGCAATTTTACGATAAGAATATTTTTTTTCAAGAAAAATCCAACGTATATTTACGGTGTCATGCGGTGAGAAGCTTACTGTCGGAAAATTTGTCAGCGTGCAAGAGAAGAATACCCGAAGATTGGTAATAATCGTGTACGGCTAGTAAAAAATTCACGTAGCGATGGGCCTCGATACTCAGGACGCTTTCCTTGGCCAAGTAGAGTAAAAACATCAATGAAATTCCCGCGAGCGTCGGCATCATTCGGAAAAATAACTCGATCAAAGTTTCAAGCAACCATTCGACTCGAACGCGATCGCAAACTGCCCGCACACCGTGGTGAGCGTTGGAAAGGACAGTAAATATATAGCTCGTTATGTGCCGTTCAGCTTGTGTTTCATTAATGCGCGATATTTTTCATTCGCGCCAAAGAATACTAATCGCGAGCATTCGATCGACAGCGTCCTCACGAATAATTTATAACTCGGATGACTGATATGATCGTTCGTCATTGCGATCTCGAGTTACTAAAATAAATAAAGATTCGACATTTTCTTTTTCGCCATTGGCAGTCTTTATTTTACCATATTCAATATAATTTCAATTTTCTGCCGAGTCGACTCAGTTACTGATGGTTGTCTGTTTAATTATTGTTGGAAAGATGTACGAACTGGGTCGTTTCGGTTACTTGCGTATAAATTATAATACTCTTCAAGGTATACTATTTATGCTCTTCAACTCCAAATCTATGCCAACTTTTATCTAGCTTAGAGCTTCGCCTGAGTTTATACGATCGCAATCCACGGAGGCGATAGAAATGTTTTTACGTTCCTGCAAGAACAAATTTTACGGCCATAAGACATTCATTAACTGACTATAAAAACCAATGAATGCGAGTGAGCAATGCTTCGCGCTGATCCAAAGATTCTGCTTTCTTATCCTTTCAAAGTACATAATTGAAGTTTATCATCCGTTAAATGTGGTTAAGAAATTTTATGAAGATTCCGGAAGCTTCGACAAATTTGGATACTGATGTTAATAATTGGCAATAAAATTATTTTGATTTGACTCTTATGACGATATGAACGAAACAAAAAATGATGCAAGCATTTAACATTCCCTTTCAAAAGTTACCGCTGCTTTTAGTCGTCTGCTCCGATCTGATATTTTATTTGTGTTTAGTTTTGATGCCGCATGCGCTTACATGCTTCATGATTTGTTTACATTTTAGAAGCAGTCCTTGTCATTAATAAAACGTTTTTAGAGTGTTTTTTTTAGAATGTAATTTTTTATGTGTCCTCAAACAAAAAACAAGTGAAAGTGATGAGTACCAAACCAAGATTTCTAGCACCAGGTAGGTTGAAAACAACTTGCTTAGGTTATGTTTATTTTTGAAACTTCACGCATTGTTTTGTTAAAAATATCTTCACTCAGACAAGAAAATTTAGTAATATTTAATTTTTATGTAGGTGATAATATCTGGCAAGAGGATAAAGCTGATATTGATGCACATGTCTCCACTCAATTTGTTTACAATGCAAATAATTCATTGTCTCTTGATGTTCAGCGCAAAAGATTGCCCATATTTAAAGTAAAAAATCACATACTTTATTTACTTGAAAAGTATCAAACACTGGTTCTTGTTGGAGAAACAGGATGTGGGAAAAGTACGCAAGTTCCACAAGTAAGTACTTTTATCACGTGTTTATTATTTTCTGCTTGTCATTTAAAAATATTACATGAATGTGGTATATATACAATATATAAAGCAGATTTGAATGTTACAAAATCATAAATAACATATGCAATAGAATTTTTTGGATAAAATATTTTATACATCCAGCCACTGAAATTAAAATGCTATTTAAATTAATATTTGCTTTGACGTTATTTACTTTTCATAGTACAGTTGAGCTCAAATAAAAAAGCTATTCACATGAGTTCCCCAAAAACATGTTCAAAGGAAAAACTGAGGCATTAATAATGAAGTTTACAAATTACGAATCTGAATCTAAAAATTAATTACTCAATAAAATTAAGGTTTTCTTAGAAATAAATTGAGAAATCGAAATATAAAATCTATTGACACAGAAGAAAAAAATTTCATCACGCTAAAAAAAGCTTCAGTTCAATATACTTTACTTCTGCCTGTGAATTATAAACGTATCTATCACAAATACCCTTCGTTTATTATTTTGTATCGAAAAAAGAGCGCCTGCGCTCCGGCTAACATTAAGACATTCGGCTGCTATATACCGTAACATCGTCGAGTTTACTCAGGCTGCACACTCCTCTCATTCTCGCATGATTATTATATTTATATATTACATATATGAGTAGTAGGTACACATACTATACTATGTTCCACCACCAATACCAATGTATTATCGAAGACCGACAACTCTGCCGAGGGCAGAGGATATAGGGCTTCTTCGCTTGACGCTTCGGCTCGCGTCACGCGTGCTCATATAGCAAAGCAAAACTGTCTAGCGGCGACCAGTTTACGCCGCAGCTGCTCCGCATCGCGACATGTGGATTATAAAGCATCTTTGGCGCTCGTAACGAATTTTTCCTTCGGAAGAAATTAGGAGAAATCGCCAGTGGGCGTAATGGGATACGCCGTTTTTCCCGTATTTTTTAACTTTTGCCAAACGTCTCTGTTAAATGACACTTGAATTATTTACAGTTGCCTTGCAAGTTTAAAAAATCGAATTATCAAGTGACTAGTTGGCTGACGATTTTGTTGTTATTGTGTTTATCGACATGTTTAGTTCTGTGAAAATGTTGACCCCGCTTCAACCAACACGTGTCCTTATGATAATAGTAGCTCTTTTTCTGTGCTACATCATATTTATGGATTATGTATTGTACCAGCGAATGCAGAATTTTTCCATCAGGCCAGTGAAAAACGAAAAAAATTATGATACTTCTGTACCTTGTGATATTGATCCTTTCTGTGTCGTAACTGTGAAAGGATTAATGTTGGACTATCCAAATCTTTACATTTTGAGTCCATTAGCAGCTGTCATTGATAGAATTCTTGGCATAAGTAGTACGTGGACTTGGATAACACCAAATATGATAAGTGCCTTTCATGTTGTTGTAGCTGCTTTGGCTGGACATTGTGTAGCAAGTAGTTCATTAGCTGAAAGAAGATGGGGTGTTTTGTTATTTGAGTTTAGAACATGGTTAGATGATTTGGATGGTCATGTAGCTAGAAGAAGAAAAAATATCAGTGGAGAGAGGTCTGACATTGGATCAACTGGCTATTGGATTGATGGTATTTGCGATGCTCTAGGCTGTGTAGCGCTGATTATTGGTGTATTTATTTTTCTAAAAAGAAATCCTCCACGAAGAGGATATGAAAAACTACGTAAAATATATCCTTGCGTTGAAAGTCAAAATACTGAAGTCATTTATAAAAGATTAAGATACAAGGCAATGGTTAGAAATACGTTGCTCGTCATTGGACATCTCATGATAGTGTCCACTGCTTGGAACAGATACATAGCATTATATCAAGATTTATTGGAATCTGATGATAATTCTCTTGCTATAAGTACTGATGAATTGTACAACAGGCAAAGTAAAGTGATGAGATCAGGATTTTTTTGGGTTGTTACAACTTTATGGAGACTCATTAATTTCCACACAGCCATAGATTATCTTTTGATAGCAATATTTATAGATAGGCTTTGGGAATATATGAGGTTTGTAAGGTGGATGGGTTACATAATACCACTTGTTGTTGTTTATCTTACTGAATTTCATTTTTTGGAATCATATGCCTATGTCTTGAAAGGATCTTTTGGATTTGTATCTAAATCATCTGATTTTGCAGTTCACAACATAACTAATGGAAATTAATTAAACCATTGAATGACTTGTCTCATTACAATCAAATATTAAAAACAAGTACAAATAAGTGACTGCACTAGAAGATTCATTCAATTAATTTTTATTTAAGTAATCTCATATCTATTTGTAAGATAACTAGTGACAAAAATGTACCAGAAAAATTTCTTAAATTTCTAAAAAATTTTCAAAAATGTTTTATAAGTATTGAACAATTTTTGTAATGAGAAACTGCAAAGGCTGTGAATTAATAGATTTTTTTCATAAAAAATGACTGAAGTATTTATAATCTGATGTATACATTTAACTGTGTTAAAAGTAAGATTTGCTTGCGTCCTCTATAGCTTTGCAATCATAAAATAACTTATACGTAAAAGTAAAAATTAATTACTAATCATAAAAAAGTATAAAAATGTATTTTAATTTTTCAAATAACATAAGTGTTATATTGTGGTGAATAATAATATAGTTTTTCAAAGTGGTATTTTACTATCTATACGAGTAATTGGTTATTTTGAGTGACTTGTATTGTTTGATATGCATATTAAATATTAATGTCATATGAACTCCTGGAGAATACCACTTGAAAGAAAAAATGTGTGCCTATATATGTGATTTTAAAACGTGTTTATTCTGAAGCTCTATTTTCATTGTTAATATTTTTTTGTTATTATTTCAACCAATACTTGCTTAAATTTAAGCTAAACAATGAAAAAAAAATTTCTTCAACAAGGATTACTGAGATTACACAATGTTTCAATTATTTACGATAATTTAATAGCGTGACAAATGAACTTGTAGACTTATTTTTGAACATTCGTTTCGAATCTTATCAACAAGCAGCTCATTGATGTGGGCTTAAAAACTACAAAAAATATTAAATATGTATAAAACTAACGTGTGTTTATAAACAAATTTCAATCTCACGATTGTACGAGTTTGAAACGAGCTATCTGTGTACAGAAATTCTTTTTTCAAGTGGAAAAAATAGTACATAAGAATATCGATTAATAAGTTGGAAAATACACCGGCACCGTCTTCATCAACAAAGGGAAATTAGTAGAGGCGATGTCAACGGCATCGATGATAATGACAATGATGCAGCTAAAATTTAAAGAAGGGAGATTACGCTCGTTACACACGGGCATTAAATGCGTAGAATATTTTTTAACATGTATGCACGTTTATACTTTGCCGCATAGTGAGTAATATGCACATAAAATATGTGTTATAAATTTAAGCCATTGCGTTGTAGATGCATATTGAAATGTATGAAAAAAATTGATATTTCATGTAAAAGTAGCTAAAATTATGTATATTTTAATATAATTTACGAAAATGCTGCGAGTATATTTTTTATGAAACAAAGAAAAATCTGTCTAATCGTGAAAAGCAATTCAATAATTATAAACATGTAAAATAAAACCTGAATTTTTTTACTGACTGATAAAAAAAAACTTGTTTTTTTATCCTCTGTCATTTGCCAACGTCTAATCTACATACTTACAAAGAAGACATTGTTTCAGCTTTATTTTGTCGGCGTTCTACTTTGTTTGATTTTGCAATCAAAATATACATAGTAATGCAAACTTATTTCATTTTCAACTTCAAATCACTGACCATTATCTATTTCGTTTAAAAGAATTGTTGATATTGAAATAATAATTATTTCATTGTGTGCAGTTACATAATTCATTCATAATATGTACGATCCAGCGTTATTCGTTTTAAAACGCAACAAGTTTTAGCGAAAAGGTCGTCCATAGGATTAAAATAAAATTTTTACCAAACCTTTGTTGTGTGCAAAAATTAATACTGTCAGTTTTCTGAAAATTATCGAAGCTTACTCTACCATTTTTGTTATTTGCTAATGTACCATACCATAATCTACGGGGTGTCGACGATACATCGTGTATTGCATTTTAAAGCCTAGCCCTATTATCTCATAACTTTTTTTGTCGTGTAAAGATTATTGACTTTCAGGTATCGTGATAAAACAAAAATTGTAAATAAAAATGAGAATGGTAATAAGAGTAATGGGTGTTGAAAACGAGCCGCCGACACTCAAATATACAGCATATTATATGGCGACCCCGATTGCGATGATTGTGTCGATCGTGACACGCGCGAGCCATAGTTATTTATTAAAAACTATTAACCAAGCATGTATAAATCTACAATAGAGATTTTCATTGAAGAAATATTTAAGATTTACGCTGTAGGTGTGATGAGCTATATAAGAGTCACTGATCACATTTTCTTTGACTCGAGTTGATCGGTTTTTCACGGTATATCATAAAACCTTCGCTTCGAAAACCATCCGCATCTTTCATGTATATAAACTGAGAAATTTACTAATAGGGCTGCTTGAATTACGTAACGCTCGAATGAATTAATTTATTTTCACGGAAAACATTCTGTGAACCGGAAGAATTTTTAATGTATACATTCGTGCTATCCCCGAAGTAGCAACTTCAATTACAATAAAATTTTCGAGGAATAAACTGTTTCCTGGTAATATCGGCTAAAACTAACGATTATTATTTGTTTTATGGCCCTTAATTGTTTGAAATTGTTTAGAAATAACTTAAGAATAGTATAACGATAACGAAGTATTTAGGAAACAAAATGAGAAAGCGACTTTACAAAACGACTTGTTGGTCAGTCTAGTTCAAAGTCAATACGATCGCGCTTCTATATAGTTCTGGTGTAAAGCTCATCGCAACTTGACTATGATTTTAAAATTCTTCATATTTTTCTCTAGTTTTGTTTTGATCTTCTACCAACGTAAGTGGTTCACGTATAATTAAATGTCCAACAATTTTTTCTCTGCAACAAGGCTACAATTAATTATTATTCCAGTGACAAATGCTGGGCGGGCAGCCTGCCTCTTGGAAGAGTGTAAAAAATCATGCCTGGCGAGTTTTCCTAGCAGTAATCCAGAGTGCGTCGGAGGATTAGTTTGTTATTGCAATAAAACGAAAACATTATAAGAGTTTCTGGAATGTTTTATACATTCTCGTGTGTCTTTTCCGCTGTCGGCGACAAGCGCGGAAAGAAATAAAAAAAAATGCCATAAAAATTCTTTTTACTTGCTCATTTGCCGATTGGCGTTGACTATAATAGACGAAACAGCCGCTGATAAGGGTCTGTTACTCGGAAGTTTCGTATCACTCAAAAGTGCATCAGCGAAAGTTTTGTTCTTCTCGCTCAACACGATAACAAACAATAAGGATGGAGCTTAGGTTCTGCACTTAAACTTTTCTATAATGGATATTCAAAAATATATGCAAGATAAAGTAGAATAGCAGGAAAATAAATAAATGCTCGATGTTGCTTGATATCAATGAGAGAGGTATAAAAAATATTGACTATTATTTAATTGCATTAATAAAACTTTATGTAATACAGGATTTTCCCGAATTTTCTAAAAATCGTTTACCTCATTTCAGAACTTGTTGTTTTTAGAATTTTGAAATTTCAATAACAATGGAATTTTAAATAACAATTATACTAGAATGATATTGAGTTCGGAAATTTTTCCCATCTTATATTATTGTATGTAGGCTACACTAGAAAAAAGTTCAATCTGAGTATGCTATCGTATACATGAGCAACCTTTGATCAATCAACATATAAAGTATATTTTGTAATTGAATTTTTGATTTACTTCTGGTCAAACGAACGTTCTGGTCAAAGAAATTTTTTGATGGTCGATTTCGCTATCATGTGTAATATTTTGTTCGATGAAATTTTCGTATACCGATTTTTCATTAGGACTAATTCTTTCTCAGAGCGCTGCTCGCGCGTCAATTTTCAATCTCTCATTTTTCCGTAATAATGTATCATTGAAAAAAGATCTTTACTATGCATTAGACATGAGATACAAAATATGATTTCTTAAATAATATAATTATAAACACTTATTTTTGCTTCATTTATATTGTTAACTTGAAAATTTCATAACAAGACTTAAAAATATAATTAAATAATATTTATTAACGCTCAAAGTAAAGAAATTTTTCGTCGATGGATTCGTCAAGTAATTTTATGTAGAATTTAATGCCGTTTCAGAATCCGGGCTCAAATTTGAGATTTGATGCTTCGTTGATAAGTTATGGTTGTTAAAACAAAAAAAAAAATATAAAAGTTTGTGCGAAAAATATAGTTTAAAATTTTTTTCGAATCTTTGCGGTAAAAAACTCAAGATATACATATGATCAAAGGTGATCATGGGTGTAGCAGTACCTTAGGGAATTTTAAAAATTTTTCCCATCACTTTTTTAACAAAATCGTGGCCACTTTAACCAATTGCTAAAAAATAAGCAAACGAACATTCTTTCATTTTTTAAACAGAAACTTTTATTAATATATAAATAATATAGATACACCTTACGGAGACATTCACATTGAAAAGGGATAAACAACGATTTTTTCCATAAAAACGTTATTTATTATTAAAAAAATACTGTGTTGAAATTTTGGAACGAAATTTATATAGGAAAAATAATAATGATTTAAATTTCGTCTATTACTTTATTGCTGTATACTGAATTATACAATTCGTTTTTATTTTCATATTTTAAAATTTTACATCGTTACACGAAGAAAATCTTGCACACTCGCAAACATTTTTAAAGATTGAAAACAAAGTTGTCCATTTACAATTGCTCAACTTTGTTGCCTGAAAAAAATTTGGAACGTTTAGACAAATTTATGACAATTACCGTTTTGACATTGTATCACTTGTTTTGGCTCTGTTTTCTTCCGCTAGGATTTCACCTGCCATGCATATTCCGATCAAGTCTTCGTTCTTGAGCTTCTCGAAAATTTGTTCGGAGCAAAGAATTGGAAACCGGTTGCAGGTCAGCTCCAAAAAAGGATCCATTGCCCATTGATAGAAAAATCCTCGCGACATTTTTTCGCATAGGTGCCTCAAGCACATGTCGTGATATCGTTCGGGAATTTTACTGAAGTTGTTTGATCGCTCGAACTCGAAGTAGTCCATGTATGTGAGTAGTTTTTCCTCCTCTTCGGGTCGTAACTGGATTAGATCGTAGAGTGACAAACTAGGAATGATCGTTACCTCTTTTGCTCTGCTCGCAAACTCCTCGTCATCGTACCAACATTTTTCATCATCTGACGACTTTTCGAATAATCCGTACTTGGCGAACAATTTCATGATCGTCAAGACATTGCTTCGCTTCACATATTCTCTTTTCTCGAGACGTTCGAGGACGGCTAGAGCACCAGACGCCAACTTCAATTTATCCCAATTGTCACAATTTTTGTCGAATTTCTTGTAAAAGTCACTCTCAGTAGGAAAAACAAAACTAGACAGATCAGCACCACGATCCAAAAGTACATCGACCGCATGAGGTAAAAGATTCGCAACGGCCAATTGTAGCGGTGTTCGACCCGACTTGTCTAGGACGTTGAGCTCCACTGTTTGACGAATATCGTCGTTGATTTCGAAGAATTTTCTTACGAAATCATCATCATCTCTGGTACAAATAATATGTAGAGATGTGAATCCATCCTTGTTAGCTGAATTCGGACTAGCGCCATTTCTCAGCATCGACTCAGCCATATTTTTTTTACTTCGGGCCAGAGCCAAGTGCAATGGCGTGTTTCCACATTTATCTTGAGCATCGATTTGCACCGTCTGTTGGATTTCATCACAGATCTTGAAAAATTTTTCCGGCAAGTCATCATCTTCTGAACGTAGTGACATATCGTGCAGAGGACTTATTCCCTCTACGTCAGCTAAATTCGGATCTCCGCCTCTTCTCAGTAACATTTCTAAAATTTCTGGGACGAAGTGAGTCACAGCATATTTTACTGGTGTACAACCACCCTTGTCCTGGGCGTTGACTTGCAACGTTTGCTGGATTTCATCGATTACCGAGAAGAATTTCTCTGCCAACTGGATACCGAATGGACTGCAGCTAATGAAGTGCACAGGTTGATGTCCATCATTGTTGGCAATATTCGGATCCGCACCTTTTCTCAGCAACCACTCGACCATCTCCGTATCCTGGTAGCACACAGCCTCATGTAATGGTGTGTTTCCGTACTTGTCCTGAGTATCAATATGCACTGGCTGATATTTGTCATTGCTGAGCTCGAATAACATCTCCGCCAAGTTTGGATCATACATGATATAGTGCATCGCAGTCGATCCCTCCGAACAAGTCATATTCGGATCTGCACCTCTTCGCAACAGCATATCGACACTCTTTTTTGTAGAATACAAGACAGCATAATGTAGCGGTGTACAGTCCCACTTGTCCCGAGCATTGACCTGCACCAGCTGATGTTTTTCGTCGATGATCTTAAAAAATGTCTCCATCAAGTAGTCGCTGCGTTTTTTCAGGCAAATGATATGAAGAGATGTCAATCTCTGTGCATTAGCCGATCTCGGATCGGCATCTCTTCTCAACAGTAATTCAGTCACCTTCTCGTGTTCGTTCTTTAGAGCCAAATGCAACGGAGTCTGACCCAAATTGTCCCGAGCATCGATGAGCACCGGACGATATTTGTCGATGCCGAGCTCGAACAACATCTCCACCAAATCATCGCGATCGCCTCCCTGGCAGATGGTGTGAAGCGGAGTCAGCCCCTCGCTGTTGGCCAAATTAGGATCAGCTCCTGCTCTCAGCAGCAATTTGACCACGTTCTTTTTTTTTTCTTGTAGCGCCACGTGTAAGGGCGAATCGCCCGTTTCTTGCACGAGGAAATTCGGATCCTGCCCGTACTTTAGGAATTTTCTCACGCTGTCTTTGCAGCCAGACATGCAGGCCACATGGTAATGTGTAAGGCCCGACTCGTCGCTGTAGTTCACGTCGTACATTTTGAGAAGTTCACTAACCTTGATATCCCAGTCACGGTATCTGTGTCTAGCCGCGTGATGCACCGGTGTGGTGCGACGTGGCGATGGTTGGCCGTCTTGGTCGATTTCGGGCTCGTCTTTGTATCCGGTCTTTACCACAAAACTGATGAACTCGATGGGTCCAGCTTCCACGGACTTCATGAGCAACCAATCAATTTCTTCCCGACGAAAAATCTCTTGGAAATTTGGAAGTCGGCCACTCCACTCTCTGATCAAGCTACACAGTTGCCAGTACAATTCGTGTCGATCCGCTTCGATCGCCCAGTTGATCCGTTCTTGCATCCTCTTTAAACTTTCTAGTTTTTCTTGATTCGCCTCGGAATCGTCGAAACAATCGAAATTGGAAAAATCAATTAAGAATTTGTTGAAATCGTCGTCGTCCATCGTTTTACGCACTTGCATGGAAACTAGTATTACTGATTATTGATACAATTTATTTTTTTCCGACGAATTTAAATTTGATTCACGATGTTAAGTCTGTGACTTCATCACGTGGACTAATTAACTTGGATAGCTTAGACAGGCAAAGAAAGAAATTTCTAGATTAGGAACCTCAGCGCTGTCGCAATCGGTGGCGTTGTCAAAAAGTAAGAACTGACGTAAGTGACTGATCACCATTGCGCTGTCAGCCGCGTCGTTTTAAGTAGAAGCTGGAACTTGGAATGAAACAATTTTGAATCTTTTTTTTTTTAAATTTCAAAACTTTTTTTTTCGCTGCATTTTTTCGTTTAAGGTCTTTCTTTACAATCTAGAACGTCAGATAGAAAATATACCAGTTTTATTATCCCAAGCTATGCATATAAAGCTGTGTATTTTGAAAAACTGTACCTTTGCGATGAACATTAGCTTACGTGCGATTATCCTGACTCTATAACCCTGGTAGAAATCGTAACTTTTTTTTGGCCATTTACCAAACAATTAAAATGTAACCAAAAACTGGGCAAGCGAATTGGCGATTATTAATCCTTAAATGAAACAATTTTTGGACCAGTTTACCGCCAGGAAAAATATTTTAGTAGAAATGTCCAAAAAATGTCCAAAAAATGTTGTGCATCAAAATACCCTGGATTTATTATTATGATCATTAGGTGATTAGGTTAAGTAACGATTATCATGACCAGCAACAAAGCAGTTTTTTAGCATTTTTTGGTCAGTACTGACATTTAATGCACATTTTTTGACCATTAATGGACTTGATTCTTATAAGAAGACATCTCTCTTTTTGGATGCTGCAACTAACAAGCAATTCATTTTCTAGCCAATACAGCACTAGTTATTTGACAGTTCTATGAGTACATTTTTTTAACATTTATGCTGGGCATTAACTGCTCTCCAGGCCATAATAAATGTTATGATTTCTACCAGGGAATGCCTGTAACTTATCAGCAGGCTTCGTTTGCCCTACATTCTGCATACTTTGATTCATAACTTATTTATGTTAACAAAACTGAGTCGTTTCTAAACTGCTCATATTATTTAGAACGCATACAGAAGAAGCATTTAAAAAAAAATAGTCGAAAAATTCATCAATTAGCATTTGTACTCTTTCCATGAATTTCTTGGGACTTTTTTCACATTTTTATTCTAAAAGTATTCTCTATTTGTTAATCTTTTTGAAATGTTCAGCAGCGGGTATCAAAACGTGCCGATGCAAAACTCAATGCCGAACGGTCATTCACTCACGCGGTCCAGTTAAGTTTGGAAGCTGATTAGAGTAACAATGCAAGTAACAAATCGAACAATCCGTAATATGATGAGCAATGCCTTGAAATATGTAAAATAAATTTTTACAATGCAGCAGCGGGGCTATTGCAAACAGTTTTTGCATACACACCGTAGTCATTTATTGGATTTTAGTTTATTCAATTTGTTCTGTTTGTTATGAAACTCTGGCGTTACGCTTCATGCAACTAAGGATAAAAACTTGCTCCATTGAAGTACCTCAATACTCTGAATCATCAATTAATCAATTTTTATGCGTTTTTAATTCTAGTCTATATTTTTACAATCTCAAAATCGAAACCCGTATAATGGATGACAAAATTAATTCGTAATAATTTATCGTGACAGTATCTATTGGAGGCAGGATGGAGCGCGGACGGCAAGATAATCGGCATAACAGAGCCACGCAGGGTGGCGGCCACATCGCTGGCATCTCGGGTGGCTGACGAGCGAAACTGCATACTGGGCGCGGAGGTCGGCTACGCCATACGCTTCGACGATTGTAACGACGAGACAACCAAGATAAAGGTATCGTATTGAAGCGCTCGCAATCTATTACGCTTAAAATCGATTTTCCTTCTCTATATGCTACTATACAGCCGCACACTGCTTAAAATTAATCGGATATCCTCACGTCCTTCGAAAAACAAATGTTAAATGTGAAAGATACTAGTAAAAATTAATTATTTTCTTATTTCAGTATATGACGGAAGGGATCCTATTGAGAGAGATGATGGGAGATCCGCTGCTCACCAAGTACAGCATTATAATTTTGGACGAAGTTCACGAGAGAACGATGCTCACCGACATCATCATGGGTCTTTTGAAAAAGATTCTCAAGGTTCGTCGTTCGTGTTTATTTCATTACTCCTACAAGCTCGCGTAAAATAATTTTTCTCCATCGTTATCGCTCTTTTATCACGAGTTCGAAACGAAATTCGCTATTTATAAAATCACTCGAAAGGAAAAGAAAAATCTACCGTTTAGGCGATGAGTTATTTATGACGTTGTACAATCGTTGCAGAAACGCAGAAGCCTACGACTGGTCGTCTCGTCGGCGACGGTCGACGCCGAGGAATTGCGCGACTTTTTCAATTCTCGAAAGTCATCGAGCAACGAGGACGACTTGGCGACGATACTGAGCGTCGAGGGACGACTGCACCCGGTGGACGTGCACTACCTTGCCGAGCCATGCGCCGATTACGTCCAAGCTGTGGTCGACACGGCTCTGAAGATTCATCGGAGCGAGGAGCAGCAGCGAGGAGACATCTTGGCCTTTCTCACGGGCATGGACGAGGTCGACCGTGCTGTGTCGCTGCTCAAGGAACACGCCGAGAGAATCGGTATCGACAAACAATGTCGGTTGATCATTCATTGTGTGCTTTTACGCCCGCTCTTGAACCTTGAATTAATTTTTATTGAAACTTGCAGTGAAACTTTTACCATTGCCCATGTACGGATCGCTTCCTTACAAAGATCAGTTGAGGGTTTTCCAGAGGGCACCGAACGACACGCGCAAAGTAATCGTCGCCACCAACATCGCCGAGACATCTATAACGATACCAAACATAACTTGCGGTAAGATTTTTTTCAATCGATCCAGCAGCTAATTTTGAAAGATACAATAAAATTAATGAGGTGCAAAATGCGTGCAGTTATTGACTGTGGATTCGTGAAATTGCCGTGGTTCGACGTCGAGACGCAGACCAACAGTCTGATCGTGGCGCCGGTATCGCAAGCCTCGGCCGATCAACGGGCGGGTCGCGCGGGCCGCCACAGGCCCGGCAAGGCGTATCGGCTCTACACGGAGGAGGCGTTCGCGGCTCTGCCGGTCGCCACGGCGCCGGAGATGCAGCGATCCGACCTCGCGCCCGCTGTGCTGCAGCTCAAAGCCCTGGGAATCGACAACGTTTTGCGCTTCAATTTTCCCGCGGCGCCGCCGAGCAAGAGTCTGCTGTCGGCTTTGGAACTGCTCTATGGCTTGGGAATCATCGACGACGACGGACGACTGACCAATCCACTCGGTATGCTCATCGCCGAGATACCGCTCGAGCCGGTTTTTGCCAAATGCCTCATAGCTTCCGGTGAGTACGCGAGTCAATATCTCGCCAAATTTGAAATTTATCACTTATGGAGAAATATCGTTCGTTTTAGGTAATATGGGATGTAGCGAGGAAATAACTACTATATTGGCCATGCTGCAGGTGCAAAATGTTTTCATTCGACCGGCCGGCGGTCAAGCTTCGATCAAAGCTCGAATTGCTCATCGCAAGTTTGAGGTGGCCGAGGGTGATTTGCTCACCTATCTCAATATATACACAGCATATGAAAAGAATAAGACGCACTCTTGGTGTCAGCAAAATTTTATCAACTTCAAAGCCATCAAACGAGCTACCGAGATACGCACACAGATGCGCAAGCTAATAAAAAAATTAGGACTACCCTTGCTCAATTGTGGAAGTATGTGTAATGACTTTATTTTTAATTTTCACTCAATGTGTATGTGTAACAGTTTTAATGATAATTATTATTTTTAGTCAACACAGAGCTTATTTTACGATGTATAGCGGCAGGGCTGTTCCCTTATGCCGCTTATCTGCACTACACGGGGGTTTATAGAACTGTGAGAGGAAACCGAGATCTTCACATACATCCGAACAGTTGCTTGTACACGCTCGAACAACCACAGTGGTAATGTTATAAATAATTCAAATGACAATTTTTTGTATTCAAAAATAGATATTTAAAACGACGTTTCGCTGTCTAATTATTTCAGGGTATTATTTGGAGAAATTCAACAAACTACAAAGGTGTACATGCGGGAACTGACAGTTATTAAACCAGAATGGCTCGTGGAGCTTGCGCCGCATTTTTATCGAAGAACTGCCATCGATAATGATTGAATTAGACTTGTGATAATTAACAATGATTATGTACAAAAAGCATTAAGGAATATTACAATACTATTTATAAAAAATTTTTTTATTAAAAAACTGTATTTTATTATTTCAAAATACTTGTTGAACCATTCGTGAGTAATAATTTGCATACACAATTTCTCAATTGTCCAATAATTAATTGCCTTTTATTACTTCAGAAATTTCGACTGAAGTAAATTGAATATAAAATGCATACTTCAATTATCAACGTTTTTATTGTATGAGATTTTTACTATAATTGAACTTCTTTGAGACGATCTATGTCGCAGTCCTAAATAGAGTATTTTAAAGAGTCTTTTTTTATTAGTCAGCTTGATAAACACAATTTAAATCATTAGTAAAATTTAGTTCTTATGTGAATGGGTATCAACTTTATTGTAACAACTAACTAATTTTTCGTTTTGATCGCAGAGTCGAAAAAGTTCTAACAATTTCAGTACATTTTTAACCTAAAAAATCGTTTAAAAAACAGAATGAGAAACCACAAAAAATTCAACCACTTATTAGTACTTATGCAATTGAATGCGAGCACGATTTTATAAATTAAATAATATGAATATAGATAAATAACTGTTCTAGACAAAAGTGATTATTTAAATTACCCGCTTATATTCAAAGCTGTCTTGATGCATCACGTCATGTGCGCAGTGCGACGCTGTTTTTTAAAACTTGGACTTGGTGCGCTGCGCGCCAGCGGCAAGTCTTTGCGGCTGTAACTACACGTGTGAAGTGTTCACCAAGGCTTCTTTTTCTTAAATTAAGACCATGGTACTTATATCGTTCCACCAATTTTTTAAATAATTTTAGTAAATTTAAATAATTTTATAGTCGGCTGCAACACATAAATCATTTTTTTTTAATCTAAGTGTTAATTTCACTTGAGTGCAAAATTAAATTAAGTTTCAACCTTTTTTTACTAACTTTGCGAATGGAATGCATTCTAACCTTTCAATTGAAAGAGACACATGGTGTTCAATGTTTTTTATGCATCGATTGTTAAACTCGAAATTTTGAATTTATTGCTAAAACTTGATTTGCATCATGTTTTGTATTTTTATTAGTACCTTTTCAATTGAAAATTTATTTTAAATAATTTATGAATTATTTTTGCCTTTGTAGCCTTTTGAACGATTCGTGCAGACTGGCAGAGTGGCCTATGTTAGCAATGGGCCCAACAAAGGCAAGCTTGTTGCCATTGTTGATGTCATCGACCAGAACAGAGTGAGTAGAATTTTACTATAATTCTTTATAGCCAGATGAATGTAGTAATTAACTTGAGACAAGCATTATGATGATCCCATATTCTTGATAGGAATTGCCGGCTGATACTTAATGAAGCCATCTCTTTTCTGATGCTTAGTTTTAGTATTTTAATATATTTATTTTTTTTCTTTTCGTATGTCTTAAATGAAATTTTTTGCAGGTTTTGGTTGACGGACCAGCTGCCAAAGTCCCAAGAGGTCAAATGAGCCTCAGCAATTTGCACCTGACAAAATTCAGGTTGAAGTTTCCATTCACAGGATCCACCCGTGTCGTAAGAAAGGCCTGGGAAGCAGGTAAAATTGAAAAGAAGTGGAAAGAAACTGTGTGGGCCCAAAAAGTAGCCGCTAAGGAAAAGGTTTGTTAAATACTTGAATCACTATTAGTATAGTTTTTGAATTGACAAATCATTTAATTTTTACTTTACCAATTTTAGCGAGCTGCCCTCAGTGATTATGATCGCTTCAAGTTGAGAAAAGCCAAACGTGTGAGGAACGCACTTCGAACAGAGGCCTTCTACAGATTAAAGAAAGTTGCTAAGAAATCAAAAGCTAAGAAAGCAACTAAGAATTAATTGTACATTATAAGTATGAATGAAATAAACTTGTAAATTCAATTTGCAATAAATTTGCTTATATTTTAATAAACCCTGCTAATTTTTTTTATATCTGCAATAGTTGTTCTTTGGTTTAAGTAAACTCTTTTAAAACCATTGCTTATTCAATATTGAAAAAATAAAACAAATTTTTAGCAATGATCAAATTTTAAACAGATATTTACTAAATAAGAAAATATTGCAATTATAAAATTCTTTGAATTAATAAAATCATCCTGCTAAGATATACAAATGTGGCTGACATGTTAGAGCTTTTCATATCAAAATTTTTTTCAAATTAATCAAGTCTCAAGACTTTTACAAGCTTCTTCATGTCTGAAATTAAACATCTCACTTTTGTCCTAAATCAAAAAAAAGCTAAAGTTGGTCTTGTGATGTAAAATAATCTTGAGATAATTGTAAAGACATAATTAATTTAAGCATTTACATATGCTAAAAAATAATTTTCAAAATGTTGAAAAATTTCGGTAATATGTATTTTTCTCTTAAATTGGTTGAATTTCACAAAGCATACAAGGTGATGCTGGAATTTTAAATTCAAAATTAAGAAATAAATTACAGCGAACAATTGATAATTTTGCCATTTAAATATAATTATAGCTTTTTTTGCTTTACTTAAAAATCAAATCGTTTCAAGTTTCTGGGTGGAAGATGAAGCAAAAAATACATTTTTTTGGTAAAAAAAAACCTTAGTGAATAACATATAACAAATTTTAGTGTTATGTTAATAGGTAATATTTGAATTTTCCTTTATACTGTATCTGGCCACTAAGTTGCTGTGTAGTTATTTTTGCGAAAATAATGTCTGCCTTAAGAACGGATGTCTATTTTCAAGAATAATTTAATATTATAATAGATATATTTACACTATTAAAAATTTGTTATTTATGAAGACTGGAACAATATGGAAATATTCTTATTTGATATTATTGTATTGATTTTTTTATTCTTCTATGAATAACTAGTATGACCCATATATTTTTATAATCATTAAAGTTTACAGCGCAAAATGATCTAGAAGCTGCTTCGATGAATGAAAAGTTTTTTTATAATCGAAACTTACTATTTATCGTAAAAAAAGTTATTGTATTGTTGAATATAAATGTCAAAGTAATTGACTTAGTTTTTCGTGGTTACTTACTCATATTAATTCTTCGGCGTAGCGTAGAACTTATTTTATTAGACTATAGAGGCAGAGACATATCTGAGTTCTATGTTGAGCGGACATTCCCATTGCAAATTGTAAAAAAAATCACTTTTAAAATTTTTTTTTTTTGAAAACTATAATTTTTATTCATTCTGGACCTTTTGAGTATTGTTCCTTACATATTAAACTACAAAAAAAATTATGGGACTTAAGACCCATTTTGTTGTCTGTAGACGGAATCTGCTGAAATCTGTGATACGGCTCTTGCCAGCGATTGAGAAAAAACTACTAGTCTGATCTTTACATTTTATATCTCGTTTTAATCGTTACCACTTTCTCTAGAAGACAAACCTCTAAAAAGTTGAAAAAATCATCCCTATTTTTTTTTTATGGGGGTGAATTCACCCCCATAACCATCGAAAAGAGCGTTTTTTTAGAAAAACTCATGCCAAAATTGTAATAATTGAAAATATCAATTTTTTAGAGGTTTGTCTTCTAGAGAAAGTTGTAAAGATTAAAACGAGATATTAAACGTAAAGATCGGACCAGTAGTTTTTTCTCAATCGCTGGCAAGAGCCGAAACATGGATTTCAGCAGATTCCGTCTACAGCCAACAAAATGGGTCTTAAGTCCCATAAAAAAATTTTTTTTTGTAGTTTAATATGTAAGGAACAATACCCAAATGGTCCGTAATGAATAAAAATTATAGTTTTCAAAAAAAAACATTTAAAAAATGATTTTTTTTACAATTTGCAAATGGGAAGGTCCCCTTAATAAATTAGGACAAAGACAAGATTTTCATTTTTCGAAAATTTACAAGAGTTGGCAGGGTTTTCAGACCTAGTTTGCCCAACAAAGTTTAATTTTGAACTCGATCATTACGGATGATAAATTTCTGTAATATTTTGAGCGCTCGATCTAAGCAACCAGTGAAAACTTTTCATCCAAACTACCCCAAGATGTACGCTTACTTTATGATATACTTATATTAAAAAGGGATTGTCTAATCATGATAGAAAATAAATATTTTTGTGATAACTTAATTTTTTGTATTTTTTTGTTTTTAAAACTTTTGTTCGAAATGTGTGGTCAGTTTTTCCAATAAAATATTACAGTTTATTTATTTTTTTATGCTGGTTACATTGAATACTGTGATAAATAATTTTTCGTTAATTTGATGAATTATTTGACGAATTGATTTTTTTTTCTCAATGCTATTGCCTCTTGGTGACTTTCAAATTTAACTTGTAGTCAGTAACTTGCAAAAATGTACGATTGCTGTATGGCAAAGGCATCGGAGTATCTTTGCACAATGAAAAGTTGTACCTCGACAAAAGCGTAATCAGGGCAATTTTTCCTTGCATGAAAGCTATTCGTTTGGCTAAAAAAATTGCAAATTTTAACGGTCATGATTACTTAAATCAGTTAAAGGTTCATTTAGATTACCTATACAAATCCGTGGTCCTTCGCCGAACGGCAAGAAATAATAAGAGTTTCTTTTTGCACTGTTTTCTTTGGAAAAACGCTCGGGCTCGAAAACATCTGGATCAGGATAAATATCAGGATCATTTTGCAAGCCGGATACGCTAATGGCAAGTCTCATCCCTTTTGGAAGACAAATGCTCGTGCCTGGTATCGTGTAATCTTTGGTGCACAGCCTGTTCACAAATGGCACCGGTGGATGCTTTCGCAATGCCTCTAAATTAATTATTTATCAAATATTAGATTATAGTAATTTAAATTGAGCTTAACAGCTAGATCAAAAAGTGTACTTAAAAGCACTTGCACAGCATCAAGTTCATTTTAATATCCTTTTTTTTATAAGATATACTTGCTTACTATTGTGTCGTGGAACTTTAATTTACAATTTATGTCATAGCAAATAGCACACTCGAGTGGATTCAAGCTGTGCAGGGTTAAAAAAATACGATAACAGCTTTCAATTATCCTTGTAAATAGTTCAACTAACTCACCGTTGAACACCATGTCTAGGTACTTCATGTTCATCACATTTTCATAAGTAAAGCCTCCAGGATATTTGGCAACTTCGTCAATTTCTCGCTGTAATTTTTCCTGCACTTTTGGATATCGAGCCAGCTCGTGAAAACAATACGTCAAAGTAGTCGAAGTTGTCTCGAAGCCAGCAATAAAAAATACGAATACTTGAGCCGCGGCCTCCAGCATATTCAATTTTTCACCGTTGATGTCTTGAAAAATTGAATTAAATTTTATCAATTGAGAACAGATTATGCGTGGATTGCTATTAAACTACCTGAAAGTTTTTCCACATCGCTTTTGCAGTCTGTTAGAGCCATGAGAGAATTGATAAAGTCGTTTCGCACTACCGATTCTTCTATCCGGTGTTGCACGACTTGTTTGAAAATTTGAATGAAAAATTTGTTGACGCTTTGCTTAAATACGGGCAAACGCCAGAAATCTAAAATATTCGATCCAAAAATACTTAAAACAGCTGTATATTTGCCCATATCGGTACCCAATATTCCGTGACGGCGAAAATCGTTGCTGGGATTTTTTAGACTATTACAATTGAAACCAAAAGCCACGTTCGATATCGAGTCAGTGATGAATCTGTGAAAAATAATTATATAATTAACTAACAACGTATTGTACGGCTATTAATTTTTGTCTTAGCTGTCGTACCTTTCAATCAAATCTCTGACATCTATCACATCCGATTGCTCGAGATTTTTATCGAAAACGTCTACGAGCTCGTGAGAAACCTCCACTACTAAAGGAAACAATTGTTTCAACTTTCCTGAGGTAAAGATAGGTGTCAGTTTCGTTCTGAGATGCCTCCACTTGTCGCCAGGCAATCGAAACAAATTGTAAGACATCGGGTCCGTCTCAAGATTTGAGTGAATACCCCGGTCGGAGAAGTAATTAAAGTCTTTAACCAGTATCAAACGTATTAGTTCGGGATCGTTGACAAATAGAATTGGATTGTGAAACACGTAGATGCCGAAAAATGGTTCTTTGCAAAATTGATCGTAATACTGTTTTACCATTTCACCTGAGCAGAAAAATGTTCATTGGTTTATTTCAAAACGGAGCTCGCTGCTTGTACTGGTTTTGACCCCTTACCGATCGTTACTTTGCCAACAAGGAAGTCCCGATTGATGTTGCCGAGAATAACATTCGGAGAAGCGTTCGGTACCTTGACTTTGTCCCAATAATTGTAGACGAAAAGTTTGAGATACAAGTAAGCAGCGACGAGTACCAGCGCCGCCCAAAATATCTTGGAAAACAAGAAATCTTGCAGTTGGACGATCATAGCGAAAGGAAAAGCAGACTTGCACTCGATGAAAATTATCGCGAGACGCACTAAAGCAGCCTCGGCTCGGAATCGCGCGTCGCAGTGACTGGCGACTGATTTATCTTACGATTGATTAACATATTCTCGCATTTTATACAATGAATTAATAAATAATCGAGCGAGATATAAGGCGAGTACGAGAACAAAGTATAGTTGCAATAAAAAGAAAATGTTATCCGACTGAAAGTGTATCTTTATTTTCTAGCATAAATTAAATTCTATATACAAGTTTATTAATCTTACATTTAAATTATCGTTGAAGGCAAATGCGCCTAAGCGTGTATTTTCGTACATTATGATTGCGTATACTCTAAACACCCGTTCGACAATTCTACACAAGCAGACGCACAATTGGATCACATTCGCATGCATTCAAAAGTTCATATTTTTTTATTTATTTCCTCACTCTCTCTCTCTCTTTCTTCGTCTCATTCACCTAATATTCGGCATGTGCCGATTAAATATACTATTTAACTTAGAGTCAATTAAACAACAAGTAGTCAACTAAATAATGCGTGATAAAAATGCACGATTTATATCGTAGCGATAGCACACCTTGGAGATAAAGATGCCTACGGCCGATGCAAGGATACGATTTCGTTAACTCGCGCAGCGACGCGTCGAGTCAAGACCCCGAGCCAATGCTTCGGAGCTGTCTCGCGCATCGCTTCGTTAACAAAAAAAAAGAACTTGAAAAAAAAGTCAAAACAATGTACAGGTTCGCTCTTGTCGAGCGAGATCGTCTATGCATTAAAGATTTGTTTGTGGATCGTACAGCTGGACTACTACTATTTGGTGTCGTCTTCGTTGTTGATGAGCTGCTGCGTCGAATTGTCGTGGCTCTTGTAAGCCGAAAAGAAGGCCAGCGCCTTCATGAGCTGGTAGCTCTTGCTGATCGGTATGTTGCTGTCGTACAGGCTCTTGGAGGCTTTGCAATCGACGTAGAACCACCAGTTGCACTTGAGGATCGTCTGGTCGAAGAGCGTCGACTCGGGACAGAGGAAACTCTTCATTATCAGGCCCTCGTCCGTCAAGGCGCACACGTGGAAGACCTGCGATGGTTGGGGGGGAAAAAAAAAAACAAAAAATACGTAAGTCGTTGGAAAAAAAATCGTCATAGCTCGAACGAGCCATTCGTCGCTGTCTCGATTGTATTACCATGCATCCCAAGTCCTCATCGGCGTAGAGGCCGGGAAAATGTTTCTGATCGCCGCAGTAGAAGGTGGTGTCGGGCAAGTCCACTCGACTGGCGAAATTGTCGTCGAAGTTCTTGTCGTAACCAACTGGATAATACTCGCGGGGCGCGTTCATAACTTTCGTCGCTCCGGTGTTGCTTGGTTTGCTGCACGACAGAGCGAGAAGAAGAAAATAATGTCATTGCTGCATAGGTATAAATGCCACGCAACGCGTGTAATAGCACACGAGACGCTCAGACACGCGCGTTATCCAACCGCACGAGTTATTTGCACTGCGAGCGAAATTGATCTAACGGACGCGTTTCTTTTCTCAGCGAGTTCGGGGAAAACTCGTGCATGCGAGCGGGAAAAAAAGTACTCGGATAGACATTATTTTTTCACGTATATAGTTGCGACGAAAAATCACCGAGTGTCGTAACGATTTTTGTCGATTATGATATAGAGCTCGTCGCGTTATACCTCTTGACCGGAGCCAGAGTAGTGGTGGTCGTCGTGGCGGGCGGTCCCTGCTGCTTCTGCAAGAGCTGCTGCTGCCTCAGCGAGATGGCCGCTTCGAGAGCCTCGAGGGTGATGTTGCTGGCCTCGGCCAGGGCCTTGAGGGAGGGCTCCATGCTCTGGATGGGCGCCAGCGACGGCAGAGACGGCATCGACTGGCGCTTCTCTTGGTCGCGCAGAGGCTGATTGGCGCTCTCCGAGGCGACGATCGGATGCAGCGACATCAGAGTCATTTTGTTGACCTGTTTTTGCATATCATCGTCATTTGTCAACTGTATCGGGGGAGGGACGAATCAAGCTTTATTCTTTCGTTCAACTGTATTTATATGGTGCAACTTTAGCGAAGGTCTAGGTGTCGAGGCACATACGATATCGGACTTACCTCGTTGGTCGAGTCGTCGAGGGTCGGACTGTCGCTTATGCGATTGGTGATTCGGGCGGCCGACGACGGCATACTGACGAAGGCCGGGACTGCGTTGCCCATCTTGTCGAGGCTCGCCATACTCTTGACCGGCGGAATAGCTGCCACGATGTTAGGAAGACGAGCCGGCTGATTCGCGCCCTGCTTCACAGAGAGAGTTTAGTTAGAACGGGGACGCGTGCTTAAATTATATCGCTGGCAAATGAGCATGTCGAAGCGAAGAAGCGTCAGGTACAGATAGATCGGACAGGTGGGATGGCGTATAGGTTAACGCTCGTAACGATCAAACGGCTCGATTATACAGATGGGATCTTCGTAATGCCATTATATACATCATCGCCGAGACGTGCGCGCAGGTCCTATCGTCAACCCACCTACCTGATTTATTCTCCTGGTTTGCATGATAGCAGCTTGCAAAGCTTGCGGATTGAATTGAACCTTCGGCTGGTTGTGCTGCTGCTTCATGGCCTCGAGCTGCTGCGTTCTCTGCTGCTTCAGCATGTACGCGGCCAAGATCTCCTGCTGGTTGGGCTGCTGCTGCTGCTGCTTGAGTTTGGCCTCTTGCTGGACTCGTTGCTGCTGCTTCAGCACGTCCTCCTGGAGCTCGGCGAAAGTCGGACTCGGCATGGTCCTCAGAGCGTTGGCTTGGCTGCTGCTGCTGCTGCTGCTGCTGTTGTTGTTCTGGACCACGAGACGTTGACGCTCCGGCTGCTGAGCCATGGGACGCGAGCCTCCGTTCGGCAGGGGCTTGAACGGCGGCAGTGCAGGACTTCTGCCGGCCTGTCTTGCAAGGAAGGGATTCATCTGTGCGTATTTGAAATCATGCGTGTGATAAGTGCGCGTGTATCGAGCATGCGACATTGTACAGTTCGGTTAAGAGGATGATCTATGGATTTAGCACGATCGGCGTCAACGAGGGGAAAAAATCGTAAACGTCTTACGAAGCCTGTGTATATATGTATACAAAAAAAAGGAGATACGAATTACTTCATATCGTAAATAGCAGAGTCACAGTCGAGATATTATTTCGCGCGTATACGCGTTTGTTATTGCTCAACCCGAGCGCATGCATAAACGCGGCAAAAAAGTAATTTGTATCCTCGCGCGCGCTACGTTTGAAAAAAATCTTCTACATTTATGATGATTTCTTGAAACTCCGAGTGCCGTTGCTACATTATATTATATTTATATATTAATGTCTACGCGTGCGTGAGTGTTTGTAAGAGCGGCAAGGGTCACCGCAAAAAAAAGATGCCGTTCACGCGCGTGCATACATATTTTCGCTATGAATCGAGATAAACTCGCCGAGGCACGCGCGACTAAATATATAGGAAATTGTCATTAAGCTCGTGCAAATGTATGCCGGAGCAACGAGAAATGTGCGTATTACCATAGTGTAGTAAGTGGCATGGCCCGCTCGTCTGGCCGAGTCCGGTGCGCTTCGTCTGCTGCTACTGCCGCTGTCGAGATTCGTCAGCGAGTCGGCGAATCCGAGCTCGTCGCCCACCGATAGACCTGGAAAAATCACGCGCACCAATGTTGAGTTATGAACAACGTGTACACTTCTACACTGAATTGTCATACACGCATGTATTAATGGTTCGTACACAGACGTGCATTGTTAGAATATAATGAGACATTAAAATGAGTAAGTTGAGTTCACGGACGGTACGCGCGTTGCTCGTAAAAAAAGTCATTAAGTTCGTGCTAACTCTGTTTTTTTTGTATAAAATAAAAAAAGGCCAACGATGCGACTCGAAGGTTGGCCGGTTGTTTGCCGTGCGATCGGTGCGAGGAAAAAACAAAACTTGAGCAATTGACAATTACATCATTCAGATATGCGGTGTGAAAAGTCGATTGGGGAAAAAAAGTCAAGCAAAGTCGTCGATTCAACTTTAGCTATGCGAAGTGCGGCTGATACGTTACTCGAGCCGCGATGTGGCGCACTCGCGGTCGCTGTTTATACAAAAAAGATTCAAAAATTCAATCATCTCGCGGTGGAACGTTCACGCATCTTTTCTGATGTATACACCCATTACCGTCGCGCTGATTGCGAGCGATCGAGATTATATACACACACACACACACACATACACACGTGTGCGGCTGAAAACACCCGTACTGAAATATAGCAATCATCGCACGCATATAGTGCAATTTTAGCGGGATTCCAAATCATGCGGTTACGTACGTACGTAACGCGCGCCATAATAGTGGATCGTCCTCTCGCTCATGTACACGAGGCAGTCTGAGCGGAAAATAAAAGAATATTTATTTCGTTGGCTCGAATTTCCATCCAATTAGAGATATGCTGGTGGAATTGAAAAAAAATGTATAGGCACAATTTTTAATTGATTCGCGTCGATGGTTAATCAATCGTGAATCGGTGTATTGTGTGGATTACATTCAGAAAGAATACACGAGTCAAAGCGATGTATCGTTTTTTTGCTCGTGCATTCACCACTGAAAGGAAAGAAAAGACAAAAATGTAGCCTCTACAACTTTGCAAAGGAGCGTTTCGAAATTTCATTATAATTTTAAATAACGAATAAAAAAGCCTCGATCGTTTAGCAGATACACGCTAAAAAAAACTCCAAATACACTTGCAAAAATCTCGCGAGCTCGAAACTCCGCTTTTGTACAGGCCCGGCTGCACACGTTGCTTATAAAGGCTCGATTGTTTGAAGATCATCCGCGCCTTCGGTCTTCTCTAAGTCTATATGCAATTAACGTTGACACATTGAATTCACATAAATTTATTATATGGATACGTATATATGTGTCTCGGTGATGCAATGCAGCGTGATGTGTATTTCTTTCGATACAGACTCGGTGAAGGGCTTGACGATTCATCGAGCACGAAAGAAATAGGATAATGCGAAAAAAGCAATATAAGTTAAGTTATATGGATCGAAAATTTACTCGGGAATACGACTCTCTGCAAAATCTAATTGTTGATTCAGCTCGCGATCGGTATACCCACGTGTGTATGTGTGCGTATAAGTAAGTAAGTAAGTAAGTAAGTAAGTAAGAGTGCACACTGTGCCGTTTCGGTGCGCTTAGGTGGAAAACGGTACTTTTTGTGCACATTGTGCACACAGGCGCGTGTGCGTGTGCGTAGGCATACATAAATTTGTGCATATAAAGCATAGCCACTGGCATCGGCTCGACTGCTCGTGATTTTTCATACATCGCATATATTATTACATAGTCGATTTATGCAGGTGCAAAGCGTGCAAAGCGCGAGGATGTAATTTGTATCTGGATATACATTTTATATAAACATCTCATGCGTGAACTTTTGTTGTTTATTTTTATCTTGCGTAATTTCCTACTACGTACTCGCGCCTTGTTCCGAGGATATTATCGTACTCGACTATTTTTGTTCAATTATCGCGATCGGGTCGATGACCGATAAATCGATTTTGGATTTTTAACGGTAACGCTCGGATCATTATTATTGATTCACTCACAAGCTCACGCTCGTTGCAGATTTTAAAGTTCAACGTGATTCAAATTTGTTTTTTTCGAGCCAGCTATTTTTATTAATCCACGTAGAATATCAATACGCGATACCACTCTCTTTTTGCAAATTGTATAAAATCGAAAAAAGTCCAAAACTATCAAAGTCTGAAACTTAATTTGCACTCTCGTGTATCGCTTCCATATTCTAGAAAGACAGGCGAGCGCAGCAGCCTCGCAAATTTTTTTTGATCCGAGTTTCAAGGCTATAACAGTGACTATCCCGGTTCTTTGCTGGCCGCTGTGATTGTGTGTATGTATGTGTGTTCGCGCGCACACGTATAAAACCCGAATTATCCATTAGTCCGCGTGTGCTTTATATGTGGTACTTTCACATTACAAGGTGCACGAGCGCACCAACACACACACACACACACACATAAACATCTATATTCGCGCAGAGCAGCGCCGCACGCGTAAACCAGCTGGCGTTCCGCGAAAATCCTGAATTTTAATAAATAATAATATGCACGAATCAGCGAGCTCATTTCTTATAGTTTTGTAGGTTAAATATTTGAGAGAAAAAAATGTTTTCACTTGTTATGGTTGTTTTTTTAACCGAGTCACATTGCGATCATCTACTCTTTTTTTCTTCTTTTTTTTTTTTGATATATTCGAAAAAAAGATCGGAACAACGGTATATTGATATAAAAAAAATGGGCCAACGGTATAATCCAATCTGCTCAGGTTCCTCTCTTTACGCGCGAGATGTGCTTAGCCGGCACGTTATTTTTAAACTATTTTCGCGATAATCTGCATTCACAAACGTGTACGAGTAGCGCGTTAATCGTCCGAAATTCTTGCCGGCTTCGTGACACGACTTTCTCCCGCTTCGTCCGATGGATTCGCGGCAGAGATGCAAGCTCGCGAGCCACTCGTGAAATCAAAAAGCAAAAACAGCAGTATACGTATTCTATGCGCTGACATAATTACTGTCCCATGAGCACCGGAGGACGGAGTTATTCTTTCGCGAATCTCTCGCGGCCGAAACAAATCAGTTTGTGCGATTGATGAGTTCTGCCAGCTTCGAGGTTTTAGGTCAATGCAGAGAAGGTGAGAAAACTGTCCAAGTATCGAATTTCACTCGTGCGATTTAAATATATGGCCAGTGTGAGCATAAATACGTGTGTGTGTGCCGTGCAATTGTACGAGCAAGTCGTTGACGCGTGCATTGTTGTTAGGTGAAAATAGTCAGATGAAAAAAGTGAAACGTACCACCACACCATTGATTAGTATCTCTTTTACATATTATTTATGTACAGCGAGTATGTGAGCCCGAAGGTAAGACTCGAAGCGAATGCACCTGTTTATTTTATTTACTTTTTTCCTCGTTCATCCGCAAAGGCTGAGAAGTAAAAGTATGCGCGAAGATTCGGTCGCCGCAGTTTGATCGTTTTCAATGACGATGCAAGTAAGCGTAAGGGTCGCGCGCGCACGGCCTCTCGTTTCACAATGGGCGCGGATTTTCGCAAGGTTATCGCAGGATTATAATGACAATGACATTGATGATTATGATGATGATAATATGCATGGTGATGAAAATTAAATTATGGGAAAAACACAATAAAGCGTATAATTTTTTTTGTTTTGTTTTTTTTATGGTGCCATAGTCATATCACTCACCAAGACCAAAGTAGCCTTTGACTCCTCCGAGATTACGGATACGAAATAGGCCAGACTTTTTCAGTGCGCAGCTGAAGGAGAAACCAAAGTCTGAATTTAAAACGCACGTACCACTGATTATTTGCCACGTACAGCCTAAAAACCAAGTGGCAACAAAAACAAATGCCATAGATATCATGTTAGGTAAACTGTGATGCCGATTTTTTTTTTTTTTTTCATTGATTTTCATTCAAATCGTGTGTATGCGCAGCAACAATCGAGCTGGCAACTTAGGATAATGTCGACGAAAGTCTCTCTTGGGTTTTTGTTTTATTTATTTTTTGAAATATTTAGTTTTTGCTATCGATCAAGAACTATACTCTGTGCTACTAAATCTTAAAGTTTGCTGATCCATTGACTTGCATTATTCCGGGCATCTTGCTGTATAAATTATTGATTAATCGTTTATTTTGACAGTACAAGCTCTGAGTCTTTCGTGCAAAGTAAAAGACAGGAAAAAATGTTTGTTTTATTGCAATAAACAGCCATGGTTGACCTCGATTTTTCCTCCTCGCCGTAGCTTTGAAAATTGTTCATGAAATTACGCCTATACGAAAGAATAAGAAAAAAAAAAGAAAAAGAAAAGACGTCAACGCTGACGAATCGATGCAAGTGTACGTAAACTTTCGATTGTCCCATACGATGAAATCGACGTTTATTTTCGCTGAAAATCCATTGAAACATCCTTTCGCTCTGACCGATAGTAAGAAAAAGTGTGTGTGTATATATGTAGGCCTGTGCGCGATAGGATATGCAGTTGAGCGAGTACACGCCGCGTGACGCGAGCGCGTAATATTCTAGTTTCGCGGCATATATTATCCGCTGCATATGTGCCGCGTGCAATCCACGATTTTTTATCGATATAATCTTAATTGAATGAAGGTAAAAGTCAACGGACTACGAGTGGCTTTGAATTTTAATCGTATGCGTAACCGAGAAATATTACGCACATATTAGACGGGCGCGCAGATGCCTGTAATTTACAGCGACCTTTTGACGCACGAACATTTGATAATCGCGCAAATATTATTCAGGAGTATGACGAAAGTGCGAGGATAAACAAGCACGAAAAAGGATACGAAAATCTTTTTCCTCGAGATCCGCTTGCGGTCGAATACGCATAAATTAATTCGAATCGATGCACTGACTCACGCAAGCCATCGTCGATTCATTCGCACGTTTCTCGTCTCTAAGTAAAGAAAGCAACGACGTATTTAAATGTCTCGCGGATGTTCGCACTTACGGACGCGCGTAAGGGCCGAGGAAAGATCGTCATTGGGCGATCTCGGTGGCGCGCATTATCATCGCTTTTAACGATCATCGCCTCTCTCTCTCCGTCGAGCTCATTATACGAATGTCTTTGGAAGCATCGCGAGTCCGCGTGTGCCAAGCGATCGACTTCCGGAAATTCCAAGCCAGCGAGAGAAAGATCGAGAGAGCCTAAGCACACGATCAGCCTGCGAGCGTATAGTCGAGTATATACGAGCGGGGACGACTCTGTGAGTGTGTGTACGTATAGCCTAGTGACCCACATCGAAAGCGTGTCTCGGCAGGCGCGATTTTTATTATATTATTATACACACATCCGTACGCGCGCCTCTCTCTCTCTCTCTCTCTACTCAAAGTATCTGTCAGTGTGGGCCTGAGTGTGTGTGTGTGTGTATGTCTATACCGATGACGAGGCGCTTGACCTCTCACTCGGACGGAATCTCGCGGGACACCGGCCAAAGACGGCTTTTTCGGATTCGCACACGTTTCGCGCGTTCCTCCGAGCTGCAATCTTCAGCGAGTTCGAGGGCTTCTCGACCGACGAACCATTTTTGAAATTCCGCTCGGCTGCAGCACACTATATGACTTGCTGTCGAGAGCTTGCGGTTTTTTACGATCATTGAATTGTCTTGACTGCAAAAAGTCACTCTCGGCGATGCAGCCTCGCGGTAATCCGCGCACAGGAGCACATCGTTCGCGCGTTCACACTTATATGCAAATATAATTGCAAATAAAAATAACAGCTCTTAAGGAGATGCCAAGACCGGGATAAAATGATTATTTTGAAATACCTTTTTTTTGAGATTTCTGTTGAATATTTTTCTAAACGATTACGTAAAAGTCTAAAAAATAACGCAAAGTTATGTCTTCGTTCTATTGTTTTCCAAACATACGCCAAATTTTCGGATATCTCGAATAGAATAGAAATCTCAAAAAAATTTATTTCGAAATAATCATTTCAATCTAACTTGAATATCTTCTCGACGACACATCTTTCCTCTTTTGATTGAGAAATTTCAAAATCCATCAGCGTCGATTCGACTTGCTCGAATGATAATAACATTTGCCTTCTATACATACAAATCCATATATACCTATATGCCTATGCGTGACATTTGAAATGCTGCGATGAAATTATAGCGGTATCCTTGGAAATAAAGTGAAATTTATGAATTTCACAAATGTAGGTATGGCTAGGCTAGCCAGGCTGTATCGAGTACGGACGACGACGAGACGACAAGTTTTACGAGGATGCGTATGTATATAAGTAATACTTATAAGTTATAAGGCATACTTATTTTACGGAAAGTGAAATGTTGTGGCAGTGAAACCATACAATGATCGTGACTAGCCAATAATCAGACCATTACTCGACTCTTCGTTGAATAATTAATATAATATATATACTCTTTTTCTCGACGCCGTCCATGCATATAACCATGTACCGATGAATCGCCCGTGCACAACTGCACGAGACTCTGTTTCAACTGCAGTTGTTTTAAACTTTACGTATACGTACAAGTTTAGCGGATGAAAGGCGGATTACACTTTTTTTTCTCTCTTTGTTACTTTGTCAAATGCATAAATTTGCTCGAGCTGACCTATTTCAAATTCCACAAGTACCTTTCTTATACATGCGAAGCTTTCATTTGCTACTCGCGGCTTATGGTACATACGCGCTTCTTCGGCATCGATTGCGACTCAATATCTCATCTCAAAAGTCATTTATCTCATTAGGCAAAAAAGCGAATGTTTCCTTTAATAATACATGTGTACGGCTAGTGTATACAGTGTGTGTATGTGTCTCGATGTGCAATAATTATGACCTCCGCTTGGTTTACAGCATATCTTCGCGTGCCATAATATGCCACAGACTCTACGCGGCATTCGTCCATCTATCGTTTACTCTTTTTTTTCACGATCGACAATTCGTGTGATTTCACAATTTGATTAATAGCGAGCGTATCGAGCCTCTCACGTATAAATTCACGGCCTAATTTTTACACGACTTTTTCCCCTCGAGCCGAGGCATTTTTTTTCTCTCTTTGTCTATCTCGCGTCGATCCCTCGGATATTCCTAATTATCGGTAATGACTCGACGGCGCACAAGTCCAGGCAATCGCGCCGCGGAATGAAACTACACTCGTCATTATATATCGACGACGAGCTCGCGATTCGATCAGAGGAATAAGGTATGGCTCGTGTACGTGCGCGTCTGCTGTGCCGAGTGTAGTTTAGACAAACGAGTTCTTACGATTGCTCATTTTTACCGTTTGCCTAATGATACGCGCGAAGTCGCATTATCAATTTACGCGCTCCAAGATAGATGCCTTGGTTATATAAAAATACGTAAGGGAATAGTGCGTGCGTACGCGTGATGAACATTTGTGGGTGATATAGAGATGAAAAATTACCGGATGACTTATTTGAGCGCTGTAACTGTAAAAAAATATCACCAATCTTCATCGCTGAAATTTCTTTCTTTTTTTTTTATCTAGCAACGATGCCGATTCTTACGTTGGATTTCGGAAGCGACTTCTGACGTTAACTTTGAAAAGAATTAGATATATTTACATAATTTACAAGGTAAATCAATAACCATTTATATGCATACTGGATGTACACGTTAGTCTATAAAAATATCAGAAAAAGATTGAGCGTCAGATATATTAATTGATAGTATAATAAGAGCCATCAAGTCAGTCTTAAAGTCAGAAATTAATAGCACAGAATATGTATACATTGTAAATGAAATAAAACCGTATGAAATGTAAAAGGTATAGAGATACCCCATAACCCAATAGAAATCTCGAGACTCTTAAGACTAGAAAAATTAAAATAATGATCTAAGATTTAAAAATAAAAATAATTAAAATTTGATGTTTATATCGATCGAACGATTCCGTCTACGCGAAGTGCCGGATAGCATCAAAAAAAGCTCTCATCGCGTGCGTTTACGTACCGCGTGCAAGTTCGCGAATTGCAATGGGAAATAAAAGAGAACTCCCGATACAGAAAAAAAAAGAAAAGAAAAGCCACGGGCAGAGAGAAACACTCTTGTCGTCCCGCGATCTTTCTTTTTTTTTCATTCCCGGAAAATTGCCGCTCATTTACGCGCTCGATCGTGCGTGATGCTGCATTCGTGTGCACCTTTGCTCGCGCGCAAATCGAGAAAATACGAGACAAAGTTTCTGCACACGAATATTCTGGAAAATGATTAGGCACACGCGTACATTTCATGACAAATTGAATTTTTTAATTCGAGAATGGTGAAAGAAAAATGTCGTGTTTACATACCAAGAAAGATAAAAAATGACAAAATTTCGACGATCCGCATGTTGATGCACTTAAAAAAAATGGCTCGAGACAACAACAAAAAAAAATAAATAAAAAGCCCTTGCAGCAATGTTCAAAGGCTGTGTTTTCGGCGAAGAACAACAACACTGTATCGATAGGCGCACTGATACTCGTCGTCTATGGGGCTCCGTAGATTCGCGCGTGAACGACGGAGAGAAAAAACAGAGAGCGAGAGAGAAGGTGGCCGAGCTGCGCTCGAGTTTATACCGCGAGGCCGCACAGGTATACACTGAATAAAACGCCGTACCGTATGAGAGAGAAAGACGCGTGTCCGCGCGCGCGAACGGACCCCGACCGCGGCACGTATACTCGGATAAACGGGGCCCCCCGTGTGTGTGATATATAGAAAGGAGCGGGGACACTCGCGAGAAAGAGAGAAAGGCCTCCTCCCCCTTTGAATTACGCGCGATGTACACCTGTACGTACACATGTGTGTAGCAGGTACATAATATCCATAAAGAGAGCTGCCGTTTTCGGATTTATCGCGTGCGTAAGCCTGATTCGCCCTCGGTTTTCAGACATTAGACCGACTCGCGTATCGTGGACTGGTCATTCGATAATTGCTCCTTTTCGTGATGGTCGCTAATTCGTACTCGAATCGTCGCGGCTTGTTAAGAGCTTGCGAACTTGGATTTTTTTGTCGCTTCGAGCTTGTAAACCGATTAGAAATTGTGTCTCGATCGAAGGTGAAATCGGTAAGCCGATCGTTGCATCAGAGTCGACGAAGGAGAAAAAAGATTGAGATGTATTTTCTTTTGTCGCATCTCGGTGACACATCATCTGAATCAAAAGAGAGGAGCACTGACCCACTAGCGAGTACTCGATAACGGGATCGATGAGTGCGATCCGATGACTTTTGAGCCTGAGAGCACAGCATATGTCGCGAGCGCCATACAACATTATCAGACGTAAACGATGATGTTGCTGTTGTGAAACTGCGAATCGGTGATGGTCATTAACTATTTATGATAAACGCTCGTTTGATTTGCATTTTCTAACGATGTTCACAGTTAAAAAGTATACGATATGGTACTGCACAGGGTTATTGACATTTTTTATGAGTAATAAAGCATTTAATACCATCTTTAAAGTAATTTAATAACGGACTTGAAAAACAATTTATAACAGTAAACACTTTTACACTACGACATTGTCTACCACGAAATATTCGTTACAAATTAAGATGAACAGTGTTTGATTATTTTGGTCAATCACACTCTACATCTATCTAGTTTGACGGTTGAACGGTACAATTTCCTTTTCAATTTAAAACAATAATTTATACAAATTCTCATATAAAGTTATCGAATACAAACATAGATTTTGGTTGAATGTGTGTAAATAAAAGGAACATGACAACTTATATGTTTACAGCTAAAAAATCAGATACTTATTTACAATTTGATTTGAATAATTTAAAATTAATTTTTGCTTTTAACTTTTTTGAGATCAATTAAAATTATAATTTAACAAAATGTCATGCATATCTGTTGTCAGTTTTTTGTTCATTCCTTACAGATTTCTATTTCTCCTACTTTTGAAAATTATTTAGTGATACATTTTTAACAAAAGATGTTTAAAACTCACAATATTAAAAAACATGGAATTTTCAACAGATCCTATTTTATGAAAAAATTTTTTTAGCAAGGCTTAATTTTCTTATCCGATTTCAGTGAGCTATCATCAGATTGAGTATTAGATTCAGATTGGTTTTCATTTGCATTTGTAGTATTATTTGATATACTTGTATGTCCATCCTCTTGAACAATACTTTCAGTTGGAGATTTTCCATTTAATTGCAGATCTTCAGTTGACAGATCGGAATTTACTTTCACATAATCTGATATATCACTTTCACAAGAAACTTCCACAGTTTTAATGTCTTGGTCACTACCCGCAATATTGTCTTTAATTGGTTCAGTTATACTTTGTTTAGTTACAATGTTATGATCAGACGTAACAATGACTTCATCTTCAGTCTTTAAATCTTTGGTTTGCTCATTATTAGAAGTACTTGATTCGTTCACTGGAACTGCATCACTATGGACACATTCTTCATTTGATTTTTGTTTTAATTGGGCTAACATATTTGCTCTTTCCGTTTGTAGTGAGTGACATAATCCTTCAAGAACTGTACATTTTTTATTTAAGGTTTTAATCTCAGCATCTCTCTTTTGTTGATCAGTAACCATTTCTAATAAATTTGCATTACTCTTTTCCCATCGTTTTTTCCACATATTTGTTTCTTTTTCTAATTTGACAATTTTTTTAGTCATCTGTAAAAAAGAATATGAGTAAATACAACTTTTATGGATAATAAATAAATAAATCTAATTTCATGTAAATTTTCATGATCTATAAATTTTACCTTTTCAATTTCGGTATTGAATCCACCGAAAACCTGATTACTCTTGGTCAAAGTATTTTGAAACTCTTCATATTTTTCAGAGTACATGTCTACTTGTGAACGTAAGTTAGCTTCAATTATTTGAAGTTCTTTTATCTTAGCATGATACTCTGCAAGTTTTTGCAGTAATGCAGCCTTCTCTTTTAAAAGAACTTCTTTTTCTTCCGTCAATTCTAAGGTGACTTGATTTAATTTTGCATCTGCAGCTTGAAGTTTGCAATTCATCAATTGATGCATGCTTTCAAAATGTTGCTCTCTCAAGTCCATTTCATTAAAAACTGACTTGAATTTCTTTTGAATTTCCATATTGTCGTTGTTTAATTTGGCATTTTTTTCATTTGTTTCAGTCATCAGTTGCGTGAACTCTTGCAAAGTTGTCTGAAACTGAGCAGATACTTCTTTTCTCTTTTCTTCTTCTTCTTTTAGTTTGAGAAGGCTTTCTTCTTTTACAATTTTATTTTGTCTTTGTAATTCTCTGCACAAACTTTCAAGGCGACTCTTAGCTAATACAGTTTTACTTTTTTCTGATTCTGCTTGACTTTGCTCTTTCAGAGCTGATTCTACTCTTTTGTGTGCTTGTTTCAAAGATGATTGCAGTTTGCGGTTTTCATCCACAATGTCTAAGTACTTTCCACTTAAAATTTGCAGTTTTTCTTCCACTGACAGGGGGCCATTTGGGCTTTTGAAGAATTGTTCAAGCTGTTTTTCAGATGCTTTTCTTGCTTTTTTGTCTTTGGCCAGAGTTTTGTTATCGACAGGAGCAACCTTAAAATAAAAATATAAATTTTGAAAATGAAAGAATGAAAAAATTAAATTAAAGATGAGAGATTATGTGTTTTGTCATAACAGTAACAAAAATAATAAAAGGACGATTATTATGAAAACTATGCAAGTGTGGTTTTTACAAAGGGTTATAGTACTTACAGTTTCATTACTGTCGGTTATCACAGCAGCACGGGTATTGGTCTCCATTGTTTATGCTCATCAACGATTGGAAATTGCAATGAAAAGTTTCCCAATTCAGTCAGTCTTATCGATTAGTATCAATAATCAAATGAATGCACAGGACAACTGAAATACAATGAAATGTATGTGAGTAAACAAACAGAGATTGCCGGTAGAGTATGCAAGTTTACAGAGGGCGCGACGGGCTTGAAAAGACAAAATTATTTGCCGCAAGCGTGAAGCGATGCGTGCATTTGCGTTCTGCAGTAGCATCGCGCTTAGAATCCAAAAATTCTGAGATAGAACTGTATAGAATTTAAGGAAAAATTTGATGTTGGATCGAAATCGATGCAGACGCACAGACAAAGAGAATTGAAATTTCTCGAAAAACAATTGGAAGGTGCTTATAAGGACGCTAGATCGTTCAACAACTTGGCGCATGAAAATAAAAGAAAAACAAAGTTACTCAGCATCATTATTATTGGCAAAGAATAGCGCGGTACGACAAATAGGCAGCAAAACTAAATGTAGCTCGCGTCGTCGCGTTTAATGACAAACTTGAGATTAGCTCGACGATTGAAAAATAAACGGTAATGTTGAGTTTTGCGTAAACGTAAATGTAGGCGCGATAATAGTTACAGACACACGGCTATCTTATACACGTATAATAATTCAGCATCCGATTTATTTATAGCCCACACTCTATGGGTTTTCAAAGTATACGTGCTTTACTGCACAGCAGTGGTAATTAACTTTACAAATATCTCAAGGCTCTAATCTAACGGAGCAAATAGCAGCTTTTTCGAGCAAAAAAGCTCAACGTCCGGATAATGGAGAAAAATCTGAGTACTACTAAAAGTGTGAATATCTACCAGAGGTACGTCGTTGAATCGTTTTTCTGGAAATCTGCGACCTAGAGAGGGGCACTCGTTGCTACAAGCACAGCTGCGATCGAGCTTTGAAGCGCAGTAACGTTGTATCGCGCGTATTATCGATATAATATCATGTACGTGCGGGACGAAACGGAAGGTACTACTGTCGCTCGGTGCAAAGACACACGCGTTGGCTCATCGGTTGCGTATACGCACGCATAATACAAATACACGCGAATCGAAGCAGAGAGACGACACATAAGCGTATATACGTAGCAGCAGCAGCTCTGGCCCACGCGTTATTTTCGTCGCGTTCTAAACTTAGCGTCGACGGTGGAGATGGTTGGTGCTTTCGGAGCTTGCGCGCAATGCCACAGCTATACGACACGCGAAGCTCTGGCCTTAAATTTTCCCTCGTGCATCATCCGATGTGTTGCTGCTGCTGCTGCTGCTGCTGCTATCGATCATGTGACTCGTCGCCTACGTGCCCATAAGGAAGAATTTCATGGTGGACGAGTATGAATAATTTATCTGACTTTTCTTTACAATGCTGCACGCAGCCGCATGCACACGTGTACGCGTTCTGCTGTCGACGTGTATAACGGAAAAAACCGGCCGCGATGCGATGTACGCGCACAATTAGCTCCGAGCGGCATAATTGGAATTGCCATGGGCTCGCTATGATAATCGGCCGCGAGCGTCTGATTAATAATGCAGAGCCTACGCTCGCGAGCTTATTATATATGTAACTGCTCGACGGCTAATTTTTCCCTCGCAAACTTTTCTCGGCCGTGCAGACATATAGCGACGATAAGCTTCCGATCCCACGTTGGTCGCGACCGAAATCGCGAGACAGACTATAGGCGCCCATCGTAGGTATATATACACCCGATCGTAGAAAACAAAAACGTCGGAAAAAGCCCATAAAGTGTCGGCGCGTTCCTCGATGCAGGCGCGTACGTGCGTGCTCGCGCGTGGATGCACTGTAGGCGATGCACATCGACGACGACGAGTCGAGCTAGCTCGAGCTGCAGCCGCCGATTAACATGCAGCGAGCGCAGCCCAACGCTCGGCACGCACCAAGAAAATCGATTCGCATGCGCTGCTGCTACTGCTGTCTATATGCACACACACGGCCGATGCGCTCGGCGATCGGCGCGATCCCTCCCTTTCCCGGTCGAGGCAGCTGTGCGCGGCTATATACCTGCCTGGCCGACTGCGTGACTGCGTTGTCCAACGAATTGCCCGTGTGTGTATAAGCTGTGTGTTTATACACTTTCGGCATTGTCCATTGTACCGATCGCTACGGCACCGATGAGATTCTTCCTCTTTTTCGTCGGCCGTTTATCGCTTCATCTCGCAATACCGAGAACGAGCTCTACTCGGCGCGTTTCATGTCGCGCCTGCACCTTCCTTCGGAACACACGCAGCTTTTTCTACTTTATTTTGCTCGCTTTTTCATGTACGATCGACGCCAAGAGGAAGTCTGATCGTTCGCACCTTACTGTGCTGCAAGTCGCACCACGTGAACCGCTGCGCTTGGACTTTTCCATCGACGGCCCGCGAACCATCTTCTCGCATACTCGTAATTTCGAATTTAGTTCTGTAAATGAAAATTGCGTGCCAGTCGATAGACGATGGATGGCCAGCAGCTAGTCTAGCGCGTGTGGCATACGTGACTTCGCGAAGCTACGTAACGCTATGTACGATCGCGCCACTTGAATATTCATCTCGAGTAATTCGTGCCTTTTGCTATACACACTCATTATAAACGATCACAATGACAGCTGCGAGCTTCGACTACGATTACGCTCACTCACACATGTGTAACGTTGATCTATACGAGAGGAGCTAAAAGATAAACGCGATGCTCGGAGCCTCATACGAATTGTTCTATTTGTTTTGGCCGCGCGTGTTGCAGCTTTTGCACGAGCTTGCGAGCTCGCTTATATAGACGATATTTGTACACCATCGCGTAACACGGCACGCGCAAGTTAATGCAACGCCAATTACGTGTCGAATTATTTAGCATACAAGATCGTTTTGAGAGACCAGTCGACACTCGACGAAGAAACTCGTAAAGTTCATCGGGTGTATTACATCGTGCCAAAAAAAATATTTACGCTCCAGTCGAGAGGAAAAGAACGACGAGATAGCGAGCTTTTGGAAATTATTTATTATCGTGTGATATGTACATATTGTCCCTTTAAAAGTTCGGGATCGATTGCTCGAACGTGATATACCGAAAGAGCCATACGGATCAATTGAAGGTTCAAGGAGCTCCATGCAGAGGACGACAATGATTCAAGATGTCCTTATTGAAAAATTCAATCAAACTCTGAGATGCGAACGTTTCGGTGATATATTTTTCAGCGGACTATGCAAAATCGACGTAGCAATATTTTCTTTTTTCATCTGCATTCCATGCAAATACATTAAAAGATATTTTGTTGGCTACCTCATCCACACAATAATACGCTCGATTGTTCACCGTAAAAAAGAAAAGTCGATTAAAGTTATTCGCAGCGGGCACAATTAAATCTATTCAGATATCGCAGCGGAGTAACTAGGTCGCTTCTAATCAATGAATAATTGTTGTTTAAAAATGGAAATAGAAAAAAATGGAGAAAATAACCCGTACAATCGTGGCTATTATTTCATTTCGAAAGAAGAGGGATGAAGCGAGCGATCGTGTCCCGAGCAAATGACGAAGCAACGAGCGTCGAGGGAGTAGGAGAAAGAAGACGCGTCGCGCTGCCGGCCACGCCGTTGGTCAAGCGCTCAAAACAAAACTCCTTAGGACCGCGTGGATTCGAACAGTTGAGTAAATACTCGGCCGAGGTAAACATCGCTCTCCTCTTTTACTCGAGATCAGAGAATTTTTATTCGTACATTTCTCTCTCTCTCTCCCTCGACCGAAGAATTAATTTATTATTTTTCGACCGATATCAATCGTCAATTGCGTTTTTTCCACGTATTTCAAAGTGCGCGGGTGTGTGTTTGCCTACTGGTTGTAAACGTGGAGTTTCAAGCTCCGCAAACGAGCTTGCGAATCATGAACGAGTTCGCGAGGCTTTGAACGTCTTTGGTTCGTTACGTCAAAGGAAATAGATTACAGCGAGTGAAATTGAAATCGAGCAGAATCGATCAATTACCGTAGTTGGCGCAAAAGCTGATTCTCGATCGAGTCTTCGCTCAAAGTTTTTGGGCAACTGTCGTAAGCTAATTCTGCATTGAACAAAAAAGGTGTGAATCAAATCAATGGAGAACATTCGAATACCATTGGAAGCGGCAGCGGCGAGTCTCGCCAACGCAACCATGAACGCGACGGCCTCGATACCGGTGAAAAGTCGATCGACCAGCATAATTGCCTTCGTCGTGTTGAATCTCGTGTACGTCGTCGGTATCGTGGGAAATATCGTGGCGCTCGTCATACTCTTGTGCAAGGACAAGGTAAGTCGACGATTCGGCGCTGCTCGCGCGTTCACGATCGGCAGTGGCCTACTTTACGCCGATGTTTATTTATCGAAGTGAAGAGGCGGCGGCACGCGGCACGACACCTGGGTTAGTGTCACGGCGAGCTGCCGAAAGCTCGACGTATATAAATATAACGCGTGGATCGATCGATTGCAGGGCCGAAACAGAAAGCACCTGCTGATGCTGCGCTGCCTGACCGTCAACGACTTGATCGCCATGATCGGCACCTGGGCCCAGATGTACATCTCGCGGATCTTCGTCAACGGCAGCTTCTGCTACCTGCACGTGATCTGGCGGCTCTTCGGCCTGTTCAGCGGCTGCGTGGCTCTGGTCATGGCCGGAGAGAGATGGCTGGCTCTCACCCGGCCCTTCGTTTATCAGAAGGTAGGCGTCGTGTACTTTTGGCGTACTTTGAACGTTTGCCGGAGGAAGAAAAAAAAATGACCCGAGTATAGATCATGGAGCGAACGCGTCAATTATTTTATTGAATTGTTCTTATTGAGAGGCGGCAGGGGGTCGATTGAGTTGTCATGCGCTTGCAGCCGTATCAATTATTAGCGCATCCACGTTGAATAACGGGTACACGATGTGCGATGAAGCGCGTCGGCGCAACTTTTAAAAGCTCGAAACATCCCGACGAGTTGTCAATCTTGGCAAATTATGGAACTTTCGAGTCAAGGTTATCGAGCGGCGCACGAGAGCATCGCGACGAATCTCGAAGATGCGCGTTTATTTCAGTCTTGGCGGAAGGATCGCTGCGATTCGCGAGCGCAATCATTTTTTTTATGTTTTGCGCCACTCGAGTCTTATAACGCTCGTGTAAACTCGCGATCGGCTCGTCATTGTGTCGCTGCCAAGAATAATTAAGCATCACGAGCATTGCTCGCGAAGAGAACCATATATAAATCGACGCGCGTTACACGCACACAATGAGCCTTAGCGAGCGAAACGGAAAATTTTCTATACGACTCGGAGAAAAAAAAGAGCAGAACGAGAGACACATCGTTAACGGCGTCTGGTGGTGAGCGTCGCGCGAAAGAATCTTGACGATCATTTTTGCGAGCATTGAACTTTTGCGCACGGCGGGAGGGCGGCAATTCGAATGCTACGATCGCGAGCTGTTATACAGCTGCTGTAATTGCGGGTCACGCGAAAAAGAGATAATTAGCTGTGGTACATCGACGAACTCGGTGACACGTTGATATTTAGCAGGTAACGTCCCAGATGATCGTACGCTGCATGATTGTCTTGTGGCTGGTCGCGCTCACCCTGACGATGCTGCCCTTCTTCGGCTTCGGACTCTACGAGAAGGTCACCGACAAAGGCGTCAAGTGTCTGAGGTATCGGGACGCCGTCGAGCCCGTCGACGTCGCTTACGCCTACGTCTGGTTCACCTTCGGTAAGCCATAATAGATACAACGATTTTCATCATTCTTGCGGGCCGATCGCTCTGTTAAAGGAAAATTAATCGAGCTCGATATTAACAGGTACGATCCTTTGCCTGTCGATCGTCTGGTGCAACTTGGCCGTGGCGAATGCGCTGCGTCGTCTTGGCCGACGCAACGGAGCCCTGCGCCGCATATCTCGCGCCTCGTCGAGGGCGAGACCTCTGCTGAACGTCGACAGCCAACCACCGGAGCTCGGAATAACGGCGGAGGAGCGAGCTTTCGCCAAGCTCATGGCTATGCTCTCGATTTCCTTCTTGCTCTGCTGGATGCCGCAGATGGTGCGTATCATTGATGTACTTTTACTTAATTTGCTTTAATCTTTCATTTTTTTCTTCCTATAAAAGTTCTCTTGATGAAAAGAGATGCTCGCAGATTTGGTTGTGCGCGCGAATAAAAAAAACACGCGAATCGAACTAGAAAGATGATTTTTATTTCAATCGAGTATTTTTTTTTACACCACGTAACTAAAAATGATCCAAGTATAAAAATATTGATTAAAATGCATCGAGAAAAGGATATGTTATGAATCGACGTGTATTAAGTTCGAAATCTCATTGTCAGGATTGACCATGGGTCGATCGGAAACGACAATAACACGTGCCCTTCGTTACGCGTACGCGTCGTCCAACTGTGATTTCCGGAAGCCGCAATGCCGCGCTCGTGTGCATCGCGTGCGAGCCACGGCTGCATCCCTTGAGAGGGCTTTTACGGCCGTTTTACAAATGCGGCACGAGGCTATACGCGATGCATATACGCTGCAGCAGCATCTTGCCGTACGCACGTGACCATTATACAAAATTATTATTTTGTATTTATTAGCGCGTCCTTCGTATCGCCTCCCCTTCTTTCCTCTCCCTCTCTCTCTGCGAATCGTGCGTCGATCGAATTATCAATAATCACGATATTAGCTTTCAATCGTCGAGATGTGAAACTTGTTAATATAGTTTCGCACGCAAGTGCACTTGCCTACGTACCATTTTCTTAACCAAATCGTTGCTTCGTAATGAGTTAAGGTATTTTTTGGCAATGCAGCCACGCCGAGTATCGAACTCGGCTGGTATCGAGAAAAATCATAACTCGCAGCTCTCCTAATTATGCGCACGTTCTCTTCTCGATCGCGCTCCAACTTCCGGACGTTGAAAAATCATTCGAAATCCATATGTGCATAAATCGGTACACGCGTCACGTACGGCATCGAATACTAAGCGTGTTTCCTCGATGGCTCGTCCTCATCGCGTATTCCTTGCATTTTCTCGCATGTGCCCTCTCGCAACCAAGTTGATCTCTCGCCACGACGAATGCGGCGACGACTTCTACGACCATCGACGAGAATCGAGAAGGAGAAATATGCGCACACGAATGCACGAAGCTAATTCTAATACGATACATTGTGGTGATTCGATGTAAAGACGCGCTCGTCTCGTCGCGCTCCCTCTTGTTTTGCAGGTATCAATTCCGCTGGCTCAGTACTTGCAAAGGTTGCCGCAGGATCGCGTCCTGCTACGGCGTCTGATAATAGGCTTTCAAAAGGCCGCCGACATCCTCCTCTGTCTGCACTTCACTCTCGACCCGTACATCTACGTTCTGTTGAGGCTGCGCTCGGGGCTGCGCTTCAAACTGCTCAAGCCACTCTGCCGCGTCTGCTGGCCGGCCAGAAGTCGAGCCAGCTCCTTTACAGGTCTGCATCGTTCGTCATATTAATTTACCTCGAGCCGTAGCCACAAAAAAGAGCGTCGAGAAATAAAAATGAATCAATTTTTTTTTTTGTTCAACTGCAGCGACGACGGAAAATCCAGCTAGCAGCGGTGACGTAGGTGACCCACCGACGCCCATCACGGAGACACCCTCGACACCGGTGAGCGAAGAGCACGAGTCCCAACTGGTCGCCGTAGCTGTGTAAATGCCGACCCAAGCAAGTTTGACAATTTGTTTCGGAGCGTTGCTCTGAAAAAATATATCTCTTTCCCGCCGGAACCTATCAACTATTGTTGTATTTATCCTCATTCGTCTCTGTAAATTGCCAATTATCTGAGAAATCTAATGGCTGACGATTTTTTTTCTTTTGCTGTCTTGAGAAACTTGTTCTGTATGTCTTAATTGTCCCTAAAATTTATTGAAATTATATTCGGACAATCTATTACCTTTTTTTAGAGGTTCATAATTGGTGCTTCTCTTAATTACACAGGTACTGCTTATATTGAAAAAAATTTTCAGCTTAGTCCAGAGGGATTTTAGAAAAAACGTACTAGTTTTTCCACTGAAAATTGACTATACATTTAGAAAAACAATATTCCCAAGGATCTGAGCCTTTTGAGTAGTTTGCCACTGTGGAGAGAAGTATAAAAGTGGAAATCTAATTGCATAAAAGTTTTAAATTTCCTTACGATGTTAACTAGTATCTTCTCAGTTGTTGTAATAGGCCTTCAAGTCTATCGGGCATGAAAAATTCGATAGTATGGAAAAAACTATATGTCGAAAATAGGCTACTTTTCGCTTTTTTTGGCCTTTATTTAAACATTTTTCCACAATTTTTTGATACTCGCAGATTTTTAGACGTCGTTAGTATTAGTGGCCCATTAAAAAATTTAGGAGATATTAGATGAAAATCTTCATCGAAAATGATAAAATATAGCTCTTTATGTTTCTATGTTAACATCGCTCAAAGTTGAGCTAAGAATTTTTTTAATATTGACTAAACCATGAATTTTATATAATCGTCGACTTTGTGACCCTAAAAAAGGTAGTGTGCTCTGAAAAAAACTAGTTTTTTCGTCAGCAGGAAAAGTTTTATTTTGGCCATTCGATTTTCAGATAATTGTCCATATGTAACTAGTAGACAGTAAAAGAATCAATTTTCAACTACCCGATTCGTTTGACTGTTAATCGTAGTTTTAATATGTTGATATTTTTTTGTAAGTTCATGACACTTATAATGTGTAATAATACAATCTTTGATCATTCCATTAATGTTTATTTTAAAACTTTCAAAATATTTACAAAATTATTAAAATTATCAAAAAATATAACAGCGTGAATAGATGTTGAACCTTTTTTATGTAATCCAGAGGTAGCTAAGGTAGAGTAAAAATGGATAATTTTCAAACGCTTTGAAATAATTTTAAACAACGAAGGCATCTTTGAAGATTTTATCAACATTTTCAGAAGGTTTCGATAAACGCATTTGAAAATTTCCGATATCTAAATTACAAAAAATTTAAAATGAAATATCTATAAACATATTTTTTCACCTCAAGATTGATCTTAACTGTAGTAATAGAAAATAAGTGTATGAGTTATGTGTGTTTGTAGATAGGTATTGACAAATTTACTTAGAAAAAATAAAGTAGGACGTAAACTTAAGTTCAAGTGTGTAAATTATTATACAAAAAGAAATAAAACTTATCGAGAAAAAATGTTCATAAATTTTTTATATCTTCGCTCCATCTTAAAAATCCAATCACTTTGTGTATTAATTGATCACAAAATGACAATATTATAAACAATTAATAAATTAAATTTCCACTACCTTTGTTTAGTTTTTATTTGTCTCACACACATTCTCCATGTGCATACAAATAAAAGTTCTCAACTTTAATTGTTGTTTAGCAATGATAATAACTAAAGTAATTAAAGTTATTTAGTGAGATTTTATGCCATATAAATCAGTGAAATTTGATTTTTCCTCGAAACGGTTTTACTTTCGCATTTTATAAATTAAGATCATTTTTTCAATGCATTGTTTTTTTGCACATGGAACATGGATTTTTGTTTGAAACAACAAAATTCGGCAATATTAGGGTTTTTCTATAATTTTCATGTTTTTACATGAAATAATTAAATACATTACCATTAATCGGCTTGTTTTGTAATTTTTCTGTTACAACTATTTTATAAAAATTAAAAGCATTTTAAGTGACGTGTCATAGTTTTATAACAATCTTATTCTTTTATTTATAAGTTAACTTTATTCATAAAATTTTTACTAAATTACAGTAAACTGCAAATTGCATCCTTGGACCCTGAAAGAGTATTTTTAAAATTAGGGAGACATATCATTGTCGATAAAGTAGAGCGAGTAGTCTGCTGCGCCAGCCATCTGACACATTTATAATAGGTTACAATGCAACGCTGCACGGCTAGGCTATTTCAACGCACTCATCACTGTTGATTGCTGAATGTAGACTGTAGTTTACTTTAGCGAACACGCGCGAATGTAGACGCATATTTTTTACTGTCGGTTTTGTGTCAAAATCAAAAACATAAGCTTGGAATCTGTGCATGCAACGACTTTTAGTGGACATAAATGTATTCTTCATTACATTTATGTGCAGTGTTTACACTTTATACTGGATTCAAAGCAATGTTGTGATGGCGATTTGTTGACATTCATTGCCGAAAGCGACAAGTGCTATCGACAATTGTGCGGCTTAGCAGTTATTTGTTTTTGAAAATGGCCAAAATGCAGCAACAAATATGCAGAACGTGTTTAGCCACCTGCGGTGAACTCGTCAATATATTTTCAGAAGATTATTATGTGCACAATTTGAGCGAAAAGCTTTATAATACTACAAACATTGAGGTTAACTTTTTAAAAAAATCTTATTTACTTATTTATTATTACTTAACATCATACTAATTCAGTTAATTTATATCTTTCCTAGTTCGAATTTGTATTCTCTATTTATCTGTACTCTAATATTTTTTATAACATCTCTTAGTATCGTTCCAAACAAAACCCTTATATACTATATTTTATTAATTTATTTTTGCTTTCTAATAAAATCTTTTATCTGAGTAAATAATTTGTATTTATGATTGATTATAGGTTCAAAAAAATGATGACTTACCACAAATGATGTGTAAAAAGTGTATATTTATGGTGGATTCTTTATATTGTTTCAAAGATCAATGTGAAATGGCTGATATCAAATTAAAAAAAAGTTATAAAATTCCTATGGGTAATAATTATATTCTATTCCTTCTATTAATTATCAATGAATTGATTATTATAGTTAAATTTTGTATTTGTTGAAAAGATATTTCCAAGCCAGCTACATCAAGTGAGGATGAATATCAAGTAGAGTATGCATCGGAAGAAGCAAGATTAGAAGTTGAAAGAGTTAAAAAACGATTAAAATCAAATCAAAGCAAATTTACGGGGCCACGACTTAAATTAGAAAATAATTCTAAAAACAACCAATTATATAAATCTCATAATGAATCTAAGTCTTCATCAGTTCATGGTTTTTCAGAAAATGATGAGGTAACTTTTTATGACTATTTAAAAGAAAGAAAAATATTCCTATAGTAATTATTCATTTCCTCAAGGATATGGCCTTTTTATCTGAAAGTGATGTATCTTCAATATATATTTATCCAGAAATTGATAAGCATAGTTCAAAAAGCATTAAAAACGAGACAAAACCAAAATTAAAAAGAAAAAGATCACAAACAAACAATGTCACAATATCAAAAGTACCAAAAAAAGTTGCATTCAGAGATGATGATTATGAAGACAATGTGCTCAAAATCGAGTCAGTAAAATCAATTGCTAATATTACTCCAAAAATTATGGATCAACCTAAAAATATCATTCAAATTGACATCATTGATGATAATTCTGAAATGCCCAAAAATAATGATATTTCTAAGAAAAATTCGACTTGTTTGGCCAGCATGGGATTATCGCCAATGGAAGATATAAAAACTATTAATGAATTACGAATGAAAAATTTAATTAAACAAATTATACTTGATATACCAGATATATGCCCTATTTGCTCGCAGCAATTTGAGTCTTATTTGGAAGTTCTGAAACACAAAATTGAATGTCACATTGATAATGAGGAAAATGATATACAATGTCCAGTGTGTAATGAAAAATTCTACTCAAGTAGTTCTTTAGTCGATCACTTGAATGAACATGTTGACATAAAATTATTTGTTTGTGCTCTCTGCTCAAAACATTTGCATACGGAAGGAAAAATGAGGTATTTACTTTATATATATAAAAAATTAAAAATTATATGAAAATGTAATTTTATTATATTTGATTGTTTAGGAGCCATTTAGAATCTCACGTAGATATGAATATTTTGCAATGTCTTGTATGTAATAAGAAACTTGGACGAATTCAACAGCTTTTTAACCACCTTGACACACACTTGCATAAATTGTCTATGGCATGTACAATATGCAATCGAAGTTTTGATAATAAAGTACAACTACAAGTACATATTAATGTTGAACATAGAAAATTGAAAGAAAAAATGTATAAATGTAAAACCTGTGGTGAACAAGTTGCAGAAGATAAAAAAGTCCAGCACTTTAAGAGTCACTCGAATTATGCATGTTCGCAGTGTGAAAAAACATTTGATTCAAGAAAAATGCTGAGGTTAGTATTGAACTAAATTTTGATAAATTTGAATAATTTATTACTTTATTATTTTTCTCGTTTGAGCCAGAGTAATATCAATTAACTGATAAATATTATGCCTAATTGCAGGAACCATAGCTATACACATCACAATGATATCAAATTTTCTTGTGATATTTGTAATCAATCTTTTTGTTCCTTGCCGGAACGTACACAGCATATGAAAACTCATAACAATGGATGTGAGACTATAACAGTATCAGACTCAGCAAATACATCTTCAGACACGAAAAAATTTCGGTGTAGAGTTTGTTTTGATATTCTTGTTTCTCGAGCTGCATATGGTAAGCATCTTAAAGAAAAACATTGGAATTCAAAACAAACCGCTGAAATTTTAAAGGAACTTACAGATTCATGAGTGATTAGTCATTAGATATAAATTCTGCTTCTTACAATTGAAAATGTGAAGATACTTAATAGTCCTAGGGTACGTTTAAATAGCCTTGGCTTCGCTACGACCGATAAAAACGTGCTCTGGGGCTTTTTTTTCGCGACTTAAACTGGCATATGATTTTTCATACCCAGACTTGAAAAAATAATTGAAGCTGTTGAAAATTATTTTTACCAGCCTTGAGCTTAAAAATTGATTTGTATTTATATTAAATGCAACATCAGTTTAATATTCTACACTTTATATTTATACTTTACCTCTTACAGAGGGTAATTCCTAAATATATTGGCTGGCAGTGATACTTTATGTCTATACGGATACAGATTTAATCTTTATTAGATAAAAAACATAATTTAATTTAATAAAAATTAACACCCTAACTCAATTAGATTGCGAGGTTAAAACAAAAAAACTCACTTCTTATAGTGTGCGAGAAGTGTTACTTTCTGCGCGTCAATCCGTGCGGAAAAAATTGTAAAATTAATTTCCCGTACGCTGTGATAAAAATACATTACTTACCTGGGGCGGTTGTCCATCTTGTGCGAGTGTCAGTATACATTTCAATCGCAGCATGGGTTGCAAAGACACAAGTTACCGTCTTAATTACGTAATGTACTATAAATTCAGATCATACGAAAAAATTTTAAATATTACAAATTGTATATAAATACACAAATTTTATTGTGAAGTTATTATTTATATTAAATTACGAGCGTAAATATTTTCACTATTAGTAACTTTTTACTAAAATTGAAAGCTAAAATATGTTCTGTAACGTAATGCAGATTAATACATCACGTCATGAAATATATCTAATTAGTTAAACGAGTATTACAGCAGCTCTCATAATGTGTAAATTTATTATATTTTGTAGAGTTTAATTTTTCTAAATGCAATCAATGTGTACGTAAAATAATAATTTAAAATTTTTCTCAAAGATATATGTACTTTTTTCTTGTATTCACGTGTAAGATATTATTATTTCAAGTATCATTCCTGATAAAGAAATTAAGAAAAAATTGTACATACTAATTTGTAGGTAATGTATTATAAATGATTGAATTATAACCTTCAGTTAGTGATTTATCTCTTTTACCAAATATGATAATAATCGAAAATATTTATATTCATTACTTAAAATGGAAAATTGATCAGACGTAGTACTCGAGAAAAATCGGTATGGTTTTTGATAATACATATCTAGTTGAATGATTAGAACTCTTGAATATAATTGTAAACTAGTTTTTAATTCATTGCTAATCAACCGATTACGCATTTGTCTCAAATTGTGTAAAATAAAAAAGTTAACTGTGCCTTAAAATCTACTTATTTATATGGCACATATTTATTGTAAATAATTAAATCACATATAAAATTTTTTTGACCTTGAAATGTTTTGGTCCATCGTGTATTTTAGCTTCTAGATGTACATCCGTTATTAAACATTTTTTGTTTGTAACAAAATAAATTATAAAATGTTAATAATTTCAATGAAATAGTGTCTGAAATTTATTCGTATCGAAAAAAACTAATATAATTTTATCTATTGAACAAAAAGAAAACAGAATAGTTTCGAGAAAAAGCTTGATCATACAATTTCCTAAGGCGAAATTCGCCCAAAAAAAAATTTTTTCCCGTAATTGTTACTGAATACATAAAAAAAGACGTGAGCTATACAGCATCAAAACGAAGGTCATATAACTTTTTAAAAAAATATTTGGAAGAATTTTCAGAAAACAAGTTTGAAAATTTTATTTTGGCTGTTCTGGGCATCTTCTAAAATACGATGAAAAGTAGAATTTATTTGAACTTCTCACCTTTATTTTTGAGTTAGTCATTGGAGGTTTACTCGGCAGGAAAACTATCTGGGAATACAAAATAGATCTCACTTTATCATTATAATGAATCGAATTTGAAAATTAAATTTTTTGAGTCACTTAAACTTGAAGTAACATTTTGCTACTGCCAAGAAAGATCAAAATATTATTTTAGTCTGGGGGAAAATTCACTAAAACTGTATTTTGCACCTATATAGCAAAAAATGAAAGTCTCAGAGTACGTGAAACTTATCAGCTAAGACGAAGCCGAGGTGCAAAATATACTATTTATTGACAAAGATAGTGAAAATGAAAAGTTGAATGCGTGCTCGAAATGAAAAGGTAAAAATGGCAAAACTCATCGACAGATTCGTCGGCTTTGTATATTGAACGCGCTGCAATCGCCGAATTCAAGAAAATGTTTTCGAACTAAATAGGCTTTTAAGCAGCTAGCATCCAATCGATCGCGAGCTCTTTTCATCCCAAAGCTCGTCGTTTTAATTAAAAGCCCGAAAATCCATTGTTCGCTTTTCATTTTATACGGGACAAACTGTCGTCGGGCGCGTAAGCGTAACAATGTTGCACGTATACAGGTACAGAGATATGTATATATGTATAATCCAACGCCTAGCGTTCAAATAATGGAAAAGCAAATTGTATAGCTGTGGCATTTGTCGCTGGGAGAAGTCTTAACAGAAGGAAAAAAGAAAGGGCGAAAAATTCTCCGACTCGGCGCCGTAAGAAAGCGCCTCGACGCTGCCGACGTTGGTCTTGGGGTCTTGTATATTGGAGAATTTTCTATTTTGTCGCTACAACAATTGCAGCCGATCAGAAAATCTTCAAGGAGATGAAATTTTATATAAATGTCTGTGCAGCGGCCGCCGCAATATTTTCGCTGCTGCTGCAGCTCGGTGCAGGCTGTGCACGGGCACGCGCGAGTGCGGGAAATCCTCCGGAGAGATTTGCGGTTTTCTTCGCCCGAGCGACGCGCGTATATATAACTGTACTGTAGGGTACCTTCGACACGCCCAGCGATTGCGATAGGTCCTAAATTTCTTCTCGTGTAATATATATATAAATGTATAGTCGAGCGCAGTGCAGCACATCATTGAAAATGTAATAATATCCTACATGGGTACATCGCGCACGAATCGACCGCAGTAAGTGAATCGATAATCAATCATCTTTCTCCAACCCCTACTGCTACTTTCAATCATTTTCCACGGCTTCGGAGTGTGTATGCGAGTGTTCGCGATTGTCAAAAAAAGAAAAAGAAACAGAAAATGAAGTAAGCTGCCTTCCTTGTTGGTGAAGTAAAAAATCATTGTTTCGACCAAGTGCGAATGGTCCTGCTAGTAAGGAATTAAGTTAACCGGTTAAAGTCCCTGGAGCAAAGGTTTTACTTCGAAGACAAAATTGCAGAATTCGAGGGCGGTGTTATTCATGTTCGCGTTTTCCAGCGATTGTGGTTTTCTCTCTGGGCTCGCGTCACCGAATATGAAGTCGTTACCTGAATGTACACCGACGCATCCCAGAATACCTAGCTATTGTCCTGCTTCATTGTAAAGGTATTTTACGCGCATAAGAGGAGCTTGCGAGTACGGGAGAGAAGTAAAATTGAGACTTCACGAGTACGAAACTCGAATTGTCTTTTCGATAGACTTTGCAGCTGCATAGCTGGGCCGATATTAACGCGAGTTTTCGACCCTCGCTACATATTACTCGCTTTTCAGGCATTGCGGCAATAAAGTGTACACGCGCAGCAAAGCTCCTTATGCGTTTGTTCGGCAGCGCGGCTACCGAATAATGTGGTTGCGGCACGTCCTGCGGTGGTACATAATACGTTTTTCTCGCTTTCTGCCTCTGTGCGTCGTGGCTGCTGTGCGACTGTCATCCTTATACTCTCGGCGCGCCTTGGTATATATTGTACGGACGCAGTCGCGAAGCAAAGCGTTTCAGATGGATTGTGCGGCTTATCAAGAACTCGTGTTTCGTCGACTTCGAAAGAGAGAGAGCGAGAGAGAGGCACGGCAGCGAAAGAAGGAGAACATCGATCCACCGAGTAAATCTCGTGGATTACTCCGATAAGAAGAATTAATGCTACTTAGAAGGCACTTTGCTCTGCGGTATATCGTACACTACAGCTCGCAAGCACAACTGCTTTACTGCACCCCCGCAGCATCAGCCAACTTGAAGCTCTTATACGTGTGTCTCGCAGATCTCCTTTCTCTCTCTCTCTCTCTCTCTCTCTTTTACTCTCTTCTAACTTGCAACCCCAACAGCCGCATTTAAAGCTGCTCGGCCTAAATATTTCACGACGACGCTCTTCGTTGCATTACGCTCGACTTGCGTGTGAAAACTGACGCGCGCGAGGACACTGCTCGCAATTTTTATAACGACGGTTTACATTACGCGTCGCATCGATAACGCTTCGCGTGCGGCAAAAAAGCAGCTGAATGAAAAAAATGTTGTCTCTGGGCGGGTCAGTGTTATAAATGAGCGTATCATTACACCAGTATGAAGGAGAATAATGAAAAAGGTCGAGCTTGCCGAGGCCAAAATGCTTGATTATTAGTTTTTGAGCTCGCGACTGTCCCTATGTATGTACGAACGAGCACAAACACACATTCGAAAGAGGGAGAGAGCCGGCTCGACTGCAAACTCATCGTATCACTCGTGGCTATTATTCATCCGGTCCGTATATGGTCTCTTCTTTTTCAACCGCGCGAGTAGCCTCATAAATCTGCTGTGCAGGTAAGCAGAGAGGGAGAGAGAGAGAGTAGGGGATACAGAGAGCTTGCGTGAAGGACGTTGGCTAAGTATCCGTAAAGAAAAAGAAAAGCTCGCGTTCATTTCTGTCCAGTGCGCAGCGAGCTGCACTTGTTTGAGATATTTTTCATATTACGAAAGGATTTCTCGAAGAGAGATAATTTTTTCGTCATATATATAATATATATAATTCTTAATTGCTCGAACTTGTTAGAGTCAGTCGAAAAAGTATCAAAATTTAAGAACGGAAGCGACGCCGACACATTCCGTAGCGTAGCACCTGCACTGGCTGGTTTATATATATCTATAGATATCTCGGAGAGATGAAATGAGCGGCGCGTGACTACTGTGTAATAGAGCTTGAAGCCAAGGCGCCTGGGCATTCGGAAAAATGCCCTTTTATATGGGATAAAGCTCGAAAGCACAATCGGCTCTCTCTCTTTCTCGTAATAAGGGACAATTAAGAAGAGAGAGAGAGAGAGAGAGAGGAAGGGAGAAAACGGGCCCTCGTTATACGTGGAAGTTTAATTAAAAGTTGGTCGCTGCTCGCGCCCAGGCAACACTACACGCGTTACCTTATATAGCTGCTCCTGAGCGCGCAAGAGGTTAGCCTCTTTTCCTTTTTCCTTCGTGATGGTCGATTAGCGTGCGATTTTTCTCTCTCTCTCTCTCTCTCTCTCCCTTTTCTTGCCGCTCGCTCGTCAAGAAGTTTAATCTGTGTAAGAATGGCAGAGCTGCTCTTCTCTATCCGTCTATAAGAGAGCAGTCCTAGCTGCGTACATAGCCGAGGAAAAATGTATTAAAAAGGGAGCGACGACGACGATGATGAGGCCGATGGTATGCATTGTGCGACGGAGTGATTGGCTGATTTTTACACCCCGAAAAGCTCACGCGCGTACGTACACGGCTATATATACGGATCCGAGCCAAAGCAATTGTGGAATGTTTAATTGACTTTGAGCTGATTTTGCTGGGAGCTGCCGAAAGGGAGGGAGGGCTGAGAGCAAAGTTTACGATGTGATGCACCTCGCGTATATATAATATATACGACGCGCGAGAAAGGAATCGTTTTAAAAGTCCGAAAAAGAAAGGGAGCGGGAGTTGGTTTCTCGCGTAGAAGTAGAACAATTCAAGAGGAAATTTATGCTGTCGATGAGAAGAGATTTTCCGCGAGAGAATTTTTCAGGTAATCGCTCGAGTATACACTTTTCCAAATGCAATTTTGATTGTTCTATTGTTCAGTTATTTTTGATAAAGTTATTTTGTAACTTGTTACAATTGAGTTAAGTCTCCAGTGGCACATTTGAAAAGAGAACGAAGCAGCATAAGTGCTCGAAATCCGAAACGGTATGTGTCAAAATTAGTTTAGCGCCAATCGTGCGTCTGCGCGCAGCGGAACAGATCGCGAGTATACATGCACGCGAGAGATCGCCGCACGCACGAGGCGCACCGCGCATAACTCTTATCTGGCCTGATTAAAGTTTGCTCGCGCGTCATTGTCACAACGTCTGTACTACACGTGTTCATAAATGTATATACGTGCGCAAGGGGGGGGCTCTTAGCATCCGTCACACAGAGGCTGTGCGCGCGTTACCGATGCCGCCGCCGCCGCCGTCGCGCTTGGCGTAATTAAATTTGCAAAAGCTGCCGCGGAAAACGTGCGCGTATCATGAGCGTAGCTCGAGTTTTATCAGGCTCGAATTCACACGCAGCAGCCTCTGCCTCCGTGTATGCGAGTGCAGGTATATGGCTACGTAACGCGTTGTTGGAAATATACGGTTACACACAGAGAGAGGAGCAACAGCCACATCGTTTCCGCCGCACGTATAAACGGAGGATTACTCTGCGCTGCACGGTGCGAATACGAGAGGCTTTCAATTTTGCTTAGCATGATGCATTCTATAATTCACAAAGGATCTCTCGCTCTCTATGCGAGCGAGAGAGTTGGGCGAGATACCTATCTATGCGTACACTGGCTCGGAGTTTAATTCTCCGACAGCGAGATAACGCAAAGATATAGCGAAGTAGGGGCTCGTCCTAGGCCAGATTCTGGACCATTGTTATTATTTCCACTCAATTCGGTACAGGGGCGAGCCTTACTACGCTCGATCTGCGTTCTCTGCTGCAGAATTACACTCAAGCCGTTGCGTGTATGCCGCAACAAGCGAGCATCCTATACTCATAGACGTACAATATCCATCCTGCCTATTTCAAAGTACCTCACGCTCCCTCTTGCTCGCTCGAGTTAAATTTATCAGAAATTTACATTAATTATATGCCAAAGAACACGCGAGAATTCGTTACGTAGGCTATATAATGCTACTATAACGGTGGCTCTGACGCCGAGGAGCTTTGGGCATAGAAAGAGGTGCGCGCATCCTATATACGCGTGCCAGGCTACCGAGAGCATCGTGTGCGGCGCGCGCCATATCGGTTAAGCTCGCGCCCTCCTAGTAGTCAGACTACTGTTGCTGCCTGTATAGATATAATATGAAGCTGTATAGCTTGGCTCCTCGCTAGAGGCGATAAATTGGCAAAGAGAGGCGATGATGGGGCTAAAAGAGAATCAACTAGCTCGAAGCTATAAATTTTCGCTCTCACGTGGCCGACGCCGCCGCGAGCTCCTACTCTGCTGCTGCATTAGATAAATCGTTATACGCTCTCTATATGCGCCCAACCGTACGTGGGCACCGACAGCAGGGAGAGGGAAAAAGAGAGTTTCGCGTACGTATAAAGGAGACGGATAGATAAGGAATATTAATTTAGCCTCGCTTCAGAGCCATAGGCCCGCTTCGGACTCGGTAGCCTCTTCGCGTCGCGTCAGCCGAGCTTTCGTGCAGCGGCGTACTTTTATGCGATATACCTAACGGCCGATTTTGTACTTGCGCCGATCAGTCGCAGCTTTGATTTTTCAATCCCGCAAGAGACGCCAGCCACGTCGTTCTCATTTTTTTAACCGAATATCGGAAAATGGGCTTTTGATGCATGTGCGGGGCGAACATCTATACCATAAGTTCTATATCTGCGCTTTGAATTGCTGCGCCTCGATGTATACCTGCGTGCGGAGATCCAATAATCAGACCGAGAGGGCCGCGCGTCGATACAACCTGCGAACAAATGCGCACAGACACCTACGGAAACGTACACGCGCGAATGCACCTTTGCATACACCGCACGCGCACACGTGAAAAGAAAAAGGGGAGGCTAGTGTAGCCTAGGAAAGCTTAAACGAGGCAGTGCGACGGACAAAGGATGGATCGCAGCAAAGAGGATTAAAAGGATATTAAAAATATCGATTTACTTGCGGAGAGCTAGCTGCGCGCGCGTCTAGCGGCGACCTACGTGTACGTATGCTATGACGAGCAGACCTGCTCGCGGCCAGGGATGATTGAAAAAATTTATATCAACGCCTTTTGCGGCTCAACTGTTTTAGTTTAACGAAAAAATTCCGTCTGACTTTGCCGCGCGTATGCAACGATCCGTTGGAATTCGTATAGGAAGAAACATTTTTTACGGTACGAGCCAATTGCTCGCGCGCGGGAATATAAATCGTTTCTTTTTGTACTCTCGGTCGGCCGGCGCGCGGCTTTCGCGATAATTGAACCTAATCTCGAAGCTTATCGTGTATTCTCGTACAAGTGCGATTAATTGCGATATAGCTGCGCGCAAAAACACGTCAGATACGCATCCGAAGCGCTGTAAACCCTCGAGAAATATCGACGCGCGGATCAGCGATTTCCTCGAGCCGTAGAGTCGAAGGACGTTCGCGAGGATTTCTATAAGTTGGTCGCGGGAATTTTTAACGATTCCATTTGCAGCTGCACAACCGAAACAAAACTCGTGTATTCTTACATCGAAATCGCCTCTTATGTTGAGTAGAGTTGCGCGCGACTCTCTCGCTCTAGTCTCGCGACGACGGCAAAAAAATTGACTTGCCAAGCTGCTAGCAGCTACTACTACTTGGGCGAGATTCGGGTGAGAGACATTTTTACGCTCGGGAAAAGCTGACGTCCCTTTCAGCTTTTGCTTATGATGTCTCGAGCGAGAAAGCTGTGCAGCGTTACAATTTTTTTTTCTACTATTTTTTTTTTTTTTTGCTCGCGATAAAGCGCGCCGAATGCGAGCGCCTGAAAGTGGAAAATAATGCTTCGACCTTTGCTCGCGCTGAAAAATATTGACTTTTCGCTGTGTTTCTTACAACCTATGGCGATTTGCATTCGTGAACTTTTACATGTAGGACAGCTTTTTTTAAAGAATGTACAACAGAAACAGGCGGGAGAATCGTCGATTGAATTTTCAACGTTCGCGCTCCATTCGAAAGCTAACTTATCGCGAATCGCGTATAAGTGAAAAATAGTAAAGCGCACTCGAACGAGCTGGCATGTAAAATAGCGAACAATTACAGTCGGTTATCAAATGGCTCCTCTGCGGACTCGTTTCGGCAAATCAGCCGTATACCTATGTGTATGGATCCAGCATATAGTTGGGGGCGCGCGCACAAAAGTAGGGGGATGATTTCGACGCGGTCGACACAAATTTCGGTCTCGCGACACACGCGGATAATGAAACATCAACTGTACAGTCCGCGTGTGCACGCACCGAGGCCGCCGCCTGTACATACGAATGTGCGTTTATCCGTATAGGTACACGCATATATACGCGCATAGACTATTCGCATATACATAGCTCGCTGGACGACGAGTCGGAGTCGGGCACAAACCACGGGATTAGCCACGACTGATTAACGCGTACGCAGGCGGCCATAATTACCCCAGAATCGCGCCTCGCTTTCGCTGATCCAACTATACGGCGCGCTGCGTAGCGCAGTAGCAGCCCCCCCGAGCGCCGCGGCTCGAAGCTCTCCAGCCCTAGCTCTGCATATACTGCAGCAGCAGCAGCACGTACATATACTCTTTCCTTCCGCAATCGTTTGACGGATGACTGCAACCGATATTTATGGCTCTGCGCGCCGCTGCCTGCAACACTGCCACGCTTACCACCGCTACTACTACTACTACTACTACTACGAGTCGACGCTTGGCCGAGTTTTACTCGCCGTACACACAGCAGCCGAGGACCGAGCGCGAGCTTAAGTATATAAGCGCGCGCACAAGGGAGCTTTTAATACTTCAATTATACGGTGGTTTCAACGCGCTCAGCTGCAGCTTCGTTGGAGTCGGCCCGGCCAGCTTGCATTTTCTATACATTTCCCGTGATGAAGCGCCTGGGCTAAAGAAACGACGCACCACAATACTCGAGCTTTCATCGACCACCCCACACACGCATCGAATATATAATAGCGATCGCACGAGGCTGTTAATCAATGCAAATGCAGCGGGAGCCGGGCTCGCTCGACGCGCACACATACACATTAAATATAGATATAGCAATAAAGCATACATATAGAGAGAGAGAGAGAGAGGCCCGTTGTGATGCGTTATAGTATGAAAATCGATGAAAAGCCCCTTCGACCCGAATTAACAACGTTATCGATACAATCAATGATCAATGTGTGCATAATAAACAAATCTAGCGCACAGAAACTCCCGGTACTCGTTTCAATGGGTATACCTGCGCACATATAACAAAATTATATAATACGCGCTTGGGTGCATGCACGAAATAAAAATGCGCGCATACGATTCAGTTTTTGCGACGATACGTTTTTATACTCTGTATAGCGCTATATGCCATACACGAGTAGCTGGAAATTGAACTTTTCATTTGCACGTGCTCCGCTTTACGGGCCGCGCAGCTGCTTGTTTTTTTTATTAATACGCATGTATTATTTTAAAGCGCGCAGCTATATCGTTGCGAGCTTGCGAGAGGTAGTGCGCCGCGCAATGTGTCAAAAATGTTTGAACGCCTTGAAGCCTTTGCGTATATGCAGCTATTGTATAGTTGCGAGGCCGTGCTGCATGTAGCCTTCGTAGTCACAGCTAAAGCGACTCGCGTTTTGCACCCGTTTAACGGCATCGCTAGTTTATATAAGCTTTGCTGCAGAAGAGAGCGAGAGAAAAAAAGCTGCGCGCAAATCGTTTGCCACGCGCTGCACAGTACGCCATGCGCAAGTATACGCGGTATCGCGACATCTCGCGCGAAAACAAAAATATTATGCACACGAAAGTTGTTTTTCGGCATTAACGCCGTGCACGTGGTGGCCGCCGCGCAGTTGTACGCGAGCGATACGGGAGCGCAAATTCATCTTCATAACGGTATTTAATACTCGCGGTGTGCATAGCCGTGGAATATACATACGTATACGTGATGTATACGCGCGGGGCCGGGCCTAAGTTAATTAATCAAAATCACTCGTTATACCGCTCGAGGGCCATTTGCGCGGCGTACGCTGCGATTGCTCCGTAACTACGGTTGACGCTCGGGCTTAAACGAACGACTCCATTCACGTGTCTAGAGCCCCCCAGCTTTATTTATTGCATTACATTCGTTAGCCGATCGATCTTTATCCTTTGTACATGCGTTTCTCTAATCTTTTTCTATATATGCGTAATATTCAGTTGACCTATTGAGCTTTGAGCTCTCGGAGCAGCTCGGCGCGCGCGCAATATTTCGCGCTCGTGCATTTAACTAGCTTGTCGGGTATATTCATATACCACCTGTGCAGCGCGTGTACATGTGCGATCCAGCGTTTTCCAGGGCCGCCGCTGCTGCTGCTGCTGCTCCTGCTGTTTCGTACCACTGCAATTTATCAGCTCGAGCTCGCATATTGCCACTCCAATCTATTAATATATACATACATACACACATATAAGCACGTATTATGTATATTCGTGTGTGTGTTTGGGTAAAATATTTATACGCGTATAGAGCGAGAGAAAGGGAAAGAAGCCCGCGTATGGATAAATAGCCGGTGCATATTTTTACGCAGAGGGACAGAATCGCGGGTGCTAACTGCACTCTACCCTCTCTATACACTGGATGTGAAATATGCGAGCTCGAGCTTTTGATATTATAGGTGCATATTTTTTGCCGCGCGCGCGCGCAAGCTCGTACGTGTGCCGCACGAGTCTCTAGTTGTGCGCGGCGGAGGGTTTTATTTTTCAACCTTTTTTTTTTTAGTTCCTGCGCGCGCTGCAACTCCATTTCGCACTAGAATGAAGAGCCATCCCGCGCGAAACGATATTTTCTATCAACCCCCGCGTGAGTGCGTTTCATCTTCATTTGTGTAATACTCGCGTCAACTACTGGGTCGATTCGAGAATGAAAAAAAAAGGAAAACATTAATAAAAGCTGGAAAAATGCGGCTTTTTTCCGCTCGATTCCTGCACTAATCGAGCGTGAGTTATGACGACCATATTTTTGCTGCTAATTGATATTTTTGTTGTTAAGTTCAAGATTACGAAACCAGGGTAAAAGCAGTGCGCAAAAAATAACAATATTTACCCTGCGATGACGAATGACATCGAATAATAACATCGAATAAAATTTTGCTTAACGACAGCTACGTGCGTACGATGTACGTGCGATCGATCGGCATAATTAAAAGTCGATGCAACTGTGTGCGTTAATGTTAACAAACAAACACGAGGTTGGGAAGTCTGGAGCTGCTGCTGCAGGCAATTACAATTTTTTCGCCAAGTAGCTATCGTTTCTTGTCACGTCGGAATTTATCGAGCGGCGTCGCGGTTTTGGCATTTCTCCAGCTTGTGTGTACTAGTAGCTGCACAGCTCAGAAGCCTCCTGTGCGGCGCTATCGCAGCGTTCGAGCGCGCAGCAGAGTCTTTGGCTGCGATTCTGCAGCGATGCGATGATGATTTGTATATAGCCCGCAGCCGTAGCTGAAACTTCGCTCGAAAGTCGAAGCCAATAAAAGTCCTTCCTCCCCCATGCCCCGTAATCAAGCTGATTAAAACATTAAACTGCGCATCGAGGGTTTTTCGACAAAAGTTGGCATGTGCGGCCTGTACGTCGGCGAAAATGAATAGCATCCATCGGGCCATTCGAGGCCACCGAGCGCTACGTACATAACGAATTAATCCGGGGCAAAATTCGAGTCGTGTTAATATTGCATTCGCAGCAGCCCTCGCTATTACGAGGCTGGATTTGCCGTCGCGCGCGTAGACTAGCTAGAGCAGGATGAAAGAGCGAGAGAGAAAGCAAGAATGACATTAGTGTCGGCTACCTCAACATTTTCATTTACTATATACAGCTGCTGGGCAACGAGGCAGAAGCTAAATTTTCCGCTCTCAAAACGCGTCCGAAATCGCGCACACGAGCTTGCGTATATAGCGTACGTACAGAAGAGAAGGCCAGGTACTGGACGCGCGGCACGCGCTCCCACGGACACTCACGTAGCCGTGTTAATGTTTCGTCGTGCGCTTGCACACACGAGCTTTTACAAAATAGTTTTCTCTCTCTCTCGTCTCGAGCTTTTAAAGCGAATCACGACGCGCGGCGATGCTCTGATTCACTTTTATTCCTAAAAGCCATATATGAGCGGGTGAGCGACGCTCGCTCGAATTTTCCTCCAAAACAATTAAATTTGTTTTGTAGCGCGCGGGGCTAGCTGCATAATGGGGCCAGAATAACGTTCGGCAAATTTAATAGAAAAGTATATTTCGCCGATGGCCAAGTTGTTCGAGTCAATTAAAGATCGGAGCGACGAACGGCCAGTTATATACGCGCGTAGCTGATTTTTCATCCGCTGCCTCGAGTAATGACTCTGAGCTCTGCCTCGCCACGAGGACTGTAGCGAGCGTGGCTGTGTGTGTGTGTGTGTGTGTGTGCTTTCGGTTATCGAGAAACCGATTGGCGATAAAGCTCTTATTTCTCTATTGAATTTGCCATCTCCGCGCTATACTTTTTCTTATGAGCAGTGTACGGCCAAACGATAAAAATTCGAGTGCAGCCAGCGAAGAGTTTCGAATTCGAATCGCAGCGCCCGAAAAGCTCGGACAACGGCTTGTATATAACAAAGTTACACGTACGACTTTCTTCTTCCTTTTTTTTTCTCAGCCGCGTTCGTGGCACGAAACAATGCCCGATTGACGGCGGGGGGCTATTTTTACGTTGGACGATGGACAGCGATAGGCAAGCTTTTACCCAAGTTTTCGTGGCTATCGACGCTAATGCGAGTCACGTGTCGATTTAATGGGTTCGATGCATCTTCGTGCTGCCACACGCACACAACTGCCTGCACTGATTATACACGTTATTTATTACAAACGCGCGTCAATAAAAAAATCATTTCTGCAAAAAAACAAGGTGTCAGAGGTGTAACTGGTGTACAGTATCAACGTACGACGACGACGGGGACGAGGAGCTGCTTCGATATAACGAGCGATATCTCGAGCACGATCGCGCAGCTTGTTTACGCGGCCGCGCGCGCACGCGCTCGATGTGCCGGTAATTAACAGCGAATTTTTTTTATCATGGCTCAATTTAAATTGATGCGGACAAACAACGGCCGATCGCGCAAAAACAACTTGTAGCTCTACGCCGTCGCGCGAGTGCGATTACTTATCGGCCGATTTGTAATTGACTATGATTACGATCGAGCGGCTTTTTTTTCTCTTTCTCGCTCTCTCTCTTTTTTTCATCTTTCTCTTTGTGACGATAAATTTTTATATCAGCCCGGAGCCAAATTACGAGAGTGCAGCGAGCTTTTATAGAAAAAATCCCGGGAAAAGTCAGTTTTCGAATGGGAAATGAAAAATAACAATCAATGACTCTCGGCAAAAGTTTGCAGGCGAACAATAAGCCAGGGCGAGAGTTGCGAAGCTGCACTCGTAGTTCATTTCTATATTCGCGAAACGTCGAGCTCTCATAGAATATATATACTCGTTACAATTAGAAAATTAATGATAAATAACGCAGAAACGGGAGGGTTGGCAATGAGAACACACCTCCTTGAATATGGAGAGGAGTTTATTAAAAATTCTCCGCTGCTGTATACGCGCGAAAACTGCTGCGCGGAGAGCATTCGCAAATATAATCGAGATCCTCTCGCTCTCTTTCTCTCTTGGCCTGCGGGGACGTTATGAAAGTATTAGGGCGTTTTAACGAAGTTTTGCGTGTGTATATGTGTGAGAAAAAAGCTGCTGCTGTTGCTTCTGCTGCTGCTTCCGTATGGTGCAGAGGAACCCTAGGTGCGCGTAAAAAAAGAAAAAACGAAGGAGAGACTGTCGAGCTGTGAAACATCGCCGCAGTGGTTGCTAGAGAGAACTGGACTTTTGTTGCAGGGCACCTGGCCCACTGGGTCGCATTTGTTTGAAATTAATTTTCATTTTTCTGACAATTTTGTTATGCGTAAAAGAGCATACCTGCGCAGGCAAATTTGCCACCACTTCGCTTTCGAGCTTCATGTAAATTATTATTATGGTTATTATTAGAGCTAACCGTTTATTTTTCCTTTTGAGGAAATAATTGGTTTAAAAATCATCAAAGCATCGATGGATAAAATATTCCTAAAGTGTCGAATTACAGCTGCACAGTTCGATATGTTCAGGCGAATTTGATAATTAGCTCGTGCAAAGTATAATAAGGGTATTATCGAATACAGAAGATTTAGTTTTAGATCTCGATTGTTACCGGATAATAAAGAAGTAAGAAAAAAAAAAGAGCAAGTCAGTCAGAGGCCCGTCAGTTGCAGCGCGAAGAGAAAGCAAGACGCTCAACGGGGCGAGATTTAAACAGTGATTTCCATTGTTTCGCTCAGCAGTTGGGCTTGCTTAATATATATACAGTGCATAAAGCTCGGGGGGGTGCCCGAGACTCTATTAATCAATTAGACGTCGCCAACAACTATGCAGCGCACGCGCCCGAGCCTTTTCTCTCACTCGTTCGCCGCCGAGCGGCTTTTAAAAAGCATTTGTACTCGCAGCTCGAGACTTTCTACAAGCTCGGAGTGCGTAAGAAAAAAAAAAAAAGAAGAAGAAGAAACGGAAACGAAGAGTCAAAGAGAGTCGAGGAGGGAAAATTTTTTCATTAGCATAACAGTATAATGTCGGGAATAATAAAAAGTTACTCTTTTGCACCAAGTGCTTGATGAAAGGCTCGGCAAGTTGCGCGATACCTATACGGGCTTTTCTTTTTTTTTTCTGCACGACGTACTTTTTTTCGGACGTGCGGCAAGTCCATCGGCTTAAAGAATTTAAACAGAGCGACAGGATTACTTTTAAAACTTGGAGCTCGAATTAGCTCATCGAATTATCGGGCTCTTTTTTTCGGTGAGCTCTCCCTCTCGCTTTTCGACGTCTCTTATATATTATACAGTATAGATGCGGCTCGCAATTATATAGACGCCCCCGGCCGCGCAGTTGACCGCAACAGGTCGTGATCCATCTCATCGGGGACATTAGCCCGATCATTCGCATTATCGGTATTTGGCGTATACCGTCCTCCGAATTAAATTGGGCTAATGCCGGTTTATTGAAAAATCCTCGTCTGAAATCTTGATTTTCTCGAAATCGCATACACGTGACTTATCCGTCGTCGAGTATTTTCTCCGTGCGCAAACATTTACGATTGTCGGAAGCTCGCTGAATTTTCCCCCGACTGCTGACGAGTCACACTGAACAAGGACGTCACGGGGCGTACGTGCTGCACCGACTTGGACCAAAACTCGGATATATACCTCTACGCGAGCGAGATAAATTTCTCTACGTTTTCGCATACACGTATGTATACAGCGCGCGTGCGTATAAATTAATGCGCTATACTTGTTAGTAATTTTATTTGCGTATGCGACTGGAAATCTTTAATCTCTTTGCTCAGGGCGAGCTCACGCGCGTATGCGCTTGCCTCGTGACGTCGAATTTCGAGTCTCTTATTTATGCTGTTGTACTTACGTATACGTGTAAGCGTATAAACAAACAAAAAGGTGTACGTAAGAATTCGTGCAGCTCGTATACGTTGTCGAGTTTTAACTCAAGTTATCGCAAAAGACGCAGTAATTTGGACTCGGAATTCACTGCAACAACCTTGTGTGTGTGTGTGTGTGTGCGATGTAAACACGCATCTCGAGAACGAGATTTGTAAAATTTTTATTTCGTTTCGCAACTAAAACGCAATGTTATATTAGGGGATCTCGTTAACTCGGCTCGTATACTTTTATTCGTGAATATGCATAATATGAACGAGCATTTCCCCACATCGACGCAATGCCTAGTTGAAAATTTCTGCGCGCGGGACGTAACGAGCGAATACCTCGTTAAAAAAATTCGACTACTCCAAGTTTCATCTGCTGGTTTTATATATTTGTATATAGCACATCATATAGAAATTTATAGGAGGATTTGGCTTCGGCAAGAGAGAGAGAGAGAGCAACATCCGCGTAATAGACGCGCGCGCAGACGCTCGCGGGATTTGCCGGGCTTGCCGCTGCTGCGGCTCAAAGCCTCGAATTGGCTGTTACTTTTGCCGCCGCCGACTAGAGCGGCGTAGAATATCCGATATGCACGAGCAGCAGAGACGGAGCACGACCAAATCCAAACTACTCCGCGCGTGTATACATAGATACGCGAACAAACGCATAATAAAAATGACGTTCGGGGGATCGCTGCTGCTGCTGTTGCTGTAGCTGCTGCTATACTGTGTATACTGTGTACGTGCAGCAGTGTGCAAATTGTGTCCATGTATGGCACGCTCTAGCGAGTAAGCTCTGGCCCCCGCCGATCCGCTTGCGCGCGCTCAGAGAAATAAGGTTTTCTGAAGAGATTCAAATACAGTAGATGGAGAATTGAGTCGAGCATGTGCGGAGCGAGCGAGGCCGAAGAGAATAAAGGTGAAGATAGAAAAAGGGAGAGAGGCAAGAAAAGAGAGAAAAAAAGCAGTAGCAGCGGCAGCAAGTCGATCGACAAAAGCTTGCGCAAGCGGCGACGTCGAGCGTGAAGCGGAAAGTTCGCTGGCCCATTGTAGCTGCATGTCCATAAGGGAGTGGAGGAGGCAGAGAGCTGGAGAAGAGGATTCCTTGGCCGCTGCTGCAGCTGCGCTTGTTTCGCCTCGTTTTTCCCTCCGTCATCCCCCGCGGCTCGGCTCTCTCGTCCCAGAAGCGCGTCCACTATTCCTACGTCCTTTGTATCTGCTGGCCCTCTTCTCTCTCTCTCTCTCTCTCTCTCTCTCTCTCTCTCTCTCGCAGTAGTTTGACCGTACAGCATGTGTACAGTATGGCCGAGTACATTGCATATACGCCTTGCTGCATCTCGCGTCGTCCTCGTTGCCGTCCTCTCTCTCTCCCTCTCTATATATACATGTATGCACGTAGTATATGTATGCACCGCTGCTGGCTTTTTTTTACTCGGCTAGTTTGCATTCTTTTCTTTGCAGACTCGAGAGCGAACCTTTACAAAATTTACGGTCATCTCGAGTAACTCTGGCGCAGTAGTGGCAGCAGTAGCAGCGGCAGAAGGAAGAAGAAAATATAATAAAAAAGGGAATATAAAACACAAGCGAGCGATGATTTTCTTATGTAGCCGCTCGTACGAGTGGATCAAGTCGAAAAATATGGCGTATATCAACGCAGGGGTACACACCGAGTGTATTTTCAGCAACTGCTTTTTGTCCCTGGGACTAATTGCTCGCAATTAATTATTGGCAGCCAGCGAACTGCAACTCTTGCTCTTTCTCTGTCGCGTGAAGATCTTCAGCAGCAGCAGCAGCAGCAGAAAGGTTTACACGCCCAATAGAGCTCCGCGTAGTCGAAGTAATTATTATCCGTCAAATGGGAGCTCATGATATTATGTGCCTTGCGTAGCACAGAGCTTAGGTCGTGTCGCAGACAACTCGAGGCAGCACAGAGCCCGAGCCAGCAGCATATAAGTTTGCCGTGATCTGCTTAGCGTAATTGCATTAGGTATTCGGTTTCACTGCAGTACAGGCGGGGCATCCATGAGCAGCGACGGCGGCGGCGACCAACTTTACAATCTCGCACTTGCGATGACGACGACGATGCGCGTCCCCGAGAGAGTATCGGGAGACGAGCTGTGAGTGTGTGCGTGTGTGTGTGTGTGTGGGGCTGAGTAACTTTAGTCAAACGCTGCAGGTGCGATCCTATATGGCGACATCATTCATTTGGAAGATTCAATACTCTCTCTCTCTCTCTCTCTCTCTCTCTCTCTGTCATTTTCTTTCTTACCCCAGGAGTTGGTTTGATTTAGCACGCGAGAATCGTTAAAAATGACGAGTTCCTTCGGCTATATGTAGACTTTCTAAGTCGAAAGTTTGGACGTACGCTACTTTCCGATCTCTCTTCATTTGCCCATCTTCAAGAAACTGTACACACTACGCGTTCGCCTTCGAATGGGTATTTGCTTAAAGTTTGTACCTCGTTAATCGTGTTAAAACTTGACTGCATTTCTTCACTTTTCTCGGTAAAAATTTGCAGCTTGTATTAGGTATATATAACACAACCGTACAATATAGATGTATATATTTGGTAAAAAGGTAAGAAAACTCAACGACTTGTTTTATAGTTCCATTAGTAAAGTTTCGTTTATTAATGTCCACTCATTAGCTATAATTCATACATAAAAATGTATATAAAATTTTTTATTAACAAACAAATATTTCTATATATGTACAATAAAAATGAAAAACCTAAAACATTTTCGCCAATCAGTCTTTATCACTATAGGTGACTTGATCCTTACACGCTAAGCAATCTAATTTAGATCGAAATTGACAGATGATGCATGTATGAACGATCGTTGAACTTTGCTATGCATGAAAATTTTGTTCGCGTCGTTTCATATATTACATCGATTATCTGTATTTGAAACAAATATAATTTTTTAAATATTCTAGGCCTAACTAATTATGAATTATGAAATTAGTGTAATCCAGATAGAGCCCCGCACCACATGAACGTACAGTAGGCACTCTTGCCGTCCTTCAAGCAGACGCATTGATTGCACTCGCTGTAGAAAGCGGAATTGGGAGTGCACGAGTCGCCTTGATTGTATTTAGCTGTCATTGGAAAAATTTAATTGCGTGAATAATCTTGTTTCATTGTCGTCAGGTTATCAGGATGGAACTGAAAAATGTGTAAAAATACTTACGACCCCAAGCTCGTACGTTTGGCTCATCCCTCGTGATGGTTATCGCATCGTTGACGCAGAGTTTGAAGGTGCAAGCCGACGCCGTGCCGTATTTGTTGCAGATGCAGGTATTGCATCCGTCCGGACTATAAGTCATGCCAGGTTGGCATTGTTGCTCGGCCGCCTCGTCGACGATTTCGCTGTTGTCTTTGGCGCAGAACTTCATCGTGCAGGCCTTGCTCAGTCCATCCTCCGAGCAGACGCAAGTGTTGCACTCCTCCACGAAGGTCGAGCGAGGAGAGCAGATCTGTTTTTGCTGCCTCGTGGGCAGTTTGAGGGCGTCGCAGTCCATCATCGTGCAGAATTTCGACAGGCCGTCGTCGGAGCAGAAGCAGCTGTTGCAGTTCTCTTGGAAGCGGCTCTTCGGTGTGCAAACTTGCTGCTGCTGCTGCTGCTTCTTGCTCGAGTTGATTTTCACGCTGCCGTCTTTGTTCCAGACGTTTTTGTCGCAGAACATTTTCGTGCAGATGGACAATGTTCCGTCGCTCGAGCACACGCACTCGTTGCAGTAATCGCGATACGGCTTATTCGGCTCGCACATTAGTTTCGGTGTCGCTGCAAAATTAAGACGATTCACGCGTTTAATAACTGAATGCATAATCGCGAGAAAGAATAAGCGAGAGATTTTCTCCTTATTTATGAGCTAATACCTGCGAGGCTTCGAGCGCAAATTTTCAGGGTGCACAGGGCTTGCGTGCCATCGTCGCTGCATCTGCACAGATTACAGTTATCCGGGCTGAAAACGCTTTGGGGCTTGCATCTCATGCCTGGAAATGGTAAAAAAATATGAAAAACTTTTCGCAAACTGTCCTCCTTTTTGCCTCGGCCAAAACTTTGCTCGAGTATATACACAAAAGTTTTTTCCCCGGCTGCCCCAAAGTAAAATATTAAAAGAAGAGGAAAAAAAAAGAATATCTCCTACTTACTTTTGCGTAGCGTATCGACGGGCTGAATTTTCGGTTCGTCCTTCATCTTCGGGCAGGCCATCATTGTGCAAGCCGCAATACTGCCGTCCATCGAGCACGAGCACATATTACAGTCGATCTTGAAGAACGATCCGGGCTTGCACGCATCTTGAGCTGTAAATTTCAAGGGTTTTAATTTTTCTATGTGCCCATGAAAGCTCCGCTCGAAGAAAATCCAAAGCGAAGATGGTACTTACCCAAAACAGTGGATGCGAGCAAGAGTACGGCTAGGAGCGACTTCATGATTAACAATTCGTACAACTTTGCGAACTCTTTAAACAGAAAATAGCCGAGTGAGACTCGATCGAATAATGGGTAAAGTCAACTGCGTTCTGATTGCAGTCAGTCCTGCGAATGATGTCGATCTGCATTTCCGATTGGAATATATAGCCGATCGGCGATTCGAGAAAAGTCAGCAAGAAGAAAGGAGTTGCATAGATTACTCGAGCAACTGATATCTTATCCGCGAACTACATCTTACCGATAATCGGGAAAGGGACGGTCGAGCCGATCGCCGGCGCGGCTTCCGCTGACCAGCTGACGCTCCTTATCTCTGACGCTTGTTTTGCGTTCACGTGAACATATCGAGGCATCGAGATTGCAATTGAACTCACGCGATGAGAATTAATTAAAAGTCATTCTCATTGTCATATAATAATGACGATCCGAGGATAAAGTAATATTGTAAGATCCCGCTCGGCGATGACTGCAAGACCCCTGCGAGGATCGCGCAAGAGTTATTGTGCGCTATAGATATAGGTAGGCGCAATCATCTTAAAGCCTGTTTATTGGAATATCTGAGCAAGCTCGTAGGAGCTGTGCGGCACGTAGACATGTTTTTCGCGACTAAATTTTATTGCGGAAATATTTTTGCTTTGTACCTCGATAAATCAATCATTCTTTTAACGGAAAATAAATTCGATGCACGAGTAATTTATTTTGGAATGTTGTGCAAAATTTTTTCAGAAGATAAAAAATTTCAGTAGAAGCACTATGAGCTTTAAAGAGTATCCAAAGAATGAAAGAATCATGTTATTGGAAATGACGATGTTTGATTCACTTTAAAAGGATACTTTAATGTAGACGTGGATGATTCAACTCTTTTTTCCAAATTTTATACAAAAATGAAGCTTTTTAAAAAAAGAAAAATACATCATAATTGAGCTTCGGGGCTTAAAAGCACATTTCTTAATTTCACCGTGGTCTTTTCAACGCTGCAAGTTTTAATTTGATCGCTCAAAAATGAGACTAAGGCATAATTCACGAACTGAACTTGTTAAAAATTTCGGTTTGCCTCAACAGTTCTTGTTAACCAAAAATCTTAGAAATACATGTGAGCTCAAAAAGTGCTTAAAATTAAATGTCATAAAGTTTATCCAAGTATAAAGATACTTTTATATTATCATATGTTAATTCCAACGTTTTTGATAAAATCATCAAGTAGATCAAAGGGTTTAGATTCAATGAAATTCAAAAACTTTCTAAAAAAGTGTATACTTAAATAAATTATGAATTAATCGAATATTAAACATTAATCGTGCTTTTCGTTTTTCTTTAACTCGATTTTAAAAGATGTAAAAAATTTTATTTCAGTTTAAACAAACAGAACAAGCTGGAACCATACTGTCGCAAATGTTTAATCCATAATTATAAAAAAATGACTGCTAAACGTTTTTTTTTATTTGATATCAGGTATATTTCTATAATTGATACGAAGACTCACTTCTGAATTGATTACTTAAAATAACGTTGAAAGATATCTCCATATCATGATTATATACTTTTATGCGTGGGTGACAAACATGTTTTCTTAAGCAAACGCTAATTGTGATTAGACAGCATTTTTTCTGCGATGAAAAGCACAAATCAATGAATAAAGCTACTGCTGTTACTCATAATTAATATGTAATTTAAATTAGTCAATTTTAAATGTTCAAGGTGATCATTGATTCAAGCATTTGATATTTTACGAAAAATACAAATTATGGCTAGGTATAGGGAAATAAATTGTGCTTTTACATTGTCATTGTATCATTGGAATCTCATTTATTTATTGTAATTTTAAAACAAATTACTTGATATAGTAAAAAGACTAAAACATCTTTATAAGCACACATCGCATGCATTTAATTCATATAAAATAAAATATTTTATAAAACAGATCTTGGCGATATTTGTAAAAATTAATTTAACAAATAATCATCTTAACAAATGTTAACTAAATTTCGGAAACTAAAATTTTCCTGAAATTAAAAAATCATTGCGTGGTCCTCGTTCCCGTTATATCTTGGACAAAGCATTTTTGTGCACATGTATTTGGTTCCAAAGCTGTTACACCTGCAGTGATTACAGTCCAGTTTGAAACCTTGGTTAGGCTCGCAGACTTGGGCAGATCCCGCGACTCTTTTATGAACTGCCGATTTTGCACCAGTAAAACCTTTGGGACAATACATTTTTGTGCACATAGGTCGGAATCCTGTTTCGTCACAAATGCAGTTATTGCAGTCCATTTTGAAAAATGTGTTAGGCTCGCAGATTCGGGCAAGTTCCGCGACTATTTTATGAACTGCCGATTTCTTAAAGAGATTTACACCGGTATATCCCTTGGGGCATGCCATTCTAGTGCAGGCAAATTTTGTACCGTCATCGGAGCAGGTGCAGTAGTTGCAGTCCATTTTGAAGGGACTGCTAGGTTTACAGACTTGTTTAAGTGACTTGTAAAGCGATAAAGGAGCTAATGGTCTGCGAGTTCCATCGGGATTCCATACGTTAGGATCGCATAACTTCCTGCCGCAGTCAGCGGTAAGACCATCGTCGGAGCAAAAGCATATGTTGCAGTAGTTTTTAAAAGTACTCTTAGGTTCACAAACTTGCTTTTCAACACCATTGGATTCGCCAAAAGTTGCTGAAAATAAAATAGTAATGCTTAGTTCTGTAGAAATGATTAACCACAAATAACTAATGATGCAATTATATTAAGTAACAAGATGCATACCTGAGATGGAAGCAACGATTAATAAAATGAAGAAAGCTCTCTTCATTGTGATGAATTTTTGTACTTGAAACGAATGAATGACTCGAAAGTCTTGCTCGAATTACGAAATAATGTATAATGATTTGAACTGGCCACAGTTTCATTATATATACTAAGATGAATTCCGAATCAGCGCCTCAACGTCATAAAGGCACTCCAAGCGTGGCTAATTCCTCGTGACGTATAATTATCGCGATAGGCGCGAGCTTCGTGACTCGCGAAACGTAACAACGAGTTCGAGCCCCTTCATAGACGCGTACGCGATATTTTTCGCGTCGCGACTGCCACCGCGATCTACAACGCTCGTGCCGATCGTGACGAGATCGCAATCGGTACGAGAGATTATCCAACGTGTGTGACATCTATCCTTGGCATTACACACGTACGCGTGTCATCTATCGAGAGACTTCGTTGTGCTCTTCCATTTGACCTCGTGTCACGCGTTTGACAATTTCTCTTTAGAAAAAAATTACATAATGTTTGATAGTCTAGCAGATTTATTACGAGTGAATTCATTTTTTCGCTCCATTAGCCTTTTCCTCTAACCGCGAGTAAGCTACAGATTACGACTTTCTGTAATCGAACACAATACGTAAAACGTTATGATTATGACACGCAACCAAATATTTGCAGTTTAATAGAAAATATTTGACGTATTATAACAAATCTTTTTATGACAGCAGAATTACCCAAATTTTACTGCTCGAGAATTGAAGTTTCAAAAGTTATAAAAGCATTAAAAGGCTTTGAACGATGAATTTTTTCTTACAGTTTATTTAAATTTTTTGAATAGTTTTAAACTGCTTTTATAAATGATTATTGAAAATATTTGCAGCAAACATATTTGAATACATTATATTTTCAAAATATCTAATTACTGTTATAAAAGTGTGTAAAATTATGTAAGCGAGCACGAGCAGTTTCATTGAATTTTTTTTCCCAACCACATTAAAACAATTCATCATGTTGCGTGAATTATAAACTAAAATACTTTGATTTTCTTTACCTTTTAAAGTACCGAAAATCTGAGGTCTGGTTCTGAAATGGATTTTGTGAAATACTGTGCTAAGAGAAACATTTTTTAGCGTTATATTGCCAGACATTATTTTTTAAATTTTGTCCAATATTTATGCAAAGAGACCTTATGCAAACAGCTGTATCTCAATAAGCAACGGAACTTTTTCAATTTTAAAAACTGCGTTGCCAATGTGAAAAATTCTATCGGAGACATAAAAAATATTTTTTCAACTTTAAAAATTTCATACAATTATTCTTCAAACACAATGATTATTAAAATGAAAATTAATAAGAAACTTATGAAAATTTTTCTCATGAATACACCGGTTAGACGTTGGAACCAAGATTAATAAATAATTACAACATCGGGTTCACAGATACATAAAGATTTACGATACGATTTAATTTTTATGAGTGTTTGATAAAATTTTTCTCATTGTTCAAATGAATTTATCACGTTATTGAAAAGTTTTAATTTCTCACCAAGATGTAAATCTTTAAAAAATACATTTATATATAACTGAAGTTAACAATTTTTTTTCTTTCGAGTTTCATCTAACAAGTTATATTTTTGTTTAAATCAATTTATATTTTCAGTATATCAATGGTTATCGACCCAACTTAAAAAAATAGAATTGAATTATTATAATTATCTGGGTATAAATTATTTTATTTAAGTATTAGCATAAAATATAAAATTTAGTCATGTATATTCATTCATTTTAATGAATTACCCTAATCATAATGTGAATTCGAGTGAATTTTACTTGATTTATCTGCAATAACCACGATAAATCCTAAACATATAAACCAATCAATACCAAAATTCAATAGTTTATTGTTCATGTGTCGAGGAAATGATGTACATTTTTTAAGCAAAACTCATAAATTTAACAAAAAAACTAATAATATTAAAGCCCCTTTATCGAAATTTTACTTATGAATAAACTTTTGGCAGGATTTTTTTTAATTAAATGAAAACAATAATTGATTTTCTTATGAAGGAGAGAATGAAACTCCTACAGTTTGAACCCCATAAAATTAATTGAACAATATTTATGAATAAGAATTTCGTAATAAAGTTATTTGGGAGAGAATTATATCATATTCAGTAACAGCGCAGCTATACTGGAAATTTATAAATGAAATATAAGCTATATTATCGAACTACGAACGATTATTGCCATTAGTTTACTTCACAATATAATAATAACAAAAATTGTTTTCAATTATTCAAGAAATTATTATTTATGCAACATGGAATTTTAGTTTTCAAGTTTAATTAGATGTATTTTTCTCGAATCTCAAATTATCTCAGAATATTCATAATTTTATTGATCTGTAAAAAATACATTTGGGGTCGACTATCCAGAAAATGAATGGTGTCAAGAAATCCGCTATAGTAATGTGTTATCCAATGGATATGAATATGTTTTTTCTGTAAAACGAGGGGTTACATGTTATAACGAGTTTTGTTAAGAAAGCTCATGCAAAACCGTTACATTCAATATTTCATAACGCAAGAACTTCAAACTAGCAACAAAGTTTTGATTTTCAAGTTAGAGTGTTATAAATTAAATTAAAACATCACGATAATTATTTTTGGAAATGTAAACCATTTGAAAACGTATACGTAAATGAATCCTCCAAACCGTCGTGAAGTAAAAATGAAAGAGTGATATTTAAAATTTTATAAGGTAATTTTACCATACAACGAGGTCAATAAATGAAAAATGTATCTAATAGATAACCTTTAGTGTTATCATTTAATAATCCATCCATAAATACAAAAGTACATCCATTGATAAAAGAGGTATAGCGATTATAGGTCGTATGTAATTTTCAAATTTTATCCTTATAGTACCATTCATGCGTATAGCGCGTTTTAGATTTGTAGTTGACTGTAAATACCATTCGAGTCTTTTTGCTCTGACTCTATAAACATAACCTCTACAACGAACGAACTCTTTGAAGTTTATTCAATCACTGGTGAAAACAATGAAAATTCCTGTTTTGTTCAATGACTAAATGATTTCATGCACGCTAGCATATCATAAATAGATTTACTGATGAAAAAAGTAGTTTAAATTAAAATAAAATTGTTTCCGTTGAAAGTGCATTCCTTTAAACAAGTATTAACGTGTGTACAAAAACTATTTTCTTGATGTTCACTAAGTAATTTAGTTAGTATAATAGTCATTCATTCACTGATCATTTGACTGTATTAACTAGTATGAAAATGATATTAGCTCGAAAAAATCATGATGCATTTGACATAGTTGCTTTAGTTATTGTGATTTCAAAACGTTGACAAGTTGGGTCAAAATTTCAATGTAACAATTCTAATTTTCATTAAACGTTTACGTTTTAGTTTGGTATTAATTTTTATTTAATCGATCAACGAGAACTTTACATTTTGAGCGATTTAGCAATGTAAAAAGCAAGAAAAACGTGCACAGGAACTTCATTATACTCAGTTATCGATCTCTTGTTTCGCGCCTTGATCCCTTAGTTGGCTTTAATTTTATCCGATGAAACTTTATTATAGGAGATTTACTTTTTTGGTATGATTTAAAAATTCAACCAAACATCGGCCCAATTCATCGATTAAAGAATGGACTCACAGAAGTGAAAAATAAAATGTCAAGTAATGCCGAGTGCCAATGTAACGATTCAGTCACTTTGATACTATTAGCTCATTTTTAATTCTTTACGCAATTGCAATTAACTAGAGTTTCTAAGCTAACATCATAGACGAGATGAAAAAAAAAAGAAATAACAAAACGGATAATCAATTGAAAAGACTTGATTCACGAGACATTCGTTGTACCGTGTGTACATAGGAATGATTAAATAGACGGAAAGAGTAGTTGGGGAAATACGCGAGTCATATATCCAGTGCAAGTCAACGTTGTGCGTATGCTCTTTCGATCGACCAGCAGCAAGACAGCATTCGACATTGACCCAGTCGAGTGGGATACACCCATACCCATTAGCAGGGAAAATATCTTCCTGACAATACGTCAAATTTTTTTTCCATCTCTTTTGTAATATAATGCAAGTACATTTTTAGTGGAAGAATAGAGAATGAGTCACGATAAAAAATTTAGTCGAATTGCGGTGTCAAATTCTCTCACGTTGGTCTTTCTTTCTATCTCTCTCTCTCTCTCTCTCTCTCTCTCTCGTACTTTTAGAGTAGTGCACGCGAGCGCGATTTCGATTTGATCTTGATAAACACCTGTAATAATTGTACCGACAGACGATCATTGAGCGATTATATCTATCAGCGCGGCGTCAACAGAATACTCGAAGCTGTTATTTCTTTGTATGTACCATGTCCGAAATGATTTCAAAGTTTGATAAATGCTAAAATCTGCTATAAATTAATATTGCTACCATATTTGTTTAGAAAAATTATTTTCATTCATAATTTTTAACTTTTTTCTTTAATCTTATTAATAAAAATTTATCATTTGTCAAATGTTTAAATGTATGATAAGTACTTATTCTCTCAAAAAAGAATTGATTGCCTCATTATCGTCAGTTTTTTGTATAAAAAAAAATTAAATTTTGTAAAAGAAAACTTATCATCAGAATTTAAATGTACTGTTCCTTTTAATTCAAAAATTTAACTGATCATTATTTAACATCAGTGAGATTTTGTAATATCGATTGTTACACGGCAGATATCTAAAAATATATGTATACTATCGATTGCAGATCTTTTTAACGTATCCGAAATTTTATCTGTTATATATTTTTATCCTTAATCTGTTTAATTGTTAATCGACCGTTAAAAATACTTTTTTTTTTCTCAATTTTAAATCTTTTGTACTTATCTTCAACTGTTACCGCACATTTTTTTTCAATTTAAGGAAGTGGCTTAAAATTTTTTACTTGTAGTACTCCAAGTAGTAAAGTTAAAAATTATAGAAATTCAATGTTACCAACTTTTATTCAGATAGATTGACAAATCAGAAATTTATTAGATTTGATTGTACATGTACATGATGTAAATGGTGAATGCCCATTGAATGACCATTATTATTAAACAAAGCGTCACAAAAATAGCGTAAAAATGTAGCATTCTACCACGGGATATATTGTAAAATGGCCCTAATTTTATTATTATGTGGTTCATCTTCTATAAATCTGCTCATTCGAGATTTTGAAATAAAAAAGATTACATTTATTTTTCAAATTGGATGGTGCCAACTAGCTTGGTCTCATTCAACTTAAAATGACTGTAAGTACTGAATCCGAGATACATATAGTTATTAAAAAAATAAGTTCCTTCTTATGATCAAAATTAGCTGCTTCCACTTATGGGATGACAAATAGCTACTTAAATTAATAACGTTGGAAAGATAATAAATAAAAAAAATTTTCTAAACATACCAAAAAATCATTGCAACTTAAGAATTTTATGTCAATAGTAGTGATATCCTTTTTACAGCACGTAAATTTATTAATGAAATAATAATCGCTATGAAGCTATATTAAAAATTTCTTAAAAGCCCGACCAAAATCAAAATTTAAAATGAAACTTGATTCTAATATTAGGTTCGACGTGCTGCTAGTGATCCTTGCAGTGTGATGAAGAAATGGGGTTTTATGAGGTTAAAATCATATAGAAACTCGATTTCTTTTATCAGACTACCGCCATAATCACCAGCAAAGGCTAGAGATCAATAGTTAAGGACATCAAAAATGAGCGAACGATTAAGAGAGAGATCAAATTTTTAACAAAGTCCTGTTATGAACTAAAAATATATTTTTGATGCACAGCACGTGTCAAAAAATTGAGGTTTTTCTGTAAAACCGGTAAGATTGCAATATCGAATAAACGGTGTTTTTACTTTTTGGTTTATTTGCTCTAGTTTAAGAATGTGACGTAGGAGAGATGCGAACACGTAATAAGTAGATTTCCGAAGAATGGACTAACAAGGTGGGACGCCACAAAGTGTGTTAAAATTTATTTTACTAATATTATTGCCTGATGAAACAAACTAAGAAGTTACAATCATTAGAGTGTATTTTGACGTAAATCTCTCATATTTTTCTCAACTTTTCCGGGTTGAACCGCGCCTATCACCAAAGATTCGAATTATCGTCGAACAAAACATCGTAAAACTATAATCAAACTTTCCACACAAAATTCCAATTAATGCTGATGAAACGAAATCTTGAACTACGCAAATTTTTTTATCTCTTCCCAGCGTAATTTTATGGAAAATAATTTTTTTTGCACGCGTTCGCAGTTTGACCTTTCAAAATACTGCTTTTTTTCTTTTTTCAATTATATATACTTATTATCACCTTCCATACATGCATAATGGAAAGGCAATTAAAATAGGCTTACCCAAAGCTCTAGATTAAATTACAAAGAAGAACGTTCGAGACTTTACTCGATAAGTTTTATTAAATAATATACTTTTTTAAATAATAATTTATTTGTGCAAAAAATATGTTTGTTATAATTGGTATTATCAAGAAAAATTGATTGAAAAAAAATTCTAGGCTGATCATGTTAAGATAAGCGGGCAGATCTAACGATAAAGAGAAATGATAGATTGATCATGTTTTTCCTTGGTTGATTCTCTTCACCGACCGATTATTGCTTGAGCATCTCTTTTAATCAAAGTAATTAGTTTGAAAATTTTTTATGAAAGTTCTAATCGTCGAGTGCACTAAGTAATCTTATTTGAATGAAAAAAAGCTCAAAGTCGCAAAGTTTTCCTCCCAATAAACGTACGCACGTTTTCGATTAAAAAACTATCGGCAAATTTCTTCTTGCAAAGGGTACCTCCAATCGATTTCTAATCATACATTTTCCTCGAGAAATTTGCAGCTATTCAAGGCTCGCTCAAAGTCTCTTTCTCTCTACTTTTATTATTCTCAAAGTCTCTTTGGACATTCGCATTTGCATTCAAAACTCAAGAACGGGCGAGAAAGGCGAGCAAACTTTTCCAGGTCATTTTCAGACTATCTGATCACGAGTGCGCAGAAGCGTGAGCGACGAAGGTGCAGCTAAACACCCTTAGTTCGACAACAGTGAGCTCGCACGTGCCTTATAGCATCAGGTTGCCGCTGTCGCATACGCCCGCGCGCGCGCTAAGTGCAAACGTTTCCCTGCTGCTGCTGCTGCTTCTGTAGCGGCAACTTTCCCAGCATCAGAAGCAGCAGCCCAAAGTCGTATATTCTTAATTAGACCGTGCTTGCGCTCACAAGAGAGGGATGCAGTTACAACACCAGCCCAAAAGCGTTGCCAGCTTTGCACCACTATACCAAACGGGAATTAAACTTCTTGATGACTTTTATGTATATATTGTTTGCTCAAGTATATATGTGCGACACTTGCCTACATAACTCCACCGAATTTGATCCTTTTATTTTCGTGATTTATATATTTTTCCGAAGAACAGTTTATCGAATGAGCTTGCAATTTTCAAATAAAATTTCGCGTTACAAGTCCGCTAACGCCACACTACCGATGAGTTCTAGTTTCGAAAGGTCATTAAACTTTTCAGCGCTAGAGAGTATGCAAGAAACTTTTCGGTCTGCCGAGTGACATTTGAAGAGGCAGATTTCGTGATACTGCTTTACGGATTTATCCAGACAATCTTAAACTTTTCCCCGAGCAAATTTGAAATTTTATCGCTCTGATTTGCCGAGATTATATTGATTAGAACATTGTACTGCGGTCACCGAATACTTTCAGTCCGTACGAATAAACGGCCTTGACCCAAAGATCGATCCTCGCGATGATTTTGAAAAACGCGTGGCCCTTGAATTCTTCAACGATTGCGAATGTGTTGTCCAATGGAAAAACTGCACATCATCGTGCAAGTCGATCAATTTGTTGACGAAAGATTTCCCCTGCACAATCGTATCGCGGGGGGTGACCGGTTTTCGGGTAAACAGATTAGCCAGCGATGCCTATTTGTGTCACACGATTATTCATGGCTCTCAAGGTACCGCGAGGAAAGCAACGAGTGACGCGTGCATATTTAGCGGAGGCTTTCCCGGCTAGTGCGTAAACAAAGTTTCCCGCCGCTCGCGGCTCTGCACGAATGCGTGCGCCTATTATGTATCGGAAAAATTGCGCTCGCATTATAATATGGAGTAAACAAGTTTACCCATGCGTCGGTACAAGGTATTATGTCTCTGACACAGCTGTGAGTCGAATTACACAATTGTAATGTTCCTGTATATTAAACGTATACGCTTCTGGCACATTCGCAAGTCATACGTGCCGAGAGTATCGCGCGCTGCAATGGGTGTGACGCAAACAGGTTAATCTCTCAATGCATATATGTACCTGCAATGCGTACGCGGCTATGTAAGTGACGACGATCATGATTATGATTATCTCGCGGATATGTATCTCTCTCTGCGGGTAAAGCCTCTGCGCGCGGGCCGGCCGTAGCTCGCGTGTGTCTGCCCACACACACACACACACACACGAATGAGAAAGAGAAAGAGATAGGCCGGCGTAGCCTGACTGAAGTCACGATTGCAGCGCATGGAATCGCTGACCGCTCGAGTGGGGCTCGTGCACGAGTGCAGTTGTGTACGGCGTTGCGCTTGTTGATCCCCTCTACTGGGGAAAACTTTTGCCTCCGAGTTCTCGCAATCGCGTAGCGCGCGTGTGTGACGTCACGCCGAGCCGGCCGGCAAACTTCGAGTATATAAGAACCGTCACCTCGCTCATTCAGCCAGATCATTGCGAATCGAGCAATTGAACAGTCAAAGCAATATAGAAGCCTTTTAATAAGTTTTCACTAACAAAAGTTCACTTATAAAATTTTACCGAGTATTAATTTTGACAAGAAGATATTTTGAGAGACATTCGAAGCAACAATGAGATCTCTGATCGTTGTATTGTTCGCTTGTGCCGCTGCAGTCTCAGGTAATTATTTTTTTCTTCGCTAGTCAGCTTAACTAATAATCTCATCGATTGTTAATTACTTTACTAAAAATTGCGATTCTTCATCTTACAGCGGACCTATTTTGTACACCTGGACTACGATACAAGGATGAATGCAACATTTGTCACTGTTCACCGGATGGGAAGAGAGCAGCTTGCACCGACATGCTCTGCCCATCAGGTTTTGCTGGTAGCAGCAGCCCACTTAGAAAAGCCGAACAGTTCTGCGAGCCCAACCAACGTTTCCAGCTGAGCGCAGTCAATGACTGCACTTGCACCAGCGATGGTCAGCATGCGATGTGCACTCTGGGTTTCAATCTCGTCAAGGCAAGGACTTACAGTCTCGACGAGGGAAAGAAGTACTGCGAGCAGGGTGAAACCTTCAGCCCAGATAACTGCAACATCTGCAAATGCAGCAAAGATGGTCAATCCGCTTTGTGTACCCTGAAATACTGCTTCAACGACGAAAAGTTCGATACTGAAAACGGAGTAGTTCCTGCAGCACCGAGACAGATTTGCGAGCCTGGAAGTGAATACAAAGACTACTGCAACACGTGCCGTTGCTCAAGGGACGGCACTCAAAAAGCTTGCACGAAGATGTTCTGCGACCCAGAAATTTGGAATGCTGATGGTAGCTTCAAGGACGAGTCATTGAATACCGGTAGATCAGCAGGAGTGAAACAAATTTGCGAGCCGATGACCAGATTCAAGGACTACTGTAACACCTGCATCTGCTCTGATGATGGAACCATGAAAGCCTGCACCAAAATGTACTGTCCCCCTGGTATTTGGAACGCCGATGGTAGCTTGAAAGAAATAGTGAAGGCAGCTGGTCGAAGTGTTGAACCTGCAAAACAGATATGCAAACCAAAAACCACATTCAAGGACTACTGTAACAGCTGCATCTGCTCCAATGACGGAACCATGAAGGCATGTACCAAAATGTTCTGTCACCCAGACCTCTGGAACGCCGATGGTACTTTGAAAGTAACACCCAAAGTACTTCGCACCGCAGTAGAGGAGCCGAAAAGACAAATTTGTGAGCCTGGAAAACCATTCAAGGAAGTGTGCAACCACTGCGCTTGCTCTGACGATGGAACCATGAAAGCCTGCACCAAAATGTACTGTGACCCAAAAGTTTGGAACGAAGATGGTAGCCTCAAGACGAAAACTGTGCAAGCTTCCAAGCAAATTTGTGAACCGATGACCACATTCAAGGACTACTGTAACACCTGCATCTGCTCTGAAGATGGAACCATGAAAGCCTGTACCAAAATGTTCTGCCACCCAGACCTCTGGAACGCCGATGGTACTTTGAAAGTAACACCAAAAGTACTTCGCACCGCAGTAGAGGAGCCGAAAAGACAAATTTGTGAGCCTGGAAAACCGTTCAAGGAAGTGTGCAACCACTGCGCTTGCTCTGATGATGGAACCATGAAAGCCTGCACCAAAATGTACTGTGACCCAGAAGTTTGGAACGAAGATGGTAGCCTCAAGACGAAAACTGTGCAAGCTTCCAAGCAAATTTGTGAACCGATGACCGCATTCAAGGACTACTGTAACACTTGCACCTGCTCCGACGATGGAACCATGAAAGCCTGCACGAAAATGTTCTGCCATCCGGATATCTGGAACGCTGATGGTACTTTGAAAGTAACGCCAAAAGTACTCCGCACCGCACCAGTAGAAGAGCCAAAAAGACAAATCTGTGAGCCTGGAAAACCATTCAGGGAAATGTGCAACTACTGCGGCTGCTCAGATGATGGAACAATGAAAGCCTGCACTAAAATGATGTGCAGCCCAGCGATCTGGAATGAAGATGGAAGCCTAAAAGATCAGACAAAAAGTTTAAACGCTCCCAAGCAAATTTGTGAACCTCGAAGCACCTTCAAAAACTACTGCAACCGATGCACCTGCTCTGATGACGGTACCATGGCTGCATGCACAAGAATGATGTGCCCTCCTGGCATTTGGAATAAGGACGGCTCACTTGTCAAACCCTGGTCTGAAGTAAACATCAATGAAATCCAAAAGCATGGTCGTAAGTATTTTGAAAAATTCACACGATAAAAAAAGTTTTGTTTTAACAATTTTAGCTAAAATGAATTTTCTCTTTTTTTCATCAGCTCTGTACAAACAAGGAGATGCCTGTGAACCCGGTCAATCATTCTACAGCTTGTGCAACTACTGCGTTTGTCGAGCCGATGGCAAGAGCGCCTACTGCACATTGAAGATGTGTTATTAAAGCAAGTGCCAATAATTTAGGAACATATACTCAATTTTTTTCAAATATTAATTCCAAGTTACGGATATTCCCATTGGAATGATGAAACCTCATATAGCAACTGTATCATGTTGCGCACTCTATAAAGATATACTGTGATATCATTATAATATAGATAGTTTTTCAATTAAATAATTAAATATTCAATTTTATGAATGTATAGATAGTCAGAACTGTTATAATTATTACACATGCACTTGTTGATTTATAACTGAATGCTCATAGCATTTTTCCAATTACAATAAAAATAAAAATTAAAAATATTTAATTGTTTTATCATTAACCCAACTGCATCAATCACAATATTATACATCAAAGTTTCGAGATAAACTTTATTCGCAAAACAAATACATGCAGTGCAAATGCATGTATCCTATCTTTTTTTGTTAATAAAAAAGCACCGATTTGATATTATATTTTAACCCGAGGTGAAAAAGTTGCTCAAGCTATGTCGTTTGATTTGAAATATGGAATATTCAAGTTTTTAATTGCGTTGAAAATTTTTGACTCGTTTAAAACTATTTGCCTTTGAGATCTGATTAAGGTTTTCTATGATGATTACTCAGTTTTTCATAATGATATTTTTTCAAATAATGTCCCGTAATTATAAGTTTAAATATTTTAATTATCATCATTATTTCGAAAAATATGTACATTAACATTCATAATAGTTGATTATAATTCATGTGATAATTCGATCCTTACTCAAGCATACCTATACATGGCAGCAAGTTCATGGAGTTATAGCCAATAAGAAAATCTATTACAACTTCAATAAGGCTTTTTTCATGCCGTAGCGCGTAGAGAGCTTCATATTTGGTACCTTATAAAGGTCTCTTTCGTGCTCGCACCAAGTTGCACAAGGAGAAAAGTGTCTTTGGTATAAGATAGCATCTTATAAGGTGCATTTACGTGAACGCATCGTTCAGTATATAACCTACTCGACTGGCAGGGCTGATTCGCCCGACGCCGCTACTGCCGCACCTTGTCGACTTGATATTATCGATAGTCATTTCGCAGTCTTTACTACTCTGCTTTCATTCCTTTTTTCGCCTCGTAACTTTCTTCCCTCTTTTTTTTTCTTTCGTTTTTTTCTCATTCATTATGAGATCGCCGGGTTATATTTTTCAGAGACTCTCGAGTGGCTAGTGCGCTCGCGCGTATTATATTTAAAAAGTATATTACGAGAAATTCGAGCTAAATCAATGTCTTCTCGACACGCGATGATCGATAAAAAAAACACACAATCTCGTGACGTACGAGTGTTTAACTGATAGCTCGTGCACGAGGATCCGAATTAATAAAATATTTTTTATTACGATAATCGTGAATTACTGCTGCGCGCCGAGTAATATCCATCAATTTTTATAACGAGGTAAAAAAATTTACTCAAATCGGCATAACACTTGTAGTGCAATACCTACAACGTGTTGGATTCGCTTTTAATGATAAAAATCATCAGGATGCAATCTTTTACATAAATTCGATCGACTGCACGGCATAGAAAACGATCAGCGACAGTCTCGGTGTTACTTGTTATCGGAGTATAAACCGGCTTCAGCTGTGGCATTATACGGCGCACAGGATGAAGCAACTGACGAAGTAGTGATAGTCTCGTCATGCCTGGGAAAGTTGGGGGAAAATATTTTCACGAGCATCGCGCTCACAAAGCCGAGTAAATTTGTAAGAAACAACGTATATATAGCAATGGAACGGATCCAAGCAGCTTTCAACTTGACGTTTTTTTTCCTCTTGCGAAGAAAAAGCGATGTTAGATCTCTGTGACTCCCTTTCTTTTTTCATTTTCTAGCTACATTCGCTCTGAGCGACGTATCTTCACGACGTCACGGCATCTCTCGAGTACGCAAGACTAGCACTGTGAGTGAGAGAAAGAATAAAATCAACATCTAAAACACGAGCTGGCTCGCAGCTACCTGAGCAAGTTCTACGGCTCGAGGCCCAACTCATCGCAATTGCTTAATACACAGCACAAAAGACTCTAAACTCGAAAAAAATGCGAGCTCAGAAATGTATGCACGCGAAAACTCGAAGAGTTCCTTTTCGATAAGAATTGCACATTTTCACGCAGGCTCGGCGAGATCGAACAACGCACGCTTCCTCGTGAAATTTTACAAATCGTCGTAATCTTATTAACCTCGATTGAAAGCTGCTTTAGCGATACTTCCCCGAGGAAATAGCAGGTACGCAGGTTTTCGTTTCCATGCATACATTGTATATTTTCATCTCTAATGAACGTAAACTGCGTTTCAGTTTGCGCTCGCGCGAGAGCTTGCGCCCCTGCTAGCTACGGTTACCGACGACTGCATTTCTCATTCTCTCGAGCCAGCTCTCTTGAATCTAGCAATTTCGTAAGCTCGTTACGCGCCTGTAATAGCCTTAGCGAGGTATTACGTGAGCTTTAAACTGTTACTTATATGCACGTGCGCGCCGTTCGAAATGTGATGTATGTATAATAATGTGTGTGTGCGCGCCGCGCGCAGGTATACAGAGCGTGGCACACGCATCCACTGAAAAAGCATATGGGTTATTCTACCTCAAGCGTGATATGTCAAAAAAATGACTTTCAGACTAAGTACGTATTATTAAAGAGGGCATTGAAAAATGAAAATCCTTAATATTTTAGCCCTCTAGGTCTATCCCTCATGGATCTACAGGGGCTCAAAGTTGGATTTTAATTTTCTGATGCATTTCTGCTTATTATTTTGCTTTTCTGGGGTGAATATAAAAAACTTGATGAGTCATATTTTGATTTTTCAAGTAAAATTTGATGTAGAATTCGAATTTGTACTCAAAAATCACATTCATAACCTTAAAAATAATCAAATAGCATAAAGTCGTATAAAAGTCCAAAAAAAAGTTCGTATACCTCAAATTGACCAAAATTGAAATATGTTCATCGATACATCAAAATACAACTTTTTAACTGATGGCATAATAGAGGAAATCAATAGATTGACAGCATATTAAGGACCAAAAAAACATGAAAAATGAGGAAAAAACATGTTTTTTGGTCTAATGTATGCTGTAGAATAGAATCTATTGATTTCCCCATTATGCCACCAGTTAAAAAGTTGTATTTTGATGTATCGATGAACATATTTCAATATTGGTCAATTTAAGGTATACGAACAACTTTTTTTTGGCCTTTTATACGACTTTCAGAATACACACTTAGTCTGAAAGTCATTTTTTTTTTGACATACCACGCTTGACGTGGAATAGTCCATATAGGTATCAAGTAAGTGCGCGTGCAGCTTTTTTCAACGAAAACAGCATTATCTCTGTTGCGTGGTGTGACTCGCTGCTACGTATACTTGGAACGTTTTCATTACTTTCGTAATGAGCGGCATTTGCAGAATTAAAAAACAGATTTTTAAACTACTTTTTTCTTTTTCAAAGTTTAAGCTTTTGGGTATCTATTGGTTCTTTCAACTGATCACTTTAATTATAATGATATTTATTACAAACTTAATGAGCTAGTTTGATCTAAATATAATTGACATCCTCGCAACGCTTGAGTATTTTTCATAATTTAAAAAATTGTATATGCTATTGTTTTTTGAATAGTTGAAAGACAAGCGATTGACATTAACATATGTTAATCAACAGAGTCGTCCTCAAAGTCAACTATCTACGATTCAGCAGAAAAAACAATGAGAATGAGATTTTTTAATGAAACAAGTCCTCGATGAATACAACTTCAAGCTTCTTGTAAAAATTCTCACTTGATTCTCTAGCTTTTATTTGAAATTATAACGTGTGACGCTCTCGCGGGAGTTGGTCTCGTCGAGAAAAACAAACTAATAAAACTAACGTGCGTATCGCTGTAAGATAGCAAAGAGCATACGAGGAAAGATCATCGTATCGTGAGAAAGGGATAAGATAATTGCAAAAACCGCACGAGTATTTCAGAAGTAAAATTGCAACATCGTTATTGTAATAATTATATTTGCGTCGCTTAGTTTTCGATAATATGGAAAAATCGCGCAGTTTATCTTATGCTTGAAATTAAATTTATACGTTGTTGTTTTTTTTTCTTCGTCGTTACTTGCGCAAAGCCAAACGATCTTGCGCGTCAATATACGCTTAGGTAGGCGTGTACATACAGGTGTAAGCGCTTAATTAAGCTATATAATATATCGATCCCGAGCGAGCTCGAGCGAGACCGAGCGTAAGCGCGCGAGCTAGTATTGCAGCTCTCGCGTGCGCGTCTATTATGTATCTTTGTTCGTACTTAAGCGGTACTACATGTGTGAGTTTGAGCGCGTGTGCGTGCGCGCTACGCGCTGAAATATCTTCAGATACAATTTAATGAGCTGTTGTTCGATCATTCCACTCGATGAGGCACGAAACTATTTGCCCAGCCTAAGAACAATAGATTAAATGCAACGACATCGGCTCTGCCGGGGCGTTTTCCTCGTTTGCCACCAATAATACATAATAATACCGGTCATATAGTATGTAGTGTGTATCGGGGCAAATCCGTGTGCAAACTCGTGCCGATTATTATATATTTGTGCACGGATTATTGGGCACTCGTGTCGAATATGAAAATCAATATTGAACTTATTCAACGACAAAAATTCATTAATTTCCAACGATCATTCGGAAACAATCGTACGTCATGGGAGCGTATTTCACTTAAAGGTTTTCTACGATTCCGTTATTTGCTTTCTACGCATGATTTATTGTGATTATTTGATACATTATAAAAGCGCTCGTATAGCTGATTCGTCCGCGCGTTAACTCTATGCGTACTTACTGGAACACGAGTTGGGTCAATGGCCAAGAGAGAGTTTCGATTTATGAAAATATCAACGGCTCTAATTATACACGAAATATCCCTTCAGAGATAAAAGAGCGTTAAAAAGGATCCAGTACATGAAAAACTAATTTTCCCGTGTCACGAGCGCGTTATTTATTTGGATGTGTAATAACTCGCAGCGGGAGTTTTACTTTTATTCTCCCCTTTTTCGCACGTTGTTGTGGTCACCGTAGAGCGTTGATAAAATCTCGGTAGCCGGGAAATCAGTGGAAAAATTTCGCGCATTAATGCAGCCGACGTCGAGATAACGATATAATCAAATCCGCGCTATCTCCGAGATGTTTACTTGTTTATTTTAACTGAGCTGCAACGTTTCGCGGAGTAAATTCAGCCGATTTGTCGGCTGTCGACCTCCGAGGTCCTTTCTGCGCGCCACGGGGGGTGCCTCTGCCACGCGGTAACGCCCTGCGCGCGCGTCACTGCTCTTAAAGCTGTTGAATATACAGCGCGAGCTCGGCGCTCGGCACTACTACCCTATATATATCGAGCTCTTATATATGTTTAGCTTGAAATTTCCCCCTGCTCGCGACACAAAATCCCGATAAATGTGAAAATTCAATATCCATTACAAGCACGTTTAAGCTATTCTGAAAAAAAAATGAAAAGAAAAACATTTTCTTCGTGCATCCACTCAGCAAATCGAATCCGCGATATCGCGTTATTGCACAGACAATTCACAGACGCACGATATTATATCGAGCAAAGCAAACAGATACGCTTGAGGTTCGGCACTAACAGAGAGAGAGAGAGAGAGAGAGAGAGAGAGAGAGAGAGAGAGAGAATCGGCTTGATAAAAAACTTGGCTTGTTGAAAAGCTAAGCTTTGGGTTGCGGTTTCGAATAGTGGCAAGACGAGGCTGCGAATTAGATCGCGTGTACCTTTCGCAAATTCTGGCCATTGAATAATATCATTTTCCTGCGCGGATGAATCGCCTTTGAAGGAATATTAACATACCGCGATAATGCCGCGGCTACGATATAATTATGGACGATCAGAGTCAAGCCAGTACTAATTGAAACTTGCAATTGTCTACGACGCACGAGAAGCTTTGACAATCTTTGAATAAATAATATAAAGCGCGCTTCTGTCTGAATCATTTGGAATCGTACTAATTGAGTTTACGCAACGCACAACCCTACGACACAATCATACGAGAGCTTTGCCAGTTTAGAAAACTTTCTTTGCAGCTACAGCGAGGCTCTCATTGCTTACAGCTAATTATATAGCTGCTGCAAATCCAAGCGTGTGTACTCTGCACATTTACAAACGCTTTATTGTTTGGATTTTACAATACTAATTTGACAAAGACGACAAGAGCTCATTTTCCTTACATCGTCAAAGTCATAAAGCTGATCTCAAATAAGAACTATTTTGCAGCCAGCAAATTTTCAAGCAGAGTTCGAACTAAACCAACCAATACCTCAGAAAAGTGCTACACAAGCTCGTCTCAAAATTTTCCAAGTTTCCCCGATCTCCTTCCATCATACATCCAACTATTTGTTCCTTTCGCCCCCCGCGCAGCCCCTTTTGCCCTTACGACGTACAGGACAACGTACACGTTGGCCTTTCATTAGTCACGTCTTCGCTCTCGAGTCTCTTTTCTCGAGTTCAGGCCAGATGAAGATTCCTTGAAAATTTCCACGTGCAATCCGAGCGAAGAGACTTACTCACGTTGCCGTGTGGTCATTACACGTGTTACAGTACAGTACGTAAAATGTACACGCCGTACAGTCTGAGTGCTACAGAACGAAAGCGATCGTTTGAAATATTACGCTTTTCTTTCTTTTAAACCAATGAACGATTTTCCTAAAGCGAAAGAGGAGATGAGACACTTTTATTCCTCCCGCTTTTGTTAATTATTAAGCATGTACATTATTTAAAATGATCTTCTGCGATTTAAAAGACTTTACTTATCAGAAACATATTCTGGCATAATAAAATTAGATGAATTTTTTTATCCAGCAAAGTATTATCTCGACACTATATACAAAAATAAAAGATGCAGCTTACTTTATCTCGATTACTTTTGGTAAAATTAATATGAACGCAGTTTAGTTTCATATTGCCTCAAAAATGTGTTTAGGCAGGATTATTCAACAAACAAGTACGAGTTCATCACGAGTATAGATTTAAACAAAGCTCAAACTTAATTTAATAAAGACATTACCCAACAACGTCATCGAAAACTTGACAAGGTTCTCGAAATGATACTGGAAAGTCTCTCGTTACCCCGTTAGTAAATATTAGCTCGCATTCGAATGTCAAGCATTATTATAAGGCATTACCCTGTCACGCTTATACATACACGCGCGCTTAATTCTGATTTCCTCGTGATAATTAAACATAAACCTGGTGCAAGCCGCCGATCTTCCGCGTACACGCTGGTGAAAATTATTTTTCCCAGCTCTCTCGCACTCGCTCGCTCGAGAGCAGTTATACAAAGTTTTGTCTCGCGACAAAGTTTCGAGCGAGCGCGTGTATATATCCTAGAAAAGTCTGCGGGTAAAGATAATGAATTGCACAAGCCGCGCGGAGCTTTAACTACTCAGCAAAAGCTCACTCTTGCAAAGTCTCCGCGCGCTTCAATGGACGTGCTTTTATTCCCAAGTCCATCCCGACGCAGCATGCGGACACGCGAGTACAGGAGGGCACCAGGCGCCAGTAGGCTACTCGACGAGGCACGAGGAAAACTCTACCCCGTATAATGCATGCCATATAAACTGAATTTTCTTTTCAGCGAGCTTGACACTGCTCCTTTTTTTTTAATGTGTAATCCAATGTTTATACGTATAATAACGAGTTTGTGCACGTGTATTCGCAGCTTGACAACTTGTTTCTTAAAACACAAAAGTATTATGAGAATGATTACGATTGTTTGTTTAAAACAGGTTCGTTTGAAGTTGCTTTTTACAATTTATTCGTTGAGTGTTCTGACGAAAATTCGGTATCCATGACTTGTGCGTACAGATGCTGTACGTAGAGTAAAAATATCTAATATTCCCTAATTAAAATTCCACTGATCCCGTGATCTTTCTGACATCAAAAGGTCAGTGTCGAAAATAAAGCCGGCGCGGCGTGCAGTGAACAGAAGTCCCCTCGTGCGTAGTCGAGCGACGCACGCCGCTTGAAGAACTGACCGTTAAAATTGTCAAACGCGTGTTGCACGTCCCGGCTTAGGTGCCATTATTGCGTTCAAATGCAATTTTAGCTGCATAATTATTCAGACGGTAAATTTTGCATGGATTCATAAACACGCCTCGCGTCTTTTCTCTCTCTTTCTCTCTCTTACTCTCTTTATCTTCTTTTATACGCGGTAGCTTTTCCCAGTGCGTAGCCCTTCTTGCAGCCATGTCGGTGGTTAAAGCCTGGCTCGAGCGCGTTATTTAATTTTTGCCTAGTCTCGGCTTATGCTGTATCCATGAGCTCTGGGAGCGTTAGAGGAGCAGTTCGTTGAAATTCTCTAAGCGCAATTGCCGTCTGCATGTGCAGTTTATGCGCCGCCCGGACATATATATTGCTCTTTTTTTCGTTGTTGCTCTTGTTGTTACCGGCGTGTATGAGTGTGCGTACGAGAGAGTGGGCTTTTGCGCGCTCGAAACGATGGACAAATTAAAAATGTGCCATTGCCGTGTTTACTTTTTCATTAACTTACGACCACAGGCGCCGCGTGCACGTAGATATGAGGCTCGTATATTCATGAAGCTTACTGCCGCAGAGAGCACAGTGTCACTAAGACTATCAAACGCTGGCGAATAAAAAAATGCAAATGACATTTTTCTCATTTGCAGAGTATGAATTTGTCATGATATTATAATTAACTAATGACCAGGTGGTCACTAAATCATGTACATACATATTTTACATATTATCGTAGGTTTATATATTTTTAAACTATATTGAATTCCCATCAAATGCTTTTGCATTTATGTGGTTTTTTTCGGACGTGGGCAAGGTAAATCCTACAACTAATGACCTCGTGATGTCAGGCATCCCAATGGAACCATCGCTAAACGATACTTCGGTTGCCGGGGCTACATATAAGCGCACTTGGCTTACGTCTCCATCTACCTAGGTCTTACATTTCTCACCTTCCAAGTGGTGATATGGGGTTTAGGGACAGATTTCCCATCTTTATTCAACCGTTATTAACCCCCACCTTTAATTTTTATAGTACCGTCTCCACCAAACCACAGACAGGAACCCGGAAAAAGAGCGAGGGCCAACCTCGGGTCCGACGTTTCTTAGCATCAACCCGAGATCAATAATCCCACAGATCTGCATCAACCAGAGGCCAGATTTAGAAAACAAAAAATAATTTCGCTTTCCGCAAGATTTTCAATCTTCTTTAGTTGCACAAAGACGGCTGTGTCCGCATATGAAATGCATCAGAGTGCGATAAACATCAATAATCTCCCATTTCTGCCCCAACCCAACAGAGATAACGGATTCTGGAGACAAAACTTTCTTTTTAATTCATTCATTAATTTTCACTCTTCTCGGTTACAAAGCAAACCTTAAAATCTTTAAATTAAAATTAATTTTTTCTTTAAGCATGAGCTGTTCCATTAAACAGAATCACTCATCAGGTCCCTTTGGCGCAGAGGATAGCGCGTTGGACTTCTAATCCAAAGGTCGTGGGTTCGATCCCCACAAGGGATGTAATTCCTTTTTGAATTTTTAAAAAAATTAAAACTCTGTCTTCAGTAATTAACAAAATTTATAATGAAAGTCAAAAAACGTACGGTTACGTAAACTGCATACTAGCTGAAAATTGACCCACAACTATTTCCGGTGTCATCAGCTGCGATATACAAAGATTCACTTTCACATGCAAACCTTGGACAGTGACACTATAGGTGTTCCGCATCTTCATCTTCCATTGGATATAAAGGACAGGCTGACTGGTAATAAACCCTAAAAGATTTTGACCTCCCCTATTCTCCCTCCCTCTACCAGATCCAGAATTTGTTTTTCAACTCGTTTGCTCTTAAGGTAGTTGGGTGATCATACTAATAATTCTAATCATACTACACTTTTAGAGTAGTCTTAACATGCGCAGATGCCTTATGCGCAGTTGTCTTATGCGCAAGCTGCAAACGGGTTAAAAGGCAAACATAAGTCAAAATTTCATGTTGAAGTGAAACTTCCGTACGTACGTTGAGTATGGTTGGTCAAGCCGTGACAAACTAGCGTGCGTCTGTAAAGATAGCATGTTTTCAGTCACAGTAGCGTCTGTATACTTGGCGTCCTTTGATTGGTCGATGTTCGGCAGTGCCGAGACTCTGCTAGTCCCCCTCTACTGATTACGTTACGTAGCCGGATTCGGGTTAATGCTTCGTTGCACATAGTACACAAATAAAATTAAAAAATTCAATTTTTCGCTTTAAATGTTTCCCCATAACAACATTACGAGATGAAACTCAAGCCTGATAAGTATTCTACCTACATTATCGACATACCGGAATAACGTGTGTTTATGTATACTCGGCACTTAACCTACCAGTAAGGTACAAGTTCCAAGGAAGATAACCAAAAAAAGACGAATTTAGAATGGAATGCGGCCAAACAAGATTAAAAAATAAGTAAAGACTTTGATTCTTTTATTCAGAACAAAATTAAATCCTTAAACTTGATTGCCACTCAAAATTGAAGTCGAGATTTGGTTTTCAGTTATTTCAGGAAAGGTAATTTATCATTTTATTTGAACAAACTTTAGCGCTCGACGTTGTAAGAATAGAATTATCATCTTCCCTACGACAACTGTGCTTGGCCCCGTCGATAATCATCAAGTAAGTTACCAGTGCACATGCTGCCACCACTTTCAACACGTACAACCTTATCCCTACTACCGAATTAACTTAGGGGTGACCTGAGAGGCTAGTGGGCGTTGCCTTTAGGTAAAGAGATCCAACGACGTTGTTACATACTCAAAAAGTTAAAAAAGGCTAGAACTGAATTAAAAGAAAACTGTGCGCAAGGTTCAGATCAGAGTTATATAAGGTGACTAGATTATTTTTTTCAATTTGTGTTGAGATAACCAAGAGGTGAATTTGAAAATTGGCCGACCAAGAAAAGAACAGGAGTTTCCCGAGTTTTTGAAAACCATTTCTGATATAGCGATTGTCAATAGGGCTGCCGATGAGTGTCGCCAAACAGAGGAGATAAGAACGTGTACTACTCTCCAGGACTTGGAAAATAAATTGCAGGAAAAAGGGACTCAAATTTAAAAAAGTACTGTGTATCTTCAGTTACTTCCAAAAAAAATTGACCACGCTATAGGACCAACGACATATAAACACCATTCCCGTAAGGATTTGCAAGCCCCAAAATGAGTTACACAGCAAATATCCGGATGGAAAATGTTGTACGACAACAATCAAAATGGTTAATGCACTGGTTTCCGAATTGGGTTCAAAACAAGTCGCTTATATTTTGCAGGATGACAAGGCTCGTGTCAAAATTAGAATGACGGCCAATAAGCAATCCCCAAAATTCAATTTCAATTTAGGTGATTTGGTGATGAGGAAAAATCACATCCCTTCCAACAAAGGAAAGAAAGTAAATGCCAAATTAATGCCAAGATTTGTAGGGCCTTGTGAAATCGTTAAAGTTTATTCGCCGTTGGTATGTGACGTGAAAAATAAATCGGGTAAAATTACTAAAGTACATGTCAACGACTTGAAGAAGTATACAGTTTCACGGCGGCTGCGAGATAAGGCCAAAGATAGTAATCAATGATTTACTAATCATTAAAATATTTCTGCAGCTGTTGAAAATGTGGCCAGGACGAGGAGTGCGTCCAAGAGAGGAGCTGACAGAGCGAAGCCGAACGAAGAGCTTAACGTTCCGGTACGGTCGACGTCCGGGAATGGATGCGAACGGAGAGTTTCCCGACGGCAACGGGGACTCTGGCCCATTCCGGCGCTACTGCCCTAGGAGCACCAGGGCATGCTACCGTGGAGGCCGCAACATCTGCCTCACGGTACTCATGCGTTCCCCCCTCCGTGACAACGAGAAGGAGGAGGAGCAAGCCAGGGAGAGGGAGAAGCCCGGTGACGTGCTGCCTGGCGTAACCGCTATCGAGCCGACCGTTGAAAACTTGGCCGCACAGGACGAGGTGATTGCCGCCGAAGAGGTGGCTGGAGGACAGGCCGAGGAAGGCCCGTCAAAGGAGCGGTCGTCAAGGTCGGAGTCGACGATTGCGTCGGAGACAGGGTCGACCGCGGACACCGAGTCCGATGCGACCGGAGCCCGAGAGCTCAATTGGCCGCCTGAAAATCGTCGTCGGTGGGACGAGCCAGAGCCGCGTGGACTTGCAGGCTCTAGGCGAAATTCGGCATGGATGTTGGAATTGCGGGGTGCAGGGAAGTGGACATAGCCACTTCAATTGCCTGGATCCCGTGAAGCGCCGCTATTGTTGCTGGTGCGGGAATCCGGGTTATACCAAGTCCTCTTGCCCTCAGTATTCCCCACTGTGGCAGCGTGCTAGGAGTGTTTAGGAACACACTCTTATGTGCCTAGAACTAGTCTTATTCTGATGCGCGAGCGATGATCTGATTCGACGCCACCTAGCAGTGACTAGTTGAAGCAGTGAACTTTTGTTTTAATTGTTTTTTTTTCATTTCTTATTGTATGCATCATCAGTATCTAGGTAAGGTAAATGCTTTTTTAATGAAACATTAATTACATTTTATGAATCTTGAAGGGGTAATTTATTGGAAGTTGAACTACGAGCAAGTGTACTAACATTATTTAAATCTACCAAAGTGCTTTTCGAATTAACATTTTTCAAACCTGTATCTATATAGAAAGTTTTTTTTTGAACCAGTTCACAGGTTTTTGAAAATGATCGATGTCTAAATTTTCTTGTGAGAGATGAAGTGATTTTTCACCCAAAAGAGACAAAATATTTCAATTTTGTGATAGTGAACTATGTTCACTTCACTCACAAGTTTGCAAAGTAAGATCAATACCAGGATACTGCTTGTCAGTTGGGTTCAGTAGCAAGCATCATTCTAACTAGCATCTCAATATCCAAACATGTATGCTTGTAATCCTCTACTGGTAGATAAAAAGCCAAGCACAAGTCGCTTGTATCGTTATGAATCAACACAGGTACACTGAGAGAACGATTGGTGGGCCGCCTCACTACGATCGTGGCTATTGCATAGCTGCGCCACAAAATTGTGTGTCTGATCCACAAAAATTGCGTTAGGCATGCTTCATGTAGATGAGGGTTAGGTACTCAGTAAATTTGATTGGACCATAATAACGTGTAGCTCGCACACAAAACTGTTGTATAGCAGCGACACGGGAACTTGTGGTTCCGCCAGCAGGCGCTGTGTGGCGTACATTCAATCGTTTTCTCAGTGTAAGACTAAAAGCAACTATGACCAGATAAGAGTTGATTAATATGGTAGCTTACTTTTTCAGATCTCCTTTCGACCATGGAATGATTTTTGGGATAAGTCGTTACAGATTCTTCGTCAAGCGGGCTCATTAGACCTACTATTCTTTCAGCGTTTTAGCTCATTCTAGCCGCATAGTTCTTTTGAATTTCAGTGGTTTTTTTAGCAAGACCCTTTCTCAGAGGTGCTAATGAGCTCAATCCATCTGTTCATTTCAGATAAGTGCTAGCGACTATGTGGGATCAAGCGTTGCGAGCAAGTGCTCAAGAGAGGGCAACAGATGGGACGAAGCCAAGTGCATGAGTCAGTTGTTATATGAAAATTAATCAAGTAAGGCCTAAATAAAGTCACTCATAACTTGGGGTGTGAGATTACACGAAAAAACTCGACTCCATCGAATTGCCTTGTTTTCGAACACTCGAATTTTCTAGACTCGACTTGGACTTAACGAGTCAAGTAAAACCCTAAAAATTGAGTATTAGCATACCCGTACTCGTAACCCTTTCTCTCCATGACTCATATTTTTTTGTCTTACATCCAATTCCAATCCTAACTCCAGCTTGACATCTTGGGTCTAAAGAGCGAGAAAATCCGAGTTGCTCTGATTAATACAAGCAAGACCGTAAACGTCGACAGTTTCGCGAGCACAAGGTTCATCAAATATTTAAATTTTGGACTGAATTTTTGACTGATTTCCAGCTAGTTCTTGTTTCAAAATTTTACTAGATTTTCCCATTGAAATTGAATTTGTAAGGAAACCTACATGGAAATCTTATTTGAAAATGAGCATGTTGAAGTGAGATAGTTTTTTCACTCGTAATCTATACTCTCTACATCATGTAGATTTACATTTGGATATACATTTTTGATTAAGAAAACACGTAATATGTAAGTAGTTAAATTATTTTTTATATTATTTACTATACACAATTATTTGATTTAAATTTTTGGATACCCGAAAGTAAAAAAAGAAGTTATTCCACTTTTATAAATTAAGAGATTTGTTGTATCCAGCTTCAACGCTTTCATCTAAAACCGCTACAAGAAATTGCTTTAAAAGAAGCAAGGCTAAATGTGCATATTGCCACTACCATTGAATTTGATGCTGTAATATGTAAAGCAGCGAGGCAAAGATGCTCGAGCTTAATATATTCTAAGTTTTGGCAAGGGTCTAACGTTTTAATTTTTTCTTTGAATCTCGTGCAGGCATAGTTTTTAAAAAAAAGGCGCAGCAAAGAGAGCAAATGCGCTCATCACACACACTCTGCAGGTTCATTTTCTAATTTATTTTTGATATTTTGCCAGCGGATCCGCGAACAAAGAGATCGAGCCGTATCTAAATTTCGCGACTACACCGGTATAAATACACCTGAAGAGAAATAACGAAAAATATTCATATACGAGCACAGTTGCTTGGCGCGTATAGATACGAGCCGCGGCTATGCGAGATCGCGCGTTGAATGGGATATAGTCTCTCGCACGATACGTACACGTCATGTATATAGCGCACGAGCGCAAAGGTTCGAGCCAAGTGGTAGCCCATTCATTAAATTTAATAAAGAGATGCAGGCGCGCGAGCGCGCACTCTTGTGCTCGGCCGAGATATAAAGGAAAGAAGGCAGCAGCAGCAGCAGCAGTGGCTGCATCATACTTGCGCTACACTCGCTAGCGCAGTCAAGCCACCCGAGGGATTCATAAAAATACAGCAGCACGCGACTATTCTCGTAAATTCACTCCGAACTCACACGAGCTTGTACGAGCTTTGCTTTTTTTCAGCTCCCAGCTCCTTCTTCTTTTTTTTACGTTTAGCTTTAATTTTGTTTTTATCTCGCTCGCTCGCGCAAGATTAATGTTCTTCGCTCTCGGAGTTGTTATTTTGGCGCATCCTTCGTTGCGCCAATCATTAATATCTCGTGCCCGATAACTTAAGCCGAGAGCGCGCCGGACATGTATAGCAGCCATGCGTGCGACTACGATTTGGCTCGTTGTGACCCCCGTGCGTGCGACGTCCGCAATGGAATATATATACATCGAGAAATCGTCAATGGGTAATGGCCCAATAAAACGACATTGACTCGCTGTATCCATCGATATTCCAGAAAACTAGTTCGCAAACATTTCGACTCAATAGGTGGAACGCGATTCACACGCGCGTTTTATAAAATAATCCCGAGTTTTTATTTTCCTCGAAGAAGGCTTTAACGCGCAAGGGCGTTTCTCTAGCTCGCTCCTTATGTGTATAAATTTCTGCCCCGAGTTCTTTTTTTCCTCCTTTTCTCTCGAGTTTCTCCTTGAGCAAGATTCTGAACGTCGGTGGTTTCTCGCTCTCTTCGAAGAAAACCAAAATGCTCTGCGATGTTGCTAAAACTCGAGACCACTCACCGCAGCAGCAGCAGCAGCAGCAGCAGCAGCAGCATCAGCATCAACGACAGCGGCGGCGGCGTCGGCAGCCGTGGCAAATTCTCCTACTCTTGGGGCGTAATCGACCATTGACTCGTCGGAGACTTGTTGGTAAATAGAACTGAAGCGTTAAACGTCAACGAAGAATAAGTTGCTTTTTATTTAAATTCTTGAAATCGCAGCTCCTGCTACCGCTATACTGATGCAGTTTGACTGAATTGCATTCCATTACATAGAAGGAGGCAGCTATGCGTACCGAGAGCGACTTAAGTTTGATCTTTTATTTTCGCGTTGATTCAATTTTTTCAAGCATCCGCGTTGTAAAAGAAAATATCCGAGCTGAGAAAGAGCCTTGAGAAGTGACGAAAAAGTAAAAATTTTATTTATGATTCCAGGTCAACGTCAAGACAATTAGATGGCGAGCTGACGCTCGAGGCCCTCCTCGCGCAAATTCTTAAAAAATATTCAAATAAACCGCGTGGCAGTTTTACGAATGACCCGTCGTAAAGTTTCAAATAAATATATATGTCTCTGACAGATATGCTCCGAAGTTTCTATTCGGATTCGGCGCGCTGCACGAGTCAAGTCTATATAAATACGCCGAGACTTGATGTACTCGAGCTCGACTTCATTAAATTTTTCCTCTGTCTCTCTGCTCAACGATGAAATGCAGCGTATATAGGAGGATGGTAGCTGCGCGTTGTTTTGCCATTAGCTCGTCAACGAGTGCGTAAACGTGTGCGTATGTGTGTGTTTGTGTATGTTCGTGTATTACGAATGCCGTAGTAAACAAACGCGCCGCGTATTATTACACGAAAGGTAGATGCAGGCAAGAGGAAAAAATAACTCAGCCGTGCTTTTGATGCGTTCATTAGTGCGTTGAGATTTCAAAAAAAACTTCATCGTATGCAAACTTTCCGCGTATTTGTTTACGTTACATTTCACATTAATATTTTGTTTTCTTGACAAATTGCGGAAGGCCGAAATTTTCGTTACAATTTTTCATATTATTACGCTCGTATATCGTTTGGACGCATAGTGTTGAACGCGTAACGCATCGCGTATATGTCCCAAACAACATGGAAAATTAAATGTTTCTCGAGTCACAGACGACGAAAAGATGCAAAAACTGTGCAGTTTCGCACGGAGAGCAGTGTCTCTTTAACATGCGATTTACACCGTGCACGGCACTCGCTTAACGATATAACCAAGTCGAGCTATACTGTATCGGTATAGATATAGCTTCTGCCGATAAGGAGCATGGACGATCTTCAAGGACTTATAAAGAAGTTTAATATAATAAAAACCAAGAGGGAAAAAACGCACATATAAGAGTGAGTGATATTACTCGGCAGTAAAATTCAAGGGCTGCGGAGGCTCGGGCCGGTGAGGCGCAGGAGGGACGTAAACGTCGTGCGTGTGTACAGTCAATTTTTATATTTCTCATACTATATCTCGCCGCTGCTGGGCGGGGGTCTCTCTCTCTCTCGTACTCGTGCGCCCGCTCACTCGAGTCTACGCGCGATTTACGATGTGCTGCGCGGCGCACTCGGCTGCACGTATGGGTATATATAATACGAGGAAGGACGGAAAAAAGCTATTCGCAAATACGCTAAAAAACACGCTGTGCAGTCACGCCTTTTTATATAGTATAAAATAATTCATGGCACGACTCGCGCACGAGTGTGAGTAAATTATACAAGTTAAGCGAGAGAGAGAGAGAGAGAGAATGAGGCAGAGCAACGACTATAGAGCAAGAAAGAAAGAGAGCGAACTTATTCGCGACACTCTGAATCGTGTTTCTAATCACTCGCGACTGCAAATAAATGTTCTCTTTTTTCTTTTTGGGCAAATGGATACATGGAATTAAATACGACTGGCACGAGGTGAATTTGAATAGGAGAATCGTCATCGTCGTCGTCGTTGTCGTCGCACGAAAAGACCGCGCGATGATAATAATCAGAGGCCAAGGCATCGCAACAATGAAACTGTCGAATACAATCGGCGTGTGCGCGCAGTCGTCGAATATACAGTCGCCGATGTACTGCAGTGTGCCACCGCCGCCGCCGCCCGCGTCGCATCGTCACGATTTTTTAATGAGTATATTATGAGCATTTGGAAGGGCAGCCGGAGGATACGTCGCCCCGCACGGACTGCACAAAAGCTACGTCGCGCTCGATGCAGAAACGCGAGCTCGAACCATTTTATTTTTGTAGGACCCGACGAGCCTCGACGCGAGCGCTCATGTTTTTATGCATGAGCCTACATAGAATACGGAAGGAATAGCTCTGGGTGTGGGTTCGGGTCGCACGAAAATATGGCCTGCGTATAGCCAGCTCGGCAAATATGATGAATTCGTAGCTAAACGGCCGCGAAAAATTCATTGTTACTACCTTAGCGACTGTATAACGTATTTCGTTTCGCGTTGGCCTTTTTGCGATTCCGGAGAAGCCATTATGGCCGTGAGGGAGGTTTCGTCGCCTAAAAGCGAATAAATTATCGTTATATCGTCGATCGTACGGCTAGCGATAAAGATGATCGAAGGCGCATAATGCATACAATTAAAGCACTGCTCGTCGCGGAGAAGGCAAAAATATACACAAACCGGATGCGCGTGTGTATTTCGGAGGCGCGCGACGCATCGGACGCGCATAGGTGTGTGTATATAGGTAAAGGGGTGCGCGACGCCGGTCCGATCCGTCGCTCGGGTCGAGACGGATAGCATCAAAATCACTATCACGTACAAATGGGATATCTGTAGCTGGTATAGCAGCAGCAGGCGAGGCTGCAAGTGACCCCTGCAATCGTACAGGTATACGCTGTATATAATGTCTAGGCCATGCCGAGCGTAGGTAGCTGATAGCTATATAGGATGTATGGGATGCTTGTGCGTAGCTGGGCGCAGTTTATATATGTACGTGATGGACAAGCTAATGACGGATGACCGGAGCGTCGTTCCGTCTCTCCCTCGCACTCGAAGGAAGGAGGATAAATGGCTACGGGCTATAAGGCCAGCAGCAGCACTAGTGCTCGTTGGGCAAAACGATTTCGCTTGCTTGGCTATATAGAGCAGCGAGTAGGGCGATTATGGCTACAACAATGTCCACGACGACGACGACGACGACGACGACGTCGACGATGCAGAGGCTCGCAAGCATTTCTATTACGTATATATCTATATTGCTATATAGCCCTGCGTGGAGGTAGTTTATACGTGGCGAGCTCGAGCGTGATCCGATTAGGAAGCGAGAAGATAACGACCACTTTATCATCATTTCCTCGTGCGTGAGTGCCCTGCGAGAAGCAGAAAATCTTGCCCCGTCTTTCTCTCGGTCTTCCTCTCTCGTGCTATACATACTACGTGTGCAGTACAGTGCGTATGTGTGCGTGTGCGCGCAGATAGAGAGGATGTATCGCGTTACTCGGATAATTGAGCGAGCCCGCGCGCCTAAGAACCCGGAGTAGAGGATATATACTCGCTGCACCTGACCAGCAGCAGCACACGAGCACACGGATCTAAATCAGAGAGACATTCGCGCAAAGCCGAGCTCTCTCCTGTATGTATGTAAGCTGCGCTCCATATTATATATGTGGCTGCGTTACGTCGACGCACTCACTTGCCCAGCTAGCCGGCTAATCTCGAATAATGCGCTCCAAATTATTATTTTCTCTCTGCAAGGCTGCTGTATCGCGCAGTGGAGAGATATACTCGTATCGTAGAAACGTACAGAGCATATACGACAACAGCTTGACAAAGTTCCTCTTTTCTTTTGTCTCGAGGATCAATGCGCCGATCGCCGCTGCTTTGCAACGCGACCTTTTCAGACTACAAACCTATGTAAACTGTATACTCGTATACATCGTATGCGCTCGCGACTGAAACGAAAGAAAAGAAGATGCAGGCCCGAGAGTCGCGAGGGGTGCATACATGTATATAGAGCGTGTATTTTTGCATAGAGAATGTTCGCGACGTGAGATAAGCTGGCCGCATCCGTATATGTGTATGCACGAAGGTAGAGATGCGCGAGCAGTGCTATGTGTATCATGAGGTATAAAACACGAGCACCAGGCAGAGCACTATTAGCGCGAGTAAATAAAGAGAAACGAACGACTATCGGGCGCAGGAAAGGATATACAGCTAAGGGAAACGTTTATGTACGCGAGCTCACGATATGTATCTCGCGGTGCGTGAGCGTATACAAGCCGCATGTAGTTTCTTTTTGTGTCTCGCGATGCTGCAACCGCGGAGAAAAACGTTGTACAAACAGCGCATGAAAATGTCAAAGGTAAATCGCAGCGCGAACCTCTCGGAAGCGGCTATGGTGGTGTCAGGGGGGATTGACCGCCGCAGGCCATAGAAACTCGTACCAACAGACGCTCGACGCCATGCTGAAGCTGTGTCTAGCGCCTCGTGACTCGGAAAATGTTCCGAGGTGCGATTCAGCGGCGCCAAGAAGCTACATAGCCGGTCCTCGTCGTTCGAGTGTGCGTCGCGTGTTGCGCACCAGTAGGCGATTCCGTGGCACCTATCATATCGTGTGAACAGCACAACACTTGCTATCGAGCACCCGACTCATGCGCTATACTGGCTATACTACGTGCACGGGACGACCGATGAAATTCCCCGTTCGTCCGCCCCGATGAAAGGATTAGACGCTCGATCGAAATTTCCGCGAGCAGAGACAAAAAGAGATTGGATTTTGATGAATGTTTACTCGACGGTGGAATAGTGCCGCAGATTTACTGGCGCTTCGTATGCGGGTACGTGCAGCGGCCCGACAAAAATATTACATTCTTTTGCCAAAAAAAACTTCGTTGCCACGTGCAAAAAAAATGTAACAAAATTATTCTCTTTCATTTCTGGGCGTGTAAAGGGTTACTAACACAACAAAAAAAATGCCAATTCTATCATGTCCACTGTACCACAAAAGTTCATACGCATGCCACAAAACATATCGATCAAGCAGAATTGAATGAAAATGCGTTATTTTTTTTCGTCCGCGAAAAAGCCCGGCTCCATCGCGCTATCGTGAACATCGTAAAAGTACTCTTTCATGCAAACACATTTTAATTTCGCCAAGTTCGGGCAGTGTTGCTTTCCTACGCAGACTTCATCGTAACCGGATTTTCCAGGTTTATAAAAGTATGCAGTATCATCGGTTCAGAACGTTCAAAGGAGATAGTCACAAAAAGGTCGAGCATGATTTTTAGTCTCAAATATGAAAAGCATATCGGTGGATTCGCACGCGTTACGACGAATATCCCGAGAAAAAGCTCTCACTCTCTCTCTTTCTCTCTTGGTTTCGCGATGAAATCTGTAACGGTTAGCGCGTTGAGCAGCGGCAGCGGCGAGCCCACGGTGATGCGACAGTATTAACGTTCCTCACGTTTGCGGTCTCATTTGCGTCCAAATCTTGCACACTCGTTCGGAAAGGGGCTTATAGCCGCCGCTATACGTATACAACAGGGCGATGCGGTCGGCGTACGATTCACTTAATCCTGAAATTATGCAAGACCCGCTAGATTTACCGGCGCGTGTCTGGCAAACACTTGCACACGGCGTACATGCAGGATCCCGCGCGCACTTTGTGGCAAAAATCGAATTTCGAATTTCTTCGGGCTCTTGCTCCATCTTTCGCTATCTTGCGGCTATGCGTGACAGGCGATTTTATTTTAACAATTTTTAACGAGGACGTCGTTTTCTCTTTCATACAATTGAAGAATGATGTGGCCGAGTGAAAGTAAATTCCATTTTAAGAAACTGATAAAATTCATAATGATCCTACTTGATAAGCAACAAATTGATAACTCTTACGTATCAGAGTGGCACAATTCTTTGAGCATTGAGTCGTTTTTTATACTTTTAATTTTACGATTTATGTTTCCTACTTTGAATACAGACGAATTGAAAAAAATCCAATCAATATTTTTTTCACCTTCTTGATCTTCCTATATCTACATCCGGAAAAAAACTACGGAACAGGCGTTCGCGAGAACAACACCAAGACAGACATAAAAAAATCCAATTGTTTGCGCGTGCAACGTTTCGGGAATATCAAACAAGTTCAATGATCATCGTAGCCGGTATAAAGTGAAATTAGTTGGAATTCATGTAAACTCGGCAGAGAGAAAGAGTCGAGGGAAGACTATAATCTAGAGAATAGAGAGGAATCTATATAATGCAGAGAAAAGAAGAAAAAAAAAGAAAATACTCAGCTCTTATAGATGGTGCAGCGTAATATTGGGCGATAAGGTAGTTCTCTCTCTTTCTTTTTTACGTATGGATATGTGTATAGGTGTGTGTCGAAGGCTCGGCGAAGCAGAGGTGCAGTAGCAGCAGCAGCAGCAACAGTGGCGCGCTTGCACGTATAGGAGAGGCCGCTTGTTTTGAATATCGAATAGCCAAGCCCAATAGCATCGGCCCCCGCCACCCTAACGCACACATATATAGTATGTGGAGGCGCATTTGGCTATATACGTATCTGTATTAGCGAAATAGAAACGTAAAAAATATGCACGTGTGCGCGCACGTTTTTCGCTCGCAGCCAGCGGAGAGAACAGGGAATAAACATTGCAGTATGCGGATACGGCCTCGCGTTTTGTTGCTTTTTGTTCGTATACCTTATGCCGCTATACGTATTCGTCTATATGGCTGTACGAGCCCATATACTTGTGTATATAGCAGAGTTCGGTACGGGCAGTTTTTCGAAAATATTCGCGAGAGCTACTAGAGCTAGCTGTTCTCCGTATCGTATGTGCGCTGCTCGCTATAAGCCGCGCGCGGACTTATTCTTCTTTCGTGCGTATGATTGCAAAATTTCTCTCTCTCTCTCTCTCTCTCTCTCTCTTGCTCCTTTGTACCGCCACATATACAAGCTCCTATCGATCACGTTATATTATGGAATCTACCCGCTGGCAAAGTGCGAATAAAATTCTCCTGCACCTAGCTGAGAGAAGACAATATTCATCACACGATTTGTACTCTCTTTCTCCCTTGCGACTTTCATTACTGTTCCATACTCAATTTACGAGTGCATCAACTTTGAGAACTCTCCAGGCGTCTCTTCATGAAGCAGCAGCAAGAGTCACGCACAGCGCCAGTGCGAGCTTTGGAAAAATGAAATGCACGAGTATGTTTGAGCACGCGTAAAAGCGAAAGCGCAGGCGACAAAATAAAAAAGTAGAGCGAGAGCTTATAGTCGCGCCCACACGCATACACACGCGTGCAAGTCTCGTGTATATTACGTACATAGGTCGCATGAAAGAAGAGAAAGAGAAAAAAAGGGCTTATTTAATTTGCATTCAGAAAAGAGATACGAGACAAGCTCGAGACGCGAAAGAGTCCCAGCAAGACGCAAGCATTCATTTTCTCGAGCTGAGGAATTTTTCAGACCAGGCCAATTCACCCTCTGTGCACACCTGCATGTATACGTATAGACGCACCTGTGAGTCTGTACCGACTGCAGTGGCGCACTTTTAAAGATGCTCTACATATGCCGCATGAGAGACGTCAAAAAGCGCGCCATTGCCCGAATGCTGATCGCGTTGACGGCAACTGTTAGTTCCGACGTGCATCTACGTTACGTTATTTTCTTACACACTCGTCGGAGACAATGAGAAATTTTACATAGTGAACCCGTGAAGGTGAAAATAAATTAAACTTTCGAATTACTTGACTGAAAAAAAGGTTGCTTACAATACATTATAGAAGAACTATCCCCTAAAAATTTGATTATTTCATTGGTCGTTTTGGCAGACGATTAGACACAATTCGAAAGCATGAGAGGAGACAAAAAAACATTGAAAATTCATTAGAGAAAAACAGGTATTTTGATTCTTTTTATGCGGTCAAATAGTTTTTCTAGCAATCAAATTTAATTTCTAAAAAGGAATTCAAATTTTTTTGAAATTTGAATCCTTGGTCAAATTTGACATAAAAAATCATGATTCAACAATTTTTTCACATTTACTCCCGAAAATCTGAATAAAATATCAAAAATAAAAATCCACTTTTAAGCCCCTGTAGTTCTATGCACGATGGACCTAGTTAGCTGACATTTTCAAAATTATCATTTTTCAATGTTTGAGAGTAAATATTTATTTTTCATTTAATTTTTTCAAAATATTAATTTACTAAAATAAAAAAAAACAACAAAATTAGCTATTTAAAAAAATTTTTCCAAACTCAGAAAGGACGAAAAAAATGTTGAAAATAATTTGAAAACCGAAAAAAATGAATAAAAAATACAACTTCTTCTCATAGAAATCCAAGATCAACACATAACAAATATTAACAACTTTTTCTATAATAAGAAAGTAAAAACCGCTGCCAATGTATTGGCAAGTAGCTTCCTCATACTTTTTTTTTAACTTAAAAATAATTTGAAAATATTAATATCATCTTTCTAATTACGAAAGCGAAACGAAAGCGCCTCTCAGCTTTATCGGGTATCTCAAACAAACAATGCAAAAAAAAAAATTTTTTTCTTAAATAGAAAAAAAAACGTTACGTTTATCGATAAATGAATTTTTCTGGCTTCGTCCCTATGTCATAACGAAAAAAATAAGCCCTCCCCCGTCACGATACGTGCTACCGTTATCAAGGAATCACTCTACACAGCCATACAGCCGCATACACCCACATACATTCCAAAATGTGTCAAAAATTCGATCTAGTATATAGAAATATCATTAAATATATCCTACGATAATTATATACGAAAGCCTAAATGTATCCCATCACAAAACTTCCTATATGAGGGAGCAAAAGGAAGAAAACGACAATTTCCCGCAAAAAAAATTTTTCCCGTAAAAAAAAATTTTTAAAAATCGAAAAAAAAATTTTTTTTCTTCGTTTATCGCTAAATACAATTTTCTGGCTTCATCCTTACATCATAACGAACAAAAAAAGCCCTCCCCCGTCACGATACGTGCTACCGTTATCGAGGAATCACTCTACACAGACATAAAAAAATTTCCAAAAATTTTTAAAAATCGAAAAAAAATTTTTTTTTCTTCCTTTATCGCTAAATACAATTTTCTGGCTTCATCCTTACATAATAACGAACAAAATAAGCCAAACCCCGTCACGATACGTGCTACCGTTATCGAGGAATCACTCTACACAGACATACAGCCGCACACACACACACACACACACACACACACACACACACACACACATACATACATACCAACATGTGTCAGAAATTCGATCTAGTTTATAGAAATATCATTAAATATACCCTACGATTACTCTATAAAAAAGCCGAAATGGAGCCCATCACAAAGCTTCCTCTATGAGGAAGCAAAATAATTTAGAAATGAGTTGCATTTTTTCACAGCATTACCCTCAAACAAGGTGATTTCTACAAAATAAAACTTAACGATGAAGGACTATAGCTTGAAATTGTTACTACGTCAAAAATAACGTCAGACGCTCATTTCATGCTCAAAATCACGACTTCCTCGATTAAATCAGTGACACGTCAGATAGGCACGATACGCACTACCAACGGCAGCAGCAGCAGTAATCATTCAATTTTCATTTGGAAAAAGGCCGCGCTGCACCTAAGAGACAAAGCGAAAATTATGCTCTCGCGCTTAACTCTCAACTCCGTGAACTCGTGTGTGTATGCGCTTGTACGTGTGCTCCCAATTTGTATTTCTATGAATAACAGTGCCGGCGCATAAGCAGACAATCCGATTACAGCTTGAGCTTCGACGATCGAGTGTTTACGTGCTGTGCAAATACAAACTGAGCGCAAGATGCAGCCAAAGTCAATGTTGTAATTTTGCACCGTTATAATTCCCGCTTCCGTAAACAACTGATTTTGCAACATTAAATTCATCCAATATAGATATCTCTGCTTATATATGTTGTATTTAATCGAAGAAAACGCGGCTTTGAATGGCGCAAAAATCAGCGGCAAGAAAGGTTGACAATTCAAATGCACTTTGCACCCGTCTATCTAAGCACAGAAGTGGTAAAAAGTGTCGAGCAGGCGGAAGAGGGAGAAAGAAGAAAAAAAATTTAGACATTACCGAATGCATATCCAAGGAGCTTTTTGCTCCGAAACACGCGCAGATACACACGCACGCGCGCGCGCACACACACACAAAAGTGCACAAATCAAGTTCTGACGGGCGCGCGCGCGAAAACACGCTGTTTATTCGAATTTGATTCTTCTCGAGCTTTTATGTGTACAAAAAATGCTTGAGAAGTAAAGGCGGGCGTGACCCGGCTTTCGCCGCCTCTGTAGCTGCAATGCAGCCGTATGCCTCTATTTCTACGAATTGTATGGCACTGTGTGCGCGTGTGTGTGAGTGCGGCACCGTGAGGCAGGTGCGAGAAACTCTCAGATGACTCGCGCCCACGCGCGTAATGTTTATGCGCGAAAATGGGGAAATATTTTCAAGCGACAAAGCGCCGGCAATTCTCTCGCGGCAATCTCAAGGATATGGTACGTATGTATAGGGGCGCGCCTAGCAGTGCAACGTTTGATTGAAGCAGACATTCACTCGACTAAATATTTCTAGAGAAAAGCAACACTTGTTAAGAGACGTGGATTATGGAAAGTTTACTGTACGAAATTGCATAATGCGAGTCAAGACGCGCAGCAGAAAATGTTTGAAATCCTATTGATTTTTGAGCTCCAATTAGAAACGAATTAATTTATATCGCTGTTCGATCAATCCTGTCTGCAGACATTTTCCTTTGTTAACTTGAATGCGTAATGAGGTTTTCCGCGTAGAGCAGGAAAATTGATTGTTGAAGTATTAATTCCTGATTTGTACGAAAATGTGGATGCTTTGCATTGAAATTAGAATTTAGAATACAAAAGCTTCGTACCTCTGTATGATCCTCATCGAATAAATTTAATTTTCAGAGTATTTAAAATTCGAACAAATAAATTTAGAATTTACTTTACGTTTGCACGTTTAAATACATCGGTATATAGCGAGCGATAACTGCGAAACATTAAGCTTCTATCCCGTACTTTTCGACTTTACCATACATGCAGTCAGCGGTGGTTTATGGAGTACGCCATGGCATGGGCGGCAAATTTTTGAATGAACATTAAATTTTTTTATTATATATGTGCGGAATTATTACTAGACGTTTTTTGTGTGGGCTCGATTTTGTCTGTCGAGAGTTTATTTAGAAGTATTTACTTTTAGACGCCCAAAATTCCTCAAAGAAATTGTTGCCAAGTTAGAATTTTGAATTGTCCAAACGTTGTAAGAACAATGTATAAACAGATAAATCGATAACCTAATTGTAAATAATACAATTATATACGACTTTGACATCGTACTTCGAACACTGATCATGTTTATAGGGAAAAACGAAATTAGTTTGAATGTTGTCGTTCCCGATGTAACAAGCCGTAATATCCAAACATAAATTCTACTCATTAATTTTCCGCTACACTAAATTGAAGGATCCATCGTTTATTATAGGCACTAAAATGGATAAAAGTAAAAAGAAATCCGAAGATTTTGTTTTGGAAAATAATAATAAACCCGACATTGATGTTTTAGACAATAAAAAATACGTTTGTGATACTTGTCAGGGGGCATTTACACTAGAATCAGACATAAAAATGCACCGAGACACAGTTCACAATGAACAAAAAGATTACGCATGTGACAAGTGCGAAAAGAAATTTGAGTTTCGAAGTCATTTGAGTAGACACCAAATATCAGAACACAAAAGCCGCAAAGATTCTGCATGCGACCAGTGCGAGAAGAAATTTGTGACAAAATCTAGTTTGATCACGCACCAAAAATTAGTCCACAAAGATCGAAAAGATTTCTCATGCAACAAGTGCGAGAGGAAATTTGAAAATAAATCCACTTTACTCAAGCACAAAAAAATATTCCATGAAGTATTTAAAAATTACTTATGCGAAATATGCGCTAAGAGATTTGACAGTAAAAATAGTTTACTCGTGCACCTAAAAACAGTACACAATGGTAAGAAAAATTTCGCCTTCAAAGTCTTTAAAGATTATTTATGTGATAATTGCGAGAAGAAATTTGAATACAAACATACTTTGCTTTTGCATCATAAGACAGTCCATAAGAGTCGCAAAAATTTCCCATGTGACAAATGTGAGAGGAAATTTGTAAGTAAAAGAAATTTGTTGAGGCACCAAAAGACAGTCCATGAAGGTCGCAAAGATTACCCATGTGATAAGTGCGAAAAGAAATTTTCACATAAAGCGAGTTTGCTCTTCCACCAAAAAACAATCCACGAAAGACGCAAAGATTACCCGTGCGACAAGTGTGAAAAGAAATTTGGACTTAAACAACATTGGCTCCTTCACCAAACAACAGTACACGACGGTCGTAAAGATTACACATGTGACAAGTGCGAGAAAAAATTCGGATACAAACACACTTTGCTTTTACACCAAAAAACAGTACATGAAGGTCGGAAAGATTTTGCATGTGACAAATGCGAAAAGAAATTTGGTCAAAAAGCTCATTGGATCAGGCACAAAAATGTAGTTCACGATGGTCGCAAAGATTATGCGTGCGATAGGTGCGAGCAGAAATTTGGACAAAAATGGATTATGATTCGGCACCAAAAGACAGTCCATAATATGCATGCCACAATTTAGAAAAGAAATGATGATTGACAATTGTTAATATGTTTAGATACATATTTTTCTACAATTTTAATAAAATTTGTGCTTAAATAATTCCGTCTTTGCTGAATCTCGGGCTTTTAACTATTTCTACCTCTTCTTTCACTGTGCTAGTGGTATTTCATTTTTGAACCAGATTTTGCGTATCACTAATATTACTAATCTATGTTCATTTTTTGACTCCTTAATGTTTAGTTCTTCATTCAACTGTCAGCCCTGATGGTTCACTGGATTTTTTATAAACCTTTTGACAAGCCGCGCTAAGAGAGACGTGATCGATAATAACAATAAGTTATTACTGAAAAAGCCTAAGTGAATGAGTTTAGTAAAAGCCCACATAATTTTTTTTCCTTTTTTTCGTGTTTTTATCAACCCAAAATCTTACATTAAAGCTTTTCAAATTGCTTGAGCGCCAAATGAAAGTATGCATATGAGCGGCCCTTTTTTTAAGACGCCACTGCGTGCAGTACAATGTGCAGGACATTTTTTCTTCCTGCTATAGCATATAAATATATAGCTATAGCATATTAATATAAATATATTAACGCAGCTAATATCATATCAATTCGTTATTCACACGAGTTTCAATGCATACTTTAAATCTCAAAGAAAAAAAAGAAGGTCACGGATTGGTGGAAGTTGTTTAAAGTTTAATGAAATATTGTCATATATAATAATTCACGCACTGATTCAACATTATGAAACTTGATTGCGGTGCGGTAGGTATATCGAATTATTCCCAAGTTTCCTTCTCTGGTTATTAAGCGCAAACTGTAATATCCAATGCAATACATCGTTACTAACTAATCGAAAGCGTGTCGAGCGCCCGAGACGTCTTAGTCTTCTCGTAGATCAGCAGCGCCGCACGCACGCGCACACACACACACACACACACATACATACATAGTCACAAGTGTGTATACGATGAATAGATGCCTTTATCGCAGTATTCGCGCGCGGCACTAGTTGAACTTTAGTTTACTACGAGTCTGCCAAATTTGATGCATCTGCGGCTGTACGCATGTACACGAACGTGTGTGTGCGTGTGTGTACTTACTTTTACTCGGCAAGTGTGTAAGACATCGAATCGTATGCATTCGGAAGTAACTCGTACGCGTAGACTCGAAGCGATTCGAGGCGCAAATGCTTATAACGCTGATAATCTTTCGAGTAAATTATATCTGCGCGGGTGAGCAAAAAAAAAGATGCGCCACAATTTAGTGGCGATTTTGCTATTCAGCTCAGACGCGCGACGAGGATGAAAAGAGAGCACCTACATACATCCCACCTACGAGCATACAAGCGCATTACTCGGTCTCGTGTATTTACATTAAGAGTCTTATATATGAAAGCAGAAATAGTCTTGCGGTGCGAGTATACGTCGAGCGGGTGCCTGGGCTGCTGCTCGCGCACTACGTGCGAGAGGCATCGGTCGCACTGAATCATCGGCGAAATTTGACGGCTACAGCTCGTACACGTTATCTCGTTGCGCCAAGATTGCCAAGAGGTAGCAGCAGCGAGGAGCCTCGAGCTCGGGGGCAAAAATGAATGCAGCTATTATCGAAGAGGATCGTGTGCAATTATGATGTATAGGCGCACGTATAATCAGTCGATGTAATAACACTCGAGGATTTATTGCCGTATTTCGCTCGTGAGGGAGGGAAAAAAATGAAATAAGCACGGTCGCGACGACGAGATAGGCGACGCTGATTCGATGTAGCTCGCGTACGCCACGATAAATGCTATAAGTGACATTTAAATCTCGTATCTCATGTATCAAGAAAAGCATGGAAACCAACGGAATGTAAAGAAAGTACACCTTGGATTTACTTTTCTGCTTTGGGACGAGTTCAATATCGTTTTTGTCCGGGTTAAATTATTTTGAATTAATAATCATAATACAGAGATATTTTTACTTTTTTGTACCTATAAACGACAATTATGAATATAAAGCACAAAGATGTTGCTTGACTAATCCAAGCTTGTATTTCATCTCTATGAAGAGTCAAGGCTCTCGAATGTAATTTTCCGACATAATACCACGTAAGATGTAATCATTCATCAATTTCTCGACTTGATCGAACATCAATTTTCGAACGATACATAGACGGTAGCAACTAGAAGGAAGTTTCGGGACTCTCCGCGATATATTACATGCACGAAACACCGTATTCCAAGTCCTTATATTCAGTGCGCGAGCCGCAAAAGTTTCTTGTCACGTGTCTACCGTGTATGCGTAATATATTCGCGGAGTAATACGCATGTGGAGCTAGCGAGGATCGATTATTCAAAGCTAACTCAACGGCAAAACAGCCGAGCAGTCGGTTCGGTTAAAATTGAAAATCTCAATGCGCTGATATTTGGCGATACGAGGGAAGAGTCGAAAAATTTCTCCTATGTCGGCGGAAACGATTATTCACTCGGCCTCGTGCAAGAAAAAAGGAAAAGAGAGAAAGAAAACCGAAGTTGTAAGTAAACGCCTGTATCGCGTAAAATACTAAGGCACGAAGGCGTCAAAAAAGTCGAACTGTACTCGCTCGAGCCATCGAACTCGTGTGTAGCCGCGGAAGATAGGGCAATAAGGTTTGCGAGAGAAAGAGAGAGAGACAGAGAGAGCGAGAAAAATATTTTGCGAAAAAAAATTTCGAGCGTGCCAAATAAAGATTTACGATGGGCCGAGGCTCGCACACGAGAGCCTCGAGCTTGCAGCAAGCTCCACGGCTGCAGTGGGTTTAGCTCGTGCGCGCTGGAAATGAAGACTCGCGCTTGACTTGAGTGGAATTCTAGATATTCGCACATTGCGCAAGACAGACGCAACATATTACGCAGCGAGCTTTTAACGCTGCGGGCGACGCTGTACGTGCTTCAATCATTTTCATCCGCGGCTTATATACATCGAATATACACTCGTTATTGCAAGATTTAAAAGAAAATTTACCATCCCAATTTGTCAGCGAAGCTCTCAACTGCTAAATTCGACGAGGGGCGCGCATTGTTTTCGGGGGCGCAAACCGTAAAGGAGACAAATGTCGTTCGGGCGCAATCATGTTACGGCCGTAATAAAATGCAAATAAAATTCTATGCTAATGGGCAATACGAACGTACAAGTGGGGGGAGGTCATAATTTTCCGCCGTTTAGAGAAGTATATCAACGTCCCTGTGCGCAGGAACGAGAATACAAGCGCGCGCGGCAATCCGCAGGCTCTGTTAGACGGTAATTCTGCAAAGATTATACGGGGGCCCAGCGAGAACGCGCGCACAGTGCATGACATTCGTAGCGAAAATTAATTCGAAATGCGGCTTTATCGAAACATAACTCGCTAATTTATACGAGGAGAAATAAAAGGGTGAAGGTATACAGAAAAGTGGCCCGTCGTAAAGGCAGCTCTTCGAGTTTAATAACGGAGCTAGAGAGCGCAGCTTGCAGCCCCCGAAATGCGCCTCGAGACAATCCAATAATAACAGCTATCCTGATTCTATTTGGACACTCGGTCAATAAATAGTTATCCCAAGAGCCGGAGCAAAATTTTTCCATCAAAAGTTTGCCAGACAAGTTCGTTAGCAATTCCTACACGCGATTCCACGTACGCGCGTACATACAGCACCAGGCAGATTCGCTTTCGCGCAATGGATAGCTTAAAATTTTATTAAACTATTAGATTTGCCGTCATCAATTGGCTCGAGAGAGAAAGAACCGAACGCTGTAAAACAAATACTAGCTGAAGGGAGAGAGAGAGATTGTAAGTTGCTAAACAAAGCTCTCAGGGAAAATCGAGAATTTCGCAAAATTTTCCTGCAGAGAATGAGTTTCTCCACTCTTATTATTATTATCATATATAGTATGTACAGCCGCGACCCAGCTAATATGTAGGTCACGTTTATAGTATTTCGGAGCTTCGGACGGGTTTTCGGGCGCGAAATTATAACATTCGTTCATTGTAATTATTAGTTAGCCGGTGGATAAAAGTGCAGTTTATCGTAGTCGTACTATTCTCTCGGTTCATCTTCATTTGCAAGATTAAAATGCAATGTACAGTGTACCGGCGGCTGATGTATAGAGCTAATCAAGTACAAGTGCGCTAGCTCTCGCGCGCTGCCGGCAAGAAAATTATTATGTACCGATAGCCAATTTTTGCGCACGAAATTCCGTTATTTATATCGTTAAATGTGAAATAAAAAGCGTAAAATCCGATCGCTCTAATACTCTGGCGCGTATTCTCTCTTGCTGTACCTATATACTCTCCGCAGTTTTGGCCGGGTGCACCACTCTCTTTTATGAAGTTCGCGTATGTAGAGCTGCTTTACTTTGTTTCGAAATTTTTTGTGCCGAGAATAAACAGGCCCATACATGTATATTATGCGCCTTTGTGACGCTCCGTATTATACGCATGAAGGGATAATGCGACGACGATTTCGTTTTATTCAGCTAACTTATGCAGGAACGCCGCTGATGCAGTAGAAAAAGATATGGCTCGCTTTGCATGTTTAAGCTCGGAAAAAAATCTATCTTGTTATTCAAATTTTCGGGGAAAAAATGAAGAATTATTTTTAATTGGGTACAATAATTCGATGAAAAAAATGCGCGAGAATACACGCAACTATTAATCATCAACTCACACAGGGTTTTAACTGTAACCATTAATGTTACAAAGAAGTGTAGATAATCTCTACAAAATTTTTAATGCATCAAACGAAAGGTAATGACTCTAAGTAGCCATATGTTTTTGTAACCATCGCGGTAAAAAATACGAACAAAGTTTAGAAATTGTTGCATAATTAGTAAACCTGACACTAAATTAGGAAAAAACAATAACAATCCCATTAGTTGGAATTTCCACATTAATCTGAAAATGATTAAATAAAAAAAGCAACACATTGAAAAAGGAATTTAAATTAAAAAAATTTAATTATAAAAAAGCGTGGGCTGTGATTTTCATTAAAACGTTATATGCAAATATCACTTTTGATATTTAGCAATTAATTATTCTCATCATTTTCGCGTGCTATTTTGTGGATTTCCGGGTGGCTCGCAGGTTCACCAATCGACCGATAGTAGCGCAACATGATTAATCCTCAAAGGTTCGCTAAATCCTTCGAAATTCTTCTCATACAACGAAAAATCGTTGAAATGTTCCTTTTGAATTATTTAAAACTCATAAAATTGAATTAAAAATGTTAGTTTAATTAGCTATGGCAGTTATGACCTATTATCACCTATACACAAGCACAATCGTTGAGTTTAAAAGTCAAAACGTCCGCTCATGTAGCAGAAACTTATGGCGAGTATAAGCATCGAGTGAAAGAGTATCGTGCATATCAGCGCACGTACTAAAAATTTGTTGGAGTAAGCGTTCCTTAAATATGTGTACATAGACGTCTTTATAAAATCTGACTACATTATGAACTTGTCAAAATAACAGACACTGTGCGAGAAAGCTCGCATTATACGAGTTTCCTCGACGTAGTTGCGAATGGTGAATTCCTCTTCTCTTTTGGTGCTTTGAACAAAGAACAAAGCTCAGAGGATTCCAAAAAAACTCGAAACCAAACGGCTCATTCGATAAAGTCGACAGATATAGATCTGGAACCGACGATGCATTGTACAGAGAGAAACAATCGCCGAAAACTGAAAAGTTGCATCCTCGCGCGCTCTTTGAATGTCTAAATACGTCGCCGCGTTCGTTTGTTCGGAGCCGCGTTTGCGCGTCAGATACGCGAGTTCCTCCATGCTCTCGAGTACGGAATGCTCAGCACTCGCAGGCAGGCAGACAGTCGAGCAGGCGGGCCAGGTTTTCATATATAATAACAAATACAATTAAATTCCGCGACACTTGTTGTATTTGATTTCTGCGTTGCACTCGCGAGCGTGTTTTCTTGATTGTATTCTTCGCACTCGACGTTGACGACGGCGGCACACCCTTGTACGACTAGCGGCATCTGATATTCATTGCTATGCCGCTCGAAAACGCGAGAGAGCCGAGAAAGAGAGAGAGAGAAAGAGAGCGCGAAGAAACAATTTTAAAATTAGTCACTTGTCGTGATAATAAAGTCGAAGCCGAGCAACGTCTTTACAGTGCGAGTTCATTTTTAACCCAAGAGAGGAAAAAAAAGACGCGCTGCGGTATATATAAAGTAGACTTGCGGTGAATAAAAACAGTGTCGCGAGACACGAATTTCGTGGGTATAATGCGTCTCCCGAACGAGACACCGAGAGCTTATTACGATATATTATTTGCGGAGTCTCGAGCAGCGTGCTGCATGCAACTTTGTATGGCTATATATCGTAATGCTTTGGATTTAAAAGAGCGCAAAATACGTCAGGATCGTCGCGAAGTGCCCCTCCTTTTTTACTCTCTCGCTCTCTCGGCCACAGGCAGTAGCAGCTCCGTAGAGCACGTGGAAAAGTGAAAAATTACGCGTACGAGACGTATACAGCGATGCTTGTAAAGGCTGCGAGCACGCGACAGATATATATTTTATTCCAAGTGTCGTCGTCTGGGTCTTAAATTTAGCCTCGGCTCGTCATCGTCGCCGCTCTCGTCGTTTACATCGTTTTTTCTCTCTCTCTCTCTTTCTTTCCCTCCTTCTCTCATTCTCGCTCTGCGCTTATTTATACACATAAGCACGTGGCGTTGTCGTCTTTTTTCTTCATCCGAACGCGGTGCATTGTAAGTCATGGTGCTCCTACAGCGCGCCACGCGTTTGAAATATTTTGCAGGGAAGGGATATCGAGCTTGGCAGTTATTATTGCAGAGACAAGCGCGAGAAATCTGGCTGCGAACGTGTGCCCGTGCTATACGGGGTCGGTTAACGAAGAGACGGCCGACTGCATACGTGTAGCCGAGTCGCGACGCTGATTGTCACATGTGTGCCCTGCAGGCCGCTTCGTTTTTTTTCACGATACGACGTACGCACACAATTCATTTATGGTCGCGCGCTGCAGACGGCGAGTAACGCGTCGCTCTTTCGAATGCCATGGATTCTTCGCATTCGTACGTTGTCTTTGCAATTTTCGAATAGTAGACCGATACTCGAACGAATCCACGCTCGACTCGGGACGAAGAAATACCGATCAAAAAATTAAGCAATACAAGTACACGTCGAAGCGTCAGAATAAATTTTTTAAATCTTATTAAAAGTCCACGGTCGATATGTGGCGCTTAATAGAGCCGGAAATGTTTTTGAAATATCAAACGATATTCTTGAAAATCGTCCCATTTCTTTGGAGCAAAAAGTCCTAAAAAACTCGGCTCGCGCAATTAATAAATCAAAACAAGTCGAGTCACGCCGCGAAGACAGTTAATTGTTGGAGGGAGCACCACACGCAGAGCCCATGCCTCAAGACTTTACCGTTGATCGTTATGGCATCGACACGTGTTGCTCGCTTACAATTACACATCGACTGGTGTAGTGTAGCAGCAGTGCGACTTCCTGCTTGCATGCGTATCGTAGCTGGTGTGTCGGGCGCCTTTTGCTCCATTCGATCGAATTTGCTGGGCGCAAGCGACGATTATCACGATTGCGGTCCCGCATATACGCTTATGTAATACGACGAACTTTGCAGTTAGCGGTATGGCGAATCTTGGTCCAAGTGCATGACGCGTCAAAAAAAAGAGCGGGTCGAAAATCGCTAAATAGAGAGAGAGAGAGAGAGAGAGAGGGAGGTAACCGCTATAGTTGTACTCTCACTTTTTCGAATGGCGACGCGATACAAATGACTCGCGCATTCGTAAAGTACAATGCTCCGATCTGCGAATCTCGATAGCAAGAGGCGTGTAGCGCGCACTCGAGTTCAATTGAAACTCAAACAAATACGTAACGCGCGTCACGAAGTATATCGCGACGAATCCAAGAGGTCGCGCGAGCAAAAACGACTCACGATCTTCGACGAGTCGAATTAAATACCGTATACATCATATACTTGTAAGTACGCGCGACATGCACAAACGATTCTTATCGATGGGGCCCACATATAGCCGTTACAATAGCGAGCTCGTGTACATGCACACGTGCCGAATGCAGCAGCAGCAGCAGTTTAGTTCTCGCGCTGTCGTATACGTTGCAGTACTGGGCCGCGCGCGAAAATAAGGACAAAGCAACGGGTCCCTCTCTTCCTCCTATATATGCGCTCCTCGTCATCCGGTTTTATATAAGTTTACGCGTGTGTAGAGATGTTGTCGTTATCTATATATATGAGCGACGAGGTGCAGCTCCAGCGACAGACGCGCCGACAGCTATTATATGGACCTTAAAGTTCTGCCTTCTCATGCCTTCTTATATATATGACTGTACGAGATGAGCACGCGTCGTTCCTCTCTCTCTCTCTTTTCCTTTTTTCCTTTCTTACGGTATATCTCTCTGTGTATAGTGCAACGCGCGAACGAGTATAACGCGCGGCTTATGTGCAGTCGCAAATTTAGGGCGTGGATGTGCCAGAGATGTTTAGGATCCGCAAAAGAGCGACACTAACGAGCTTGTGTGCGCGATCCTCTTCTATACGTACGTATACGTGTGCAGAGGTCGCGGCTGTATAATATTTTTTGCCATTCTTTTCTCGCGCCTGTGCCCGATGATTATACGAGAAAAAAAGAAGAAGAGAGAGACACGTCGTTGAAAGAAATGAACGGTGCATCGAGAGATGTGCAACTCGATACAGTGTGTAATGAATTACTCGCAAAAAACTGACTTGTGCGTATAGCGTTCGACTCATTTCGTAAATTCGTATACGTGCTCGATCATACACACTTGATAAATGTTTTCGACGAATTTTTCAGTGAGCACAATAGCTCAATTATACCGCGAGGAAGGAAAACAACGTTAGGACGATGTTTCCGGTGTGTTTACAATACAACTCTTTACGGACGACGACACGACGATTAAAGAATAATGACTCATTTTTTGGCAGGTATCGTTACGCGGTGAAAGAAAAAACACCTATGTACAATCGTCGCGGCTCGTGTTCAATTGTTTGTCCGAGCAACAAAAGTCGCGGCCCTTCCGCGAAATGACTCGTAAGTCGTTGCTCACGTCGCGTTCATTTGGGTGGCCCATACAGCAAAGGATATTCGTAAGCAATTGGCATTGACATAAAGTTAAATATTTTGTGTTCGAGAAATTTTCAAGAATGAAAAATTGTTTAAAAACAATTACCTCGATCGGCAAAAAATTCTCGAGGGTGAACAGCAAGAAGCAGCAATTTCCGGCTTTTCCCGCCAAAACGTCGCTCCATCCAACTTTGCAACCGAAAACGGCACTCCTCTCCCTGTAACAGTGCTTCGGAGAATAAAAAACTCACCATCGAAGCACAGATACGATTCGAACACACACTTTCTATCTAATACAACATTCGAACGTCGAATCGTAGATTCGCAACCGTCGAGGAGTAGCAGCAGCACGAGTACAATGCAGTGCAGAAGGAGCAAGGGCAGTAGTGCGCCTTGCTATCGGTGGGCGCGTGACGTCACGTTTCGAATCCGCTGCTACTGCCTATGCCTGCGACTCTGCTCTACTCCTCTTTTGCCCATATACCCACTATCCGCAGCAGCAGCAGCGGCAGCGGCGGCGCGTATGGCTCCGCGCGCAGCCACAGCGTTGAACAGTCAGTCAGTCGCGCGTCGACCTCCGTCGCTTGCGTCCCGCTCGTGCCGTGTATTTTTCTCCCCTCGTGTCTTTCGCAGCCGCGTGTGTTGTGGTTGTAGTTGTTGTTGTTGTTGTTGTTGTTGTTTTATCGTATGCTCGTCGCACGTGTGATATGCAAAGTAAACTGTGTTTCGATGTCCTCGCGCGCGACCCTATGTGTGTGTGCTGGTGATGATCAACGCCGCTTTTTGTTGTTCGCTCAAAATTGCCCCGTACTCGAGTGTTTAATAAAAACGCATGCGAAATGATAACGACGGCGTGTGCGATTTAACGTCGTTTCTGTAGAACGAGGAAAAAAGCGCCGCTTGTCCAGTGTGCTTTATCGTGGAACAAAAAAGGAGTAAAAAATATCATCCCCGAGGCTACGGAAATTCAAATTTGCGGGAAATCGATTTAGTGAGCCGAGCGCGCAGGGGTTATACAGGAGAGATCTATCTCTACCGCAACACCGAGATCGCTTATTCTCGCCCCATATATTCTTCGAAATCAGTATCAACAAAAGCGACTCAAAGTGCAGTGAATGTTGAATCGAACGACCACGACGATTCATTTGAATAATCGATTGCCGCTCCAGCGTTGTATACATCTTCGCGAGCGGTTCTGTGTGTGTGTGTGAGTGTGTGTAAGCCGAGTGTACGAGTGTCATACGAGTGTTTGTGGCAACTTTTCGCGGCTCTCGGAGTATCCTGCATCCGCAAATCCAATACACACACTTGCAGGCGGCGGTGCGCATTTGCCGAATCGTCGCTCCAGCAGCAGCAGCTCCGCGTGCCGTTGCACCATTAACGATGTATCACGAGACTCCGATGACAAACAGTCGCATACACGGCATTGCCTGGATTTAGCCTGTGATGCTCTAATTTCTCAATAAAAGACATCTCTTAAGTCTCAAAGCTGATTGCTCCGAACTCAAACGCTTATAGCAGCCACTCCCCAAGTGCACAGCCACAGCAGCAAAACAGCAACATCCTCGTGTTCGTTAGAAAAATACTGCATCATCGGTAGTGTTTTGTTTTTCTTCCAGTTGTTGTCACTGTGTGTTTTGATTTTGGTAGATCCGCAAGCCGACATACGAGAAAGAGATGACGTTCTCGACCCGGTCAATGGATTAATGAAAAAAACATATCGCAGCCATATAACACGCATATTTTGGAGATCGATATCGACGCTCGCGACAGCAACACACCGCTCGGAAACAAGTCCGGTTTTTGTTTTTCGTGGTGTGCGCCTTCCAATGCAGATTCCCGCGCGACAGCGAATTATACACCACCACCAGCACTACTACTACTACCACTACATTGCTACGGCCACCAGTACCGCTACGCCAGTAGCGCTGACGAGCGAAAAATCTCCGGGATTCCGCCGACGACTGCGGGACTGATTTACTCTCCACGGGGACGAAACTTTAACCGGCTCACCGCCGACGTTGCCGACGCTGTTCCGTATAGAAAAAGAAGAGATATAGAGAGAGCGAGAGAGCAAGAAAAAAAGGATCGACCAAGCTCTCGGGTTACACCGACTAGCTCTGTGCATTGAGAAAAAAGAAAAATAGAGCGAGAGAGAGAACAGCTCCTACTCGCTACGTAGTGCGGAAATTGAATCGTATACTTATACTACCCCCCAGTGCAGTGTGCAGTTGATTCTCAAATATATGATTTATCTACATTCACGCTCGCGGCGATAACGCTGTAAAAATCACGTGGTGTTCGCGGTCGACTAAACGCGTTCCGTGTGCAGCTCCTGTGCGCGATCCTATATACGCGTCTTCGTTGTGTGACGAGCCTCGCATAATCCGGCCGATGATTTTCAGTGTCCACGAGTGAGTGTGAAATAGAAAAGAAACAAAAGAAGCAAATTTCCGCCGAAATCCGACCAAGAAGTTGGCCCTCGCGCCTGGAAAATATGGCTTCTCTGGCGGCAATTACCCTGCTTCTGTGCCTCGTAACCGCAGCTCTGGCAGACAATTTAGGTAATGTATCACGATTTTTTTTCCTTTCTCTTCCCACACACGTCCTGCATCCCTTATACTCTCACTCACTCTCTCTCTTTCTCTTATTATACCAGTGCATATATACATAGCATGATTTAAAATGTATGGTGCAGCAGCGGTGAATTTCTGCGTCTCACTCGTGAGCTAGCTGCAGCAGCTCTCGTGCAGCGCCGCCGCGCAAGGATATCGTCGTCGTCGTCGTCCAGCGTGCACGCGAAAAGTTCATGACGCCGCGAATTGTGAAGTAATATAATTCGCCGGTGCTGTTGCACTTGCCACATGCATCTCCGGGCGTCTGTTAACGTAGCTGCTGCTGCTGCTGCACTGCTACCCCTTCATATTATATGTGCGACGAGAGCGAAATTTTTTACTAAGAGACGGGATAAAACGGGATAGTAGTAGGGCGGCCGAGCGCTGCTGCTCCAGCACTATGTATGTGCACTGCTGCGTTAGGAATTTATCGGGCTAATGTTGAGCCACCACGTACATATTATACATGTATATACAGCTATTCGTATTATTTTTGGTTAACTCGTTGAATTAGCTTCTTTAAAGCAACGGCTTGCATGTATGTGCACTTTGCTCCTAAAAAGTAAGGCAAAAAGAGCAACCAAGAACAAGAGACGGAGGTGGATATAAATCGCAGATTATATCGAGTTAAATGCCAAAGCTCTGTATATAAGGCTAAAATAATAATTAAAGCGTAAATAGTGTATGCGCGCAAGCTGAAACTCTCGTTTGAGCGTGTTCCTCTTCATATTTGCCTGTTTTTTTTTTCTTCTCTTACTCGTTCGTCCGCATTAATAACGCCTTTTACTTCCGAAGGTCTCTCTCGCTTTTCTTTTTTCACGATGCACATGATTAATCAAAGATATATGTGCTCGCGCACAGGGCTTATAAATGTGCAAGTCTCGACTAATGGCTATAACACACACATATGTTTTAAAGGCAAAAAAATCATAACGACGCCTTTGAAAGATAAAGTCTCTCGAGAGTCTTTGGAGAGCAGCTCTATACGTGCACGAGTGCAAGCGCGCCGCGCGCCTGCCGAGCTTCAAACATTTTTACAAAAAATATATATACACGCGCATCGATGCAATCACCGTTATACGCATCTCATTCACCTGCGCATCGCATACGTGATTGCTCATTAATCAGAAATTGTAACCTGGCGCGCATGCAAACGGCTGCAGCAGTATAGCCGCGCGATTTTTTTCGCAAAAATCCGTGAAATTTCTCACGAATCGATTATCGTTGCGCGGGAGCATCTTGCCATCTCGCGCGAAGCTAATTAATCTGCATAATATAATCATTACGGCCAATTTTATCTGCGAGAAAAAGAGTTGGGATCCGAATGCCCGCCGCCAATATACTTCTCGGTCAAGAGCTGTGGCCACAAGGCGATATTATGGGCTGGGGCTAAGCCAGCGACCGAGGATTATTTGCTCGCTGAGAGGTGATATTAAACAGAGTGAGAGAGATGGACCATCGAATGGCTTTAGTTACTCGGTCTGTATATAGATATATGACAATATACAGCTGAGAACAAACGCAGTAACAGAGAGAGAGAGAGAGAGAGAGTGAGGAAGAAGACCAGAGACATACCCTATTGCTTGGCAGCTCATCATTTGTTATCTTAAGCTCTTACGGCTAGATCATCGAGCAAAAGAGATGTGAAGTCGTGTAAGTGTACATCATAAGGTAGCCTAAGAACTGATGTAACGCACCCCATTATAGGGAGTTACTCATCTTAGGAATCGCGTCTTCGCTACTTCGACTCTCGAGTGTGCTCCGCTTTGAATATTAACTATAGCTGCGAGCGAGCGACTTTGATTCCTTGGTATTTGTGCCACAAACGCGTGGGTAAATTGACACCGACATACTTGTGCAGCAACAAAACTGCTAACAGTTGTAAACTTTTTACCCTGAATCGGTGACGAATACGCTCAAGTTTTCGAAACCCGCATCGAAAGAACGCAAGCACGCGAATTTATTTCGATTCATTATATATGCAAAAAAGAGAGCGCATAGCGAGCTTGGACGCAAATTTGAGCGAGAAAACGGGGCCGATAATTCGGTTCAGCAGCGAGCGAAATCACGTGTAGCGCGTTTATCGCTTATTATAAAAGTGCCTATAATTAGCCACCGAGTCTTTATCGGGTGTGTATCTCTTTTATGCGAGCGCGCCGGAGGGGAAAACGAGATCTCTCCCCCTCTCGCGCGTATACGCCGATGCGAGTGCTGCTGGACGCCTACATGAACAGCAGCAGCAGCAGAGTACGGTATTATATATGCTTCGTCGATGCACCTGACACGCCATTTGAATAATGCATGATGATCAATACTTTTCTTTCTTTTTAAAATTATTATCCAGTTTAAAAATTTACAAATGCCAGTGTGTGTGTGTGCGCAGTTTCGTTTTTACATCGCGCGGGCTTGCGCGCTGCATATTATATGTGTGTGCGCAAGTGCGCGATGGCTCAATAAAACATTTTATAAACACGCAAATGCATTTGGAGAAATATTAAATGAAAAATTGCACTAGGATAATTTTTCACTTGCACACGGATCGTACAATACGACGCGTGCAACACGATATGTATCATAACTTGGTAATTCGAGTATGCTTTTATCGTTAATTAACAATTTTTTTTTATTCCCCCGAGCCATCGGGTCGCGCGCGAACGTGCCATATTTATATTTGAAAATGTCATCAAGTTTAAAAGAAAAAAAAAGCATAAATAAAACAACGGCAACAACAGCGTAAACGTACTTGACGCATCGAGGCTCTGGTTACCCAATCATCGGCTCATATAGTGATGGAAAAAAGGCCGCCGCCACGTTGTGCGAAGAGTATATTTCGGTTTCGAAGATATCCTAAAGATTCGTTTATAAACGAGGGAAGCAGGAAACAGCTCCAACAACACTATAGCATCAGCAGTGGAAGCAGTAACAGTAGCAGCCTCTAAGTACTGCGTAGCTATTTTCGTATCGGTTGAGCCATTACAGCATCCCGAGCGCGTCTTTCACACTTGCGGGCTCGTGTGCTGCACGTATACGCGTACACACACTTAAGACACGAGCAGAAGCTGGTCGCGGTGAAACGGACGTATATAGCACTCGCGTGTACGGCGTGAATGCGGTTGAACTTTAATCCTACGACAAGCCGACGCAAGACATGCCATGCATCATAACGATCTCTCTCTCTCCTCCTCTCTTGGTCTTGCGCACTAGACATAAGCTACTTAAGTGGTTAGAGGCGTATATGTGTGTGCAGTACAGGCACACAAGGATACAGCAAGGAGGTGTGATATATAATAAATCCATCCGCATCTTCCTATACACATGTACGTTATATGCGTACGCGTATCGCATCGCCTGTCGATAAATCATGCGTTCGGACGTGCGGCTGCCGCCGAGGCAAAAAGTCGCACCGCGCGCGCCTCTGTGTACATATCCTTTGACGCGCTCGCCGATAGCGCCGTAGCTATCGCAAAGAAACAAATCTCTGTATGCACAAAGTGATGCAGGTGCAGCGCGCCTCACACACGCCCCTGGATCGCTGGCAGTAAACAAGCACACACACGTACACACGGCGAACATATAGCTACGTGATAAAAGAGAAAAAAATTGAATGCTCGCGTGTAAACTAGGCCGATTTGTTTCTCACTTCGACCCCGCACGTACCTATCGTTCGCGAGAGAAATAGAGAGAGAGAGAGAGAGAGAAAGAAAGGCGAAATGGGCAAAGAGTCATTGCTGCAGCCGCCAAAGCAAGTATAGCGTGACGATAATATGCGCGCGACGCGCTTGTGCGGAGCCAACCTTCTGTTGGGCCGCGGGATTACGTTGCCAAGAAAGATTTATGACTTTAAAATGCAACTACTACTACTGCTACTACTCCTACTAGCATGATATCGCTGCCGGTGAGCGCGTCCTTTAAATACAGTCACCAAGTGGAATTTACAGTTTTCTATACGCGGCAATTGAGATAATGTAATTTCAAGCCAAACAATTTGTCCAAAGATTACCGTGGCGAAACCGCAGCCGGTATACGCGGAGAAAATTAATTCCAATGTCGATTGAAAATGAGAGAAAATAAAAATGTATATCGACAAATAAATTGAAAATAATAAGTAATTGCTAGCGGGAAGATTGTTTATCGCGCGAGCGCAGCTGCGCAACCGCATTCCGGGGCCCGAGAGTATAATCAAGCCTGCGTGTGCGCCGTGCGCGAGTATAACGAAACAGCAGCGTAATGCGAAAAACACCTTCCGAGATTCCTCGCGCACACGATACGATATCTCGCGCGCGAGGCGCGGAAATAACAAGACCTGCTTAGGCAGCAAACAATCGAAGATGTTCCGCGCGCGCTCGAGGGGGTATTACTTATATCAAGCGCAAAACTCGGTGCAGCGAGCGTCGTCTCCGAATCTCGAGCGAGAAAAGAAAAAGAGGCCGCCTCGTAAATTCATATTATAATTGGCGTGAGACCTTGTCTCATTTTTCTTTCGCGAGCGAGCGTCGTCGTCGTCGTCGTAGTAACACTTTTTTAAAAGTTCCCCAATCGAACCCGTAAATCTGAAGAAGCGCGGCGCGCGGCAAACTAGTACATAGGCGTGTGTTATATAAGGAATAAAGTCAGTTTGTCGAATTACGCGCGGGGAGCAAAGTTCCTTATTCCGTGATTTTTAGAAAATTCCATTTCACGTTGGCAGCTGCAAGAGAGAGAAAGAGAGGAGGGGAGGGCGAATGAATTGTAGGGATCGACAAGAACCGAGCGAGCTTTTCCGCGAGTTTGACCTGACCCATTGCGGAGCGAACCAAGGACAATTGTTTCCTCGTGGGCTCAAGAGTTATAAGGTTATTGCGATAATCTTGCGACTTGCTTCTTCTTCTTTTACTTTCCTTGATTTCAACCCAAAGTCTATTCATTACTTATAGAAAAGGAATGAGTATGTAATCTACAATCCGACGACGTTGTGATATTTATGCTCGTTAGTTCTCCAAAGTAGTTTTTCGAATATAAAATCGTTCTTGGCCTTTTTTACGCATTTCTATTATACAGCAACGTCGTTCGGGCGGCGCAGCAGTGGCGCGCGCCCGAGCGGCTGGTTCGATTTACGCGTTCGGAACTCGTGCGCGGGCGGGCGGACAAAAAGTCGTATAGTAAAATTTGATAACCATCGTGTTTTTTTCCAGCGCACGCAGGGACGATTTTTATCTACTCGCTGGCTATGTGTGTTCTGTGTGTCTGGGTGTTTGCGCGCGCGCGTGTGTGTGTGCTAGGGTACGGGTCACTGGTGCATGACCACCATCGCAAAATAGTTATTTTGAACGGGGACCGGGCGTGCAAAAAAAAAGAGCAAAACGAGAGAGAAAGAGAAACTGCTGTAGCATAGCCGCTTCAACTGTTGGAGCGCAGGCTACGGTGCGACGTATGCGAAGGTGTATTATTCGAGCGGCCTTTAACATTTTGTTGCATACGCGCTACTACTTTTATTACACATTTGCCTGTAATGTTATTCTTTATTGAATTGATTCTACGGATTGCTTACGGCCGGAGACATTCTTTTACCGCTGCACCCGGCTAAGGTAATAACTATTATCGATATTGCTCTAATAATAGGAATCTAGAATACATGAGGGATTGTATTAAATATTTCCGCGCTACGGGTACAGATAACTCGATTGAATTTTTCTGCATAATTTACGTTTTAGAATTGACCTGTAGGCGAAACACTGTTTTCGAAAGAAAAAAGTTACGAAGTTAAGCTTCGTTTAGACAACTTCCGGGCCTTTAACTAGACGAACGCATAAACGATGCGCATATCTTGGATCTGCTCGTGAGTATAGCCACACACTTGCTCGGGGTTGTACCTATATTACATACAAGCGTAATTTGCCTGCAAAGGCGATTCATGTAGAGTTTCTCGACTGCTACCTAACCATCTACATTCATGCACACATATAGCCTCTGCTGAGCAGCAGCAGCGGCAGCGAAAGGAGTAGTTTTCGAGTGGAAGAGACGAGCCAAACTTTCTAAGAGTAAACAATACATTGCATGCATAATTGAGTCTTCGTTCTAGCACGCTAATAGTCAGGAAATTTGATGTCAATTATTGTTAGGTGAACAAGGGATGTGGTTCATTGAACGAATCGAAAAGGCCCGAATGAATATCGAAAATTTATTGTCACAACTTCTTGTAATGCTGTTTTTGTTCTGTCATCTCCAAGCTACTCACCCCTTTCCTACAATTCATTTCTTTTATATTTTATTTATAAAATTCCTGGCTAAGTTGATATTTTTCAATTGTCAGCGCCATTCAATCATTTGAAAGGCTTGGATTATATCTGGGCGAAACAAATGAAAAGTTTGTCTCAATGTTGTAAAATGCATACCTTTATACAAGAAATGTAATTGCGTTGACAACTTCATTTCACCCATCACGAATATAACGAGATATATCGAATTTCACTCAGATGAGGCTGGTACGTTAATATCGCATATTTTAAAACAAATTAAAGCGCGAAATTTATTCAAGCGAATAATAATGTCATGGAGTAAAATTTTCCGAGGGAATAGGAACATTTAATGGATAATTGAAACGTCCAGAAGATTTCAACTGTGCAATCTTGATATAAAATATCACATCGCAGTCGCGGATGGCGAAAGAAAGTGAAACTTTGGCGAGAATATGGGGAATGAATGTCAAAAAGTTTGCGGAACGTTTTGTCGCGCGTGTGCTCTCTTACCCCCAGCACGACGACGAGATTTAATACACTTGATGGGTGCACGAGAGAATTCCACTTTAATGACACGATAGCAGTTAACCGGGCATCTTTTTGTATGCTCCGAAATATTACATTCGTCAAGTTCAAAAGAGAGAAAAAAAGTAAATTTTATTGTAGGTATGGTTTTATTGAAAAATTTGTATGAAGTAAAAAAGAAACAAATGCCTATGAAGTGAAGAAAATGATCAAGATGACCGAAAAAAATTATTTAGAAACAAGTTTAGCAGTGAGTAGGGCACTAGAGTTGTAAAACTTTTTTTCGACATACGTGAGTTTACAGGGAGGGAGGCAAGCACGAGAGAAAGATCGACGTTAGAAACGAGAGATTTTACATTATGCATGCGCAGCGGTAATCGTTACGAAAAGTTTTTCTCTCTGGTTTTCGGTCGTAGAAAACTTGCCGCGGCATAAAATATATTCATGTTTCGACGTGAAATGTATAAAGGGCTTGCTCAAAAAATCAGTAATGAGAAATTAGTGGTAGAAAAATTGATTCACATAACTGTGGAAATTTCACTGAACCGAATCGCGTGTATATGGCGAGTTCTCGTTTTGCACTCAGTATTGGGATCTTTAAGGACGCACTGAGAAAAAAAATTCATTGATTCAATGAAAATTTAATTGAATACAATCTATGAAATAATGTCATTGAAATGCTGAATTTTTATTTCATCCAACAAAATATTTAATTGTTTTTACCAACGTTTCATGAAATTTTCGTTAAACAATTGCATACTTTGTTGGATGAAATAAAAATTCATTATTTCAATGAAATTATTTCATAGATTGTATTTAATTAAATTTTCATCACAGCGTGCGGGAAGTACGTAATTCCCGAGCAGTACTGTAATAACGATACTTCTCGAAATTACATACTTCCCGCAACTCGTGATAAAAAATAGTATACGTCACTCGTGCGCGTGGTGATTCTCGCCCTCGTCTCATTGTCACCCTCGCTGCGCTCGGGCGTCAAACTGAGACTCGTACGAGAATCACCCTTTTTGCGCACGAGTGACGTAATGTACTATTTCATTGAATCGATGAATTTTTTTTCTCAGTGCGTTCAAGTTCGAAATTATTATTCATAACATGCAATTTCTAGTTTTGAGCAGGCTTTTTCGAACAATGTAACATTGCAATAAAAGTCATACGAAACGATTCGTAATGAATTTATATTAATTGTAAAAAAAATCAAGGGTCTTGAATTTCGAGAAAAGTGATATTGAAAATCACACAATACCGCAAAGTATCGTCTCTTTATCCAAATACCGTAGGTTCTTTTTCATTTTCCCGGAAGGAATTGAAGGTATAAGCAGTGCGTGCTCTTTTATCACTCATCTTTATTAATAATTAATCCCAACCCGCACTGTGAAACAGTACAGAACTTGAAAATCCTGGATTGTGCTCTCATTCTTAGTTGTAACAAATATGTTCGGTATGTCTTTGAGCACCGTTGAGATTGAAGTGGCAGTCAAAGGTTTTATGTGGAGATTCGCAAAAGTGCGACAAAAGCGTTCATCTAACACGAATTACTAATTATATTAAAAATCTCTCTTTCTATTTTAACGTTAATTTGATTCATCGAAAGTAATATGGCGCTATTTTAAATAAATGAATACATTTTTACGTAATCGAGGTTCATATTCTAAGTGCGGAAGCTCCTTAAAAAAATTTGTAGTCTTCAAAGGGCCCCTTCCGTGTCGTTTTGCACGACCAACCTTCGATTAACTCTAAAATGTTCATCAACTCGATGTAAAAGTAAATCGTTCGATCTTATTTCTCGCAAAATGAGTTATTGAATGAAGTATACTGCGAGCATTTAATTTATTTTTGAATTCCGATACTTGAAAACAATCGATGCAATCGGAGTAGCCACGTGCTATCACCACTGCCGCTACACCCTTTCAATCATCGCTATTGACTATACATTTGCCGCTCTACGCTTGATTGCGAGCATTTGATTCGATTAATACAATCAATTCGACTGCAACCCAGGTAACGTCAATATACTCGACGAAGTATAACTTTAATCTGCATTTTACGAACACCTACTGATCGGAAGTGTGAAGCATCAGTCGATCTCTGTATCGCGAGCTCTCTGTAACTAAAGGGTCACGCGATCCGCGCGTGTAATGACAGCCGCCAGGCGACGATATTATATTGACATAATTGGTACGGAATTACAGGTTCTTCTCCAGTACGGTTGATCGGTCCTATCTTTGTTCCAGTGCAACCAAATTAATAATCGACTGAAACACGAGTGTCAAGAAAAGCAAAAGCCGGATGTCATTCACTGGATGAATTACGTTATCATCCAATATCATCTTTTTGTTAACAGCTAATAATGCTAAAAGCAAACAATACGCGCGGTTTCACCGAAATAATTGTGCGATAATTCGCTTTTATTGTCTGTAACGGACAGTTTTTGGTGCAACGCACTCGTGTCGTTTTGCATCATATCTACCAAAATGCATATTATACATGTGTAAGAATAAAAGTGTCATCGTTTTATTGGGCGGGCGCGCGATGCAGCGAGATACATTTATGCATACAGACTCGCGCTCACGTGTTACGATATATACATAGATGAACTTGTTAAGCGAAGCGATCCTGATGTAAACGATATGCGCAACTGCTGCTACTGCCGCTGCTGCTACTGCTGCTGTTGCTCCTGTGCGCGCTCATTTGGATCGAATCCAGCATTCGGAGATGGGAATTGATTTTCCAAATAAAATAAACGCGACGCGAGACTAGATGCTATATTACACGCGTCACATATAAATTTGTTCGCTGCCGTACTACACGGCTTCGAGTGGCGTATAGCATCCTGGCGTACGAATTTCGATTTACACTTTTTAATTGCTAACGAGAGAGGGAGAAAGACTCGACGCTGTCATTGTCACGAGAGATTTTTTTTAACGTATACACGCGTGCACTTGATGATAACGTCACCGAGTGCGACGCGATATTGGCTGGGAGCGTTTTTGTTGCAGTTTATTTTGTGAAAATTTCACCGACGGATCAAGGGTAGAGCACCGGTTATTATCAGCATTTTGAGTAGTCGTGTGTATTTTTTTTCTTTTTTAAAGCTCGCTGTTTACGCTCGGCGCAAAATAAACGAACGATAAATACAAAACAATGAGACGAGGTAATTGCGATGTATTATTTAAAATAACCTCATTTTATTACACTGGTTCAATGGTTTTTAAAAATTTGCTCCATCGTTATTTATATTTTTTACCTGCCGAGAGCGAACGTTTACAAGTAGAGGATTGAATCGGTTTTATGCTCGCTTGAAAAAGTATTCTCGTTAGAAAATTGAAGTCGAGTGAAAAAGTTTTTTATGCTTAAAAAACAGAGAGATTTGAGCAATAGTATCTTTCCCGAGTGATGTTATGAAAAAACTTTTAGTACTGATAATAAGTTGTATTCGTCTAATAAGCTTGTTAAATTCTTTGACCGTACGGGCGCGTAGTTAGAATCTGTTTTAGTTTTCTTGAGTACTCAGTTATTGTTATGTAAAGAAAATATGGGAAAAGCCTCTTTTTTTATCAACTTTTAAGCTTGGACGAATTGTGCTTTTACAGTCTGGCTCAAGTACTTTGAAAAGGCATACTAAAAACATTGTTTAAAAGTAATCTTAAATGCAATCTATACAATGAGGTGCGATGCACAAGTAATCACACCGAGCACTGATAAATATATCTATGAAGGGGGGTATAGCGCATCCGAATCCTGTAATTTTCGGAGTTTACGCGTTTGGAGTTCCGCAGCAAGCGCACGTTTTTGCACCTACGTGTGTATGTGTTTGTGTGCGCGTATGTGGGTGCCTTACAGGCTCGATATCTATGCTCGAGCTTCACTCGAGAGAGAGAGAGAGAGAGAGAGAGAGAGAGAGAGAGAGAGAGAGAGCCGCACGAAAAAACGAGAGATGCCCGCAGTAGCGGCTGACTACTACTTGCTCCTGCCGTTGCTGCGCTGGGAGTGAGATCCTGTAGGGTGCATAAATCACAAAAGTTTACAGCGTGTCGCCGGAAAAATACATTTTCTCAGAGACGCTTGACTGCACTCATACACGTGCACGCATATACTTCCCTCTCGCCAGGCAGATACAAGCCAAGCAGCTTCTACTTTATATCAGCCGAACCTACATGCGAATCAACTTATGCGCAATTATAAAAGCATACGTATCTCTGTGTTACCATTATCAATATAATCTAGATAAATAATGCAAGTTTGCGTTACCGAAATCTTCAGATGTGCTAGAAAATATCTTTGGTAAAGTAAAGTTTGTGCTGCATCAAAATGATATAAATAGGCTCATGTGGACAATATGATTAGTACAAATCTATTTTATTTATTATTTTACAATGTTCTTTAAAAAATATTCAAGTGCTGCATTGAAAATTTTTTATAATACGTGAAAAAAGTTAAGGCATTAATGTTTGCGAATGGAAGTGAAAATATGTCTTTCTTTGCTTATATCCATGCAAAGACGATGTGCGTAGCAAGTGTGACAAAAGTATTTCCAAGTTTTTAGAGTTTACAACGGTACCAAAATCCTAAAATTTCTTGCTGGACAAAATTTTTACAGTTTTTATTCGACTATAAAATATTACTACTACTACTACCATGAAAATTTTTTTTACTTTCACATTTTTATAAACTTATGAAAGTATTAGAATTTCTGGAATCGAATGAAAATGATTTTCTTTCACTGACTAAAGAAAAAAAGGCACGAATAGGCTATGCATGCATAGCTATGTCGCTTGATGATCAATAATTTTATCCTGTAACTTCTCCGAACTGGATTGCAAGTTTCTTTTCAGGGTTTTAGAATTTTGCATATTCGATTGCAAAAAATGTCAAAGTATGCATAAAGTCCTGGAGCTCTGCATAATTTTCTCATAACTTTTGATTGTTACAGTAATTAAGGGCATTTCCGTTTACTATATATTGAGACTAATTTATTGTTAAAGTTTTATTTTGAGCTTGACTATTTGTATTGTCCCAGATAAAAGTATGCAAGTCTAAATTTAATATCGATCTTTCACCCGTGGTTAATCTATTGATAAGCAAAAATATTTCATGATAACCATTGGCCTTTTAAACAAGTTGTTAAAAAATTAAAATAGAAATATTCATCAATTTTTTACATTATGAAGTAGGAATCCTTTTGTGGTTTAACTGTGATTGTTTCTGTCTTTACCAAGCTAGATTTTTGATTTACCGATGAAAGGGACTTTCAAATCGGTTCAAAAGTTTTTGTTAAACATAAACATTAAGTACTGGATGCGGTAAACTCTAATCTTTTAAAGCGGTTTCAATAACTACTATTTCTAGTTGTCGATTTTTAATAAAATGACTTTACAAAATAATATTATGAAATTGATCATACGAAAAAAAACGATATTGAAATTAAATACCATTTCAGTAGAGATTTTTTATTTTGAATTGATCATATTATACATTTTTTCAGACCCGAAAACAGTTAGCCTTACCTTCTCTGTTAACCCACAAAAATGTAAACATGAAGGAGGGAAAAAGATTTTGAAAATAAATTGGATCAAAAGCTTAGTTGAAAAAAGAAGCTGCTAGGGTACAGAAGAGTTTACTTCTTTTTTTCTGTGTACGTTACAAATTTTTCAACTTTGCTAGTTTATTGCAATTGCAAAAATCAGTTGTTTGCATAGAATTCGGCTAACTCTGTTGAGAAATGAAGAGTTGCTACTTTAAGAACGTAAAACAAAGAAAAAAGAATTAACTAGAAGAGACCAAGCCAATTGTCTTTTGGTAATTATTTCCGCTGCATCTCTTTCCCCGGTCAGTGACGTTGGCGCGCTTAGCCTTCATTATTTTTTTTATTGTCTCGGAAATCAGTTGTGGAATTGCTTCGAGTTTTTAAAAAGCATTATAAAACTTGTTTCTTTTTATCAGTATTTTAAATATCGTTTATAATTATAATACTTAATCAAGTTTAACTTGAAAATAAATTGCAAACGATGGAGATTGTCAATATTTATTGAAATTTCCAAGAAAAAGATCTTGTATGATTTTGTCGATAATGAAAAGTACCAAAGCAACGAAAAGTTTGACATGGAAATGAGACTGAATGCGCATCAATTCGCATATACTTAGACTGGAATGCGTATAGATAGGGTTGAAGGGAACTCGTAGAAACGTTGACTCAGCAACAGCAGCAGGAGCATCGCTAGTCTTCGCGGCTCGAGTCTGGCTGAACATTTCCGCGAATTCTGCCGATGCTGTCCCAACATCCTGACTTACTATATCGTTCGACATGAAATCCTTCGAGTGCTATACCTCGTGCGACTCAATGTGTTACAAGGGGGTTAAGTTTAATTCACCTTTGAACCAAAGAGGAGCGAGGAAGAGAGAAGGGGGAAGAGGCGAGAGGCTAGCAGATGGGAAATCTGTCGAAATAATTTATGAGAAGGTAGATTTGAATTTGGGAACTTATCCAAAAGGAACAAGATGATCCAGTGAAGCTTTAAATTTTCCGCTTTAAAGCGTAGGCCTTCTGACAAAGAGATAGATAACCATATTATATTTTAGAGTTATATTGAAAAATTTGGCCAATTGTTATAACTTTGCGATCGTTAAAAATTTTCGATACCATAATCACTCTTCAAAGGATAGTTATTATGAGTTATTACGTCGTTTCATTTTTAGGTGCTCCTTGTGCACATTCGATTTTCCGCATTCATAGGCCCAGGTGAGCCACACCTAAATCGAAGAAACAAAACGTTTTCCTTTCTAGATTGATATTCAACTTGAATTTCCTTTTTTACTTCGATCGGTTTACACTGTCTGATTCCAATTCTCTGGTACTCAGTCCACTGAGTTAGATATAGCGCATGGCAGCAGCCGGGGAATTCCTCTAAGAAAAACAGAAAGAGAGAGAGAAAGAGAAAGATAGCCGTGGTAGTAGTATAAGCTTGTGTTGTATCTTTTCTTCTTTTTCGACTTTACGTTTTCTTCTCGGGGCCAAAAGCCTTTACTCTCGTTCTTTTTCTCACTCTTTCCCTCTCTTTCTCTCTTTCTTGAACTATTCCGACCGAAGACATGGAAAGCTTGTTTGTAGTCCTGTAGTTTTAAGTATGTTTCCGCATGACTGCTTCTCCAATCGTAGCGTTTTTTTCTGCTCAAGACAGCGTGTAATTGCAGATGGATTATCGTCTGCCAGTAAATAGATATGCAGTTGTGAAACCCATATATATTATATATGATATATTACGCTATATACCTGTTATAATTATTTCGTAATTTAAGCTATGCAGTCAAAAGTTAATGTACCCATATGTAACATTCGTAATCAAAATAGTTAATTTCAGTCTATTGCGCGCGCCACAGACTCACTAAAAGCTCATTAGTCCTTCCCTTTCAAGCACAAACATTTCTTTGGGCAAATAATTCATCTCGAACCTTCCATGTCAATTTTTTAAACAGCTTTTTGGATGGATGAAAGCCATGTATAATATGTATATTGCGTTAATCTTTTAACGGAAAAATTATATTAAAGCATTCCTAAGACCGCTCGTAAATGCTCGAATCCGTGCTCTACGGTAGGTACTCCAACTTCCCTTCTCTCTCACTTGTCATTCATTCGCAATCAAGTCTTTACTAAGGGAGACATCGCCTGGATCATCGCTCTAATTGCCATTTCAAATCGAGTAAAGCAGCAAGTGAGACAGTACGTGGGAGTGTATATGTTATTGTACCCATAAATAAGGTTAAATCCATTTGGATATGCAACATTACTCCATTCATTCCCTCAGTCGAGAGTCATGACGATTGAAGAGTGTCACCCAGTAGGAATTGCTTTGGACGCATTCCAAGAACGTAATCTGTAAATAATTACTTCTCTTGGTATTGCGCAAGAATGCACAGTATTTGATATTGCGCTAGAGCACGTTTATCGTAATAACTCTTTATTTCTCTGCATAAGAGCAAAAATAATTCAAGCTGTACAAAATATTTCTCTTATTCTATAAATCGGTCCAGAAGCCATCTAAATTGGTACCAGTATTGGTGTACAATGATCCTTGCTTTTGACTCTTAGTGTTTTGAAAGAAGATAGACGTGGACGAACAACGGATTTTATTGTTCGTAGGCTGTGTGGGAGATTTTGATTACGATGGACCTTGCGGGCTTTTTCAATTATTCTCCACACACATGCATCAATGTACGCTTTGCATAGCGTACGGTCCCGTAATTGAATTTCGGATTGGATGCGTGCTACGCCTGGACAGATGAACAAACACTCGCGATGATGAATTTTTCATTTTCATTTGACTTTTCGGAATTTATCGTAAGAAGTATGGAGTGAAAAAACGAGAGAAATACAAACTCTTAGTAAAAGAAGACGAATACTGGAATATTAAATACCGCGCAACATAACATTATTATTTTCATATCGAGTTACTTCCTCGAGCGTGGAGAAGTGTTATTCTTTGAAATTTGCATCGGCATAAACTTATTCCCTTTTAAGATAAAGTCGCAATAGAGGGGGATGATCATTAATATCAGTGAATGTCAGCGGTGGGTAATCCCTGGGTCTATATGTAGCTTAACTGGATTACTATCCGAAGATTATCATAAAAAACGACTCACAGATTTAGGCGATTGTCTATAAACTTTAACTTGATGAAGCAAAGATGCGAGCTATTATTCATCATTAGCGGGTTTCGCATAGTTTTCTAACCTGAAAATAACACGAGTCTTTGATTACTTTTCTTTAAATAGCTGGCAACATCTCCAACGAGATGATTGAACGGCATCGATGCCAGAATTACGTTATAAAAGGTCCAAGAAAAAATCATTTACGTATAGATATTTATGACGCAGACGAGTTCACCTTTTTATCTCATTTTTCCCCCCCTGATTCGTTGATATTTCGAGGGAAATTCAAGAGTACCGAACTCGGTAAATTGCGTTGAACTGTGCAAGAGTTTTGCTCTGCATTATGTGTGCGGTGTTTTATGCAACTTTATAAAGTTTTTTTTCGTCCGAATCAGCGCTGTAGCTGCATCTGAAATTGGTATAAGAAAGGAGAAAGATCGAGACAGTGGAATAAAAAGCATATAGCTCAGTTCGAATGTAGTATAACATTTCTGCATACAGTGGAATCGATATTGAATTATTTCAATCAATGCGATATCTTTAAGTATTTTTCTTGAAATAATCGAGGCCGCGCCAAGTTGTTACCCGAGCGAGAACTATTGTGTATACCGCAATGCGAATCACGAAATCTTTCCCTCGCCCCCCTCAGTATCGAATCTAATGCCGTAGTTCCTCGACAGAAATCTTGGCGCTCGCGAACTACTCGTCGACAACATGTCGCCTCTACGGTGCTAGTTTTGCCACCGGTGAGATATCTCCCTCTATCCCTATATACGTATACATCTAGGTGTGTTTCAACCCCGTATATATACATAACTCGCATTTCTATCCTCGCTTCGACGACCGAACAACTGATCGCTGCGAGGCAAACGCTCCTGCTGCTGCTGCCGCTGCTGCTGTTGTGCTGTGCAATAGCGAAGAAAGAGATGCGGTGTTGTACCTTGATACTTAGGTAGCTTGTATATATAGTATAGAGTTCCCGCACGGGAGTATTTCTTCATCGTTTGGAATACGACAACCGATAGCTCTTGCGAAGATGAAACTGTTGAGAGTGAAGCTCTTAGTCGAATTTACCTTGATCGCATAGCGATTTGGGATTATTTATTTTTTCTTATATTACTTCTTCAATGAATTGTAAGTTTTTATTTGATATTAAACACGATTATTTTGAATATTCTCAATGGATTCTTATTGACATTTTAATGCTTACACAGTTTGCGAGATAATACGGATGTATCGCCTGAAAATCATTTTCTGTAATTGAGTAGAACATGTGTCAAGATGTTTTCGATAGAAACTAACTCAAGCCATCAACAAGATCGAGAAATCTATACGTAAAGTTTCAGAGCAATAGACAACTTTTTAAATTTTTTACAGTTTTTATGCTTATTTGAAATTATGAAGATATTTATTAACTTTGAGAACTACCTGAATGATTAAAATTTATTTAAATGAATTTCAGTGATTCAATTAATTTAAATGAATTACATAAATCCAAATCATATGTTGTGTATAATGTTGTATATAGATGTCGGGGGGTATATTCTTTATAATTAATAAAATTATTTAATAATTATGCATTAAGAAATTTAAATTATATTCTAACAGAAGTATTTTATTTTTTATGTTTCAGGTAAGAAAATTTATCAGCGTAATTTTTGCTTCCGTACAAAATAAATGTTGGCTTCGTACGTACTTCAAATATTTTACTGTAGGTATGTTGGATATAACGACCGAATAATATAAAATCTTCAAAGTTTTATAAATGTTGCTTTTGTTTTTTTTTTTTTTTCGAAAAAAATGAGCCTAACCAATTGAAAATATTGTCGGAAAGCTAATATTATAGGTCCTCTCTGCATCAGAGTAGAATATGACAATTTTATTTGAACATCTGAAGAGGTATGAAAGTCGGCTAGCTTACCTCAGAGATTGCTCCTATATAATTTCCAATGGCATATTTTATCGGTCATATATTCATGTGAAACAAGCCATGCTTTGGCAAAATTTCACGAGAGTCGTATTTTTATTTATTCACGCGTCTTCATCGTATACTCCGTTTTAGCCGTTCGCGTGGCGTTAGGAGCGTTTCTTCAAATAAAATATTAATACATTCCGCACAATGTTTGCGAAAATCTCTAAAAAGTAAAGTAGCTTGAGCACGAGCGCGTTGCGAATGACAAACAGCGAGAGGGGTGCTCTCTCTCTCTCTCTCTCTCTCTCGCATTAAAGCCGTACGGCAGCTTAGATTCGCCGAGGGAAAACCTTAAAACATCGGGGACGGGCAGCAGTAGCACGCTGCAGTAAGCTAAGACAGAAATTTCCAAAAAAGAAAGAAAAACGAAAGAGGGTGTGATATAAGATGCAGGCAAAAAGCAAAGAGCAGGCGTTCGAAACAAAAAGTACTAGTAGTAGAAGCAAAGGGAAGAAGAGGGTTGTGGGTGGGATTTGATAGTAGCGCATAGAGGATTTATATATGAAAGAAAGAGAGAGAGAGAAAGAGTGTGTGCAAGGCCGTAAAAGCTCGGGCGCGGACCAAAGAGTCCATGATTAACGCAGACGGATGCACAGCTATTTCTCACGTCTGCGTAAAGTGCTAGTAGCCTCGTAGAGCAGCAGCAGCAGCCGAGCAAGTTTCTTTTTCTATAGTGCTGTGTTACTGCGTGGGTCTGCTTGTGCGCGCGCGCGCTTATACTGCCTCGCGTGCTCGCGTTGGGTCATTCCTCAAAACTTTAAACTTCTCGTCCTCCTATATATTATTACGTACACGCTGAGAGCCATACAGCAGCAGCATTATCCCGAGGGTGGCAAAATATGGCCGAGAGAGAGAGAGAGAGAGAGAGAGAGAGAGACAACCTCCTATTATATAGCCACATGGCTTCCAAACGTTAAAGCAGCCGAGAGAAAAGTGACATTGTCCTGAAAGGCCCGGCGAAATGAGCGAGTCTTGCGTGTGTATATGCGGCAAACGCGACTCGAGAGCTTCGTTCGAAAAACTCGCGTTTCGACACGGATCGTGTTGTGCTTTTAGTAGTAAGAAAAACACTTGCAACGCCTAGAAGAGCGCGCCTGAAACTACAAGAAGTAGCTTTTGTGCGTCGATGGCAACGTGAATGGCCTAGAGATTAAATTTCATAGCGAGCGATCAGTTTTTCGAGACTTTGTATCTCGTCGTTTCATCGTCATGCAGAATCCATGTACACAAAAGGAGGCAATCGTGTGAAGAGGGCAAATAACGCCGTGCTAATAATGTATTCTAATAAGGCAGCTTATATACATACATGACAAGCTCGAAATTACGTTCCTGCTCACGATGACTTCATTATGTGTTACGTGTATGTGTGTACGAGTATATAGTACGTCTATGCACACACACACACACACACCGACACATACGCGCGTAGTATAGAGGAACGTATCAAAGGTGACGGGCACACGCTCGCGCACGTGTCTCTCAACTTGGCCTTTCTCCTGACTTTTAATTTAATTTACCCAAGTGACAAGTACGATGTATACGTATAGATACATCGAGAGGGGGGCTGACTGCATGCACGCGTGCCTGAATATAGGAGAACAACTGATTACTTATGTTATAACGCGCTTCGCTTCCCTACCTTCTATATGTGTATCATATACATATAGGAACATACGCTTTACGTAGCACATATACTGCTGCGCTTGCGTGCGATAATACATTATGAATATTATACATACTTGCGCATCCGTAGCGCGAGCCACGAGGAAAATTCTGTTAAGCACGAGGAGCAGAGAGAGAGAGGGAGAAAGAAGAGTCGCGTCTCTTTTGTTTTTCCTTTTTCATCCCCTACTGCACTTGCTTTCCGAGTGCGCCCGTGTATGTGTGTGTATTTGTTGTCTACGGGCTAAGTACTAAGTAGCACATTGCAGCGCAGCGAGGCTTGTTACAGTCTGCGAGTCAAGAAGTATGATGCATGTCTCGCTCGCGAGCGCGCGTGCAGGGCGCCCCCGCCTATACAACAGCAGCAACGTATACACGCGTCTTGTGTATGCACACACTTTGACGGAAGAAACTTTGAGAGTTTTAAGAATGAACAAAGTGGCTTAGTGGAATAGGCGTACACTGCATATACATACTCGCGTGCGTGGAGAGTTATGCACTTCTTATAAGTTACGTATAGTTTTTTTTTTCCTTTTTTTTTGCGTACAAAGCATGTATAGGTATACAAGGATCGTTCAGACGCGAGTCAGGCCGTTTCTTGATTCATCTGTTGTGCGCAGATATACATCGAGGGTTTACAATTTTTTTTTCTTCTCTTTATGTATGTGCGGTAATGAGTGGAACCATATGCAAGGCGGAAACGTATGCGCGCGCGCACTTATGTTTCGATGGCACTTTTTTGAAATGTCATTCGCGCCTGGCCTGCGCGGATATTTTTATTATTTTAATCGCTCCGACTCGTGCCTCGTTCGAATTACATTATAGGCGCTTATTATGTCTCGTACATGAATTATTCATACACAAGGGCAAATATTGATACAGGCGCTCGGCAATTTGGCATACAATATGTCAAATATAATATGAATATAAGTATTCGTCCCCGGAGGACCGTCTTGACGTTCGTAACGAGGAACGATGAAAGGCCAATTGTATCCACAAATCCAGTCGCAGCTGACTCGCAGGAAATCTGGACTTTATCAAAAATAAAAAATAAAATTTCATATTCCGTCCGAGTAACACCCTCCGCGCGTTGTGTCGTTGCATATGTATGCGACCGTATCTGACTCAGCATGGTAGCAGCAGCAGCAGCGCCACGCGCGACACTTATTGTCGCTGTCGCGTTTACTGATGTACTGCACATGTGTCAGCTATACGTTTTGCTGCGAGTCGTGCGCAGTGCGCGTTTACACCACGCACACATATGCGAGGAATAGACAAGGTGTACAGTTCGTACGCACTAATGTAGCGTCTATTCCGGCGCTTACTCACCTTTTATATTTATATATACACTCCCGAGACACTCCACTGCTGCTGCCACTGTTCTCGACGTTCTGATGTGATGTACGCGCCGGCGCCAACTCCAACTCGTACAAAAATATTTTTCTTATATCTTCGCGACTATATTTTTTCAATTTTTCTACATTTCAAAATTGTCAATTATTTTTGACTCTAAAAAACACGACACAAAATTTTATTATTTAGAAAATTAGAACACTTTCATTTAAAAATAAATGAACTTCGCGTATCTTTATCACCGAACTGGTATGTTTAATTATCTAAAATTGTCGTTCTCGCCAATTGTTTAATAGATTTTCCGTGAGTTAAATCTAATTAGGTTGAAGTACATTACTTCGATCACTTTGAAAACCAGCTGGAAAATGAGTCTCTGTACATCAGGATGTGCCTTTCTCTTCTCATTTGAACAATTAATTATGAATTCCATCGGAGTGTGTCCATGTCGTGGTAATCGAACGATAAATTCGATTGAAAAAAAATTACGTGACAATATACTCGCGTCGAATATGAGGGACTCAACAGTTTGAGCAAAACAATCGTTGCACGAAAATAAATAATAAAATAAAAGAAGCGAGGAAAAAAAATTGATCCAACACGCAGGACGGATGGAAAGAAAGAAAGATTGAAAGTATAATTGATAACGAACGTGATGAAAGTACGATGAATATAAGGGTGAAAAATTTGCTGTGAATACCGTGCGCTTTTGGCTTTTCACGCAAGGCAAAAGGAGCGGAAAAAAGTGTGATTGAAAGAATGGAAAATTGGAGAATAGATAAAAATGGAAAAAGATCAATTTTTCTTCCTTAAGCATCGAGATACAGGCAGACGTCTCGTGCTAAATTTAATCGATATCAAGTGTACCGGCTGAAAAATTTCGTAAGTTATATCATTACACACGTCGAATTGAAAAAATTTCCAATCGCGGTAGTAAATTATCATCGATCCTCGATCGTTAAAAAACGGCGAATTAAAAAGCCATCTAGCCATTAGCATTCAGGGCACAGCGCGCGTGCCTCTCTTTCTCTCGCTTAATTCAAAAATTCTGCAGCGCAAGCTGCTGCCGCGAAACAATACGCCACGAAGTTGAAAAAAAAGAAAAGGAAAAAAAGAGAAAAGGAGAAGCGAATAAGCCATTCAAAGGCGCTGCGCAGTACATCAAGAAAGGTGAAAAAAGTCTATTTCAGTGGAATCGAACCACCTTATAGTTGGTTAGCAGCTCGTGATGGTCATTATTTATAGCGTAGAGGTATTGCTCGGTACATACGAATGAGCTATAGGAGCTCGGGCGCAATCAAACTCCTCTCTAAAAACTTGCCCTTGCTACATACGGGCTGAAAGCGAGACCGAGCGAGAACGAGTGAGCGAGCGCGCGAGAAATAGAGAGAGAGAAGAGATAAAGCAAAACTTGAATCAGACCTGCGAGCAGAATTAAAAACTCCCTAGCGCCATGCCACTGTGAAACTCTTATTCGGCGCTGGGATTGCTCGACTTATACACTTATACACTCGTATATATTTTATTTTGTTGTTGCTTGACCACTATCTTGGGCGCCCAACTTCCGTTTAGCTATATAGCTTGATTCTCGCCTGCTATACCGCCACAGCTGCAGCTGTTGCCTTTATATACTTATATGTATGACTCCTATATAGCTTCGTATACTGTTTCGGACTCGTAAGACGTTTGTATTTATGTTAGCGGGCGAGGCGCGCGTATAGGGCCTAAGTTTTGCAGCTATGAAAATATTTATCATACAGACTTCGCCTCTATACACGACTTGGACTCTGTAAGGCCTTCACTTCAGCCTTATGGATGCTAATTATATTTGCTCTATGCGATCTCAAGTTCGCTCTGCAAATAAATCGTAATTCTCGATTTCATATACATAATCTATTAGCTTCAAATTAAACATAACTTTGCCAGGCAAAATAGTAATTTTTTATGCAAGCTTTCCGAATGAGGTTTCCATTGAAAAGGTGAATTGCAGGGAAATATAGTTGTTAGTTTTGGGAGCTCGCTTTATCGGGCGAGCTCAGCTCGTCAATTAATTTGCTCGCGCTCGTCTATCTGTAACCTCGATTGTTAATTATTTATAATTACTGCTTCCGCACCAGCGAAGTCCAAAAGAGAAGTATAGTGTACCGGTCGATAGAGAGAGACAATATTTTACGAGCGAGGATGATTTGAGTGTTCATTAGCTGCGAGCCGTTTTGGCTCGTATACAGAATCGAAGCTCTGATTGACCATTCGTTGCGCGAATCGAAGCAAGCGAGCACCGCTCCTATACATTTTATATGTACTTTAGAAAGATTTTACCGTATTGCTCTGTCTAGTGTTAAGCGCTACTTAATCAAGCTTCCTCATCCACTTATCTTTCTCGCCTCTGCGATCCTTCATTTCTCCGGGCAAAGTTATAGCTCGCAGTTATATAGCTGGAGTAATTTTTCTGCCGCTCGTTTTTTATTTCCTTTAATTTACTGCTGACGATGTGTTTACGTATGAATGTAAACTGCGTATATTTTGCGAACGATAGATATACCAACGATTAAGAGATGTTTTTTATTTTTAGTCGGTATGTACGTGGCACACATGACGCTACTATTATGGTTAATTTACCCTATCCCATTATGAGAGTTTAATTCGCGCTGCGTAGTATACACATTTATGAATCCGAAAACCACAATTACCGAAGCAAAAAGTTTCGACTAATGGGATAAATTGACAAATTGATAGCGTAACGAAAAATGATGAGAATGTTTGAACATACACTTATAGTCGCTCGCTTCTCATTCCCCCCTCTCTCTCCCTGTTTCCCGGATATCGCGAAGAGTGTTAGATTATAAAAGACACCAGACACCCATACCGAATAAACATGTCCGTGATATTTTCTTGAGGTTTTATTATAGATCACTCTCTTTGATTTTTTGGATCATTTTACCATGTCAATGTGACGGATTACTTTTGATATCAAAGACCACAGCTTATATGCAATATGGAAGAGTACATCGATGAAAAGAAATTGTCCGTGTCTCTCGCGCATTCAAAGCAAAAGACATCGGACTGCAAGCGGATAAAAGTTCAATGTCTGACCCGATGTAAAAGTGTTTGAAAGCGAAAAAAATATACTTTCCTACACACCCCTGCGCGCGCATCCATTATTGATGGAAACTTCTTACTTGATTAAATTCTCTTAAGAAATTCATTCAATCTTTTCACCTCTAAAATCGGTCAAACGAGTATTCCTATTCGGAGTTAATTAAACTGTTGATTTTAATTCTTAACTCAGCTATCAAATAGCGTTTTTACAATTTATAAATATATTTTCCATTTCTGCTATGTATTGGTATGAATAGAAATTTTTTTTACGAAATATGTCTTCAATGAAAAATTTTAAATTGAAACTGGTTCGGACGCTCGTTAAATCAGCATGTCCACGCAGCAGTAGCATGTCTGCATTTACAGGCATGTAAATATTCATACCACGTAGTTATTTTATTATTTCGAGTTATTGCATAGGCTGTCAAGCATCTTCGCAACATGTATTTATCCATTTTTTTAACTCCTTCATAATCGCATTGTTTTTTAATGCCAGTTGCAATCGATTTCTTGATAGATACTCGGGTTGTCCATTCTTTATGCGCAGTTGAAAAATTTTAAATTAATCGTAATACATCATTTATCACTCAGAATATGAACCTGCACCGCGAGAAGCTTTTCTGCCTTTAACAAATCAGTAAGGTTTATTTTTTACAAAAAAAAAGGGGAGAAGAAGGAAGTATCAACTTAAACGTGTTTTATACATAACAAATTCCTCTTATGCCAAAGGTGGGTTTTTAAAGAATAAACAAGCGAAAAAGCTTTCAAACTACGTCAACATGGTTTTTAGATCTCTTTGGAAAATCTAGTCTTATTTGCCTCGAGGATTAAAGCGAGAGAAGTGAACATTTGCGATATGAATAATAACACTCATCAAGACCCGGAGCGCATCAAGCTATGAAGAAGATACCGTGGAAGCTTTTAACATTTTTGATACTCGCTGTTTTCGTGCAACTTTTTGTCAAAAAATCAATTCCCGAGTACTCTAAAAAAATTAAGTTTAAATGAAGTCTCAAATTTAATCGAGATTTTTTTAACAATAATTGTCTCTGCTACAATGATGAATTATTTATTATATGCGCTTTTTTATTATTTAATATCGATTCGCTATCTAATTTTTTTAGTGCTTTTTAATCATTATTTTCTTATTAAAATATGACGCTATGCAGTGCAATAATAATTACAATAAATTAAAATATATACTCTCGATGCTATGAGCAATAAACCGTGAAAGTCTTTGAAAAAAGGAAAAAAATGGTTCGATAGAGGCTAGCTAGTTTAAGAGTCGAGCTTTAACCTGGCCGTGCCCGAGTCGCTCCCAAGACTAGCGCCAGGAGGGATATCCACTTTAGTTTCCCCTCATTGTGGAGCTTGGAAAACCATAAACGGAAATGATTCCTTGGCTTGAGCTTCCGGAGGTGTCGGAACTTGCTGTCAGCGCGTGGAGGCGAGCAAAAGGAAAGACGTGTCGTCGTCGTTGCGCGCTCGGGCTTGAACCAATTTAATCTCGATTTAGCCTACAGCGCAGGAACGGCTGTGCTCCTCTCTCGAACCTTGGCAGCTTTCATAAACGTATGAGTTTTTTTCTCTCTCCGCCCCACTCTTCCCAAATGCGCTCTCATACATACATTATATAGCTGTATATATGGATAACATTATAGTACCTACACGGTATAAGTTTTCTTTCTCGCGAATTCATATACACGCGCAGGCGTGCGAGCAACATTATGATAAAAGAGCTTGTTTCATTTTGTGCAAGCACACAAACGAGCTTTTGCGTTCTGTTAATTTGAAAAGGCAGCAGCGGCAACGGTAGCTGGGTTTTTCTTTAAGGTTGAAACTATTCTCTCTCTCTCTCTCTCTCTCTCTCTCTCTCTCTCTCTCTCTCCCTCTCTCTCTCTCTGTCCCTGTCTCGCGCACTACACTTTGTGGGTGCGCAGGACTCGCTCGTTTCCTCTTTTCCCATTTGCTTTTTTTTTATTTGGCTTTGTTTTTCTTTTTATTCAACTAGCTTCCTTTCTTGCCTCTCAGACGTACACACGGACAGTGCTTTATACGCGCCTGAGCCAACAAATAAAAATGCTTAGAAACCTCTCCTGGCCTCTAATAAGTAATGAATTATTTATTACGAATCGCGCTATATTATTCCAACAGTATTTATGTGCGCGCGACTCTTGCGTACACATGTGCTTGAGCGCACGGAGGTGGGTGTGCAAAGTTCTGAAAATTCCAAATGTAAATTTATGACGTATGGTGCGTGAGAGAGAGAGAGTGCACACTCGCACGGAAAACTATTAATGATACCGATGCATACATATATAATACACGCGAAACGTATGTGAGATTACTACACATTTTCATCATGCATATTAATGAAAAGCTTGTAAATTGATGATAATAATTTAGCTTACTCTCAGAGCTCGTATATGTCATCAGTCGTAACTGTAAATCAGAAATTATTTCCCTTATAATATTTAACTGCGTGTAATTTTGCGTAAACAAGTACACCCTATCGCACGGAGATATTTATTCTTGGGGCGAATGTGCGCTTATTTGCACTTGAAGATAAATACAGCTGCTTGATAATAATGACCGAACAGCCAGCTTGATTTCTTGAAAAGTATACAGAAGCGGACTTTGATCAATCGTAATTCGCAATCAGGTGCGACACGAAAAATCACCAGGGGGACAAGTGTTTCAAAATGTAATTACAAAAAAGTACATCTAAGTATAACAATTCAAAAGAATCGTTGTGCTCAAAGACGCAATAAAAGATAAAAAGAAAAACAATGAGAGGCATATACACATTCGCTCACACATATCACATCATAAATCAACGCTACTGCTGCATTCCCAGAAATCACAGAGCATATGAATTGAAGAAAAGGAAATGCCGCCGGCAAAAACCGACTCGTATATGACGAGCTAGAGAGAGAGAGAGAGAGAGAGAAAAATAGAGGAAAAAAGAGTATATTCTCTCGCTCAAACACGTGTGCGGCCCGCTGGCATGAGTCTAGAGGCTGTGTGTCTGCGCGCCTGTCTGTATGTGAGTGTAGTGTGTACTGTACTGCATGGCCTGCATGCGACGTGCATTTAAAACCCGTTGCGCATCTCGCGCGCGAACGAGTTTACCGATATCCATCGATACGCGCGAGCGCGACAAAAAAAGCCTGCGAATAAGAGCAAGAGGATGCGTTGATTGCTTCTACGAAGGAAATGATTGACCTGCTGTCTCTGCTGCGCTTCTCTTGTTCTTCTTTTTTTTCCCCCTACCTCCCTTACCCTCGTGCTCTCGATCCGTAGGGTCGTTAAGGAGATTTTAGAACACGAGTTTTTGCCACGTAATTCGTTCCCTAAGATTAGAATTTGATTGTATATCGGATGGCAGTTGCTTGAAAAAAAGTAATCGCTGCCAAGCGCGCCGAGAACGAAGAGGCTAAAAAACAACGTTCATGGAGGCAAAAATTCTTTCAGCCCAAGAATGGAGTCTCCGATGTCCCGCTGGACCGCTTCGTGTATACAGATATATAACCCGGCACATATAAGCTTATACTCGTGGAGCAAGTGTCGCTGCAGAGCAAAACTCGTACCAGCGCGCTACTCGACTCGAAACTTTTTCCCGCTTGGCTAATATCATCGTAACTCCGAGAGCTGCGACTGCACCGGGCCACGTACGCCGCGTGCAGCGACTAAGCATAATTGAATTGTCATTATTGCGCGGCGATGAAAAAAAACTATTCATTTTTCTCGAGTTAGTTTCAATGTTTATGTACATGAATCGAGAATAAGAGCTTTGGAAGATTTGCCGATAAGCGAATGAAATTTTTCTCCAAAGTTTCTAACGGAAACGCGCGCCGCCGCTTAATGGCTTCGAAAAAAAGTGCCCGCACAAAGCGAGTCAGAAATTGAAACTTCAGAAAGAGCTGCGTATATAGTGAAATTCGCATGAATTCGGATACCCACGTCTCCGGTGTCAGCTCGACCCGATTCAAAGAAAAATCAAATTAATACGTTTACGCGGCTCGCGCGCGAACTCGTAAAAATCACTTCAAGCCTATCATCGTCACGGCTCTTTGATTGAGCAAATCCTTTCCGTTTGTTATTAACCGCCACCGCCCCGCGCGCACACAAAGATGTCGTGCATCGGTTTCGCGTGGGAAAAAGAATAGCAGCCAGCGCGCGACATAAAACTCGATCCGCTCGTAAAACGCCATAAAAGGGAGAGCGCATCGTACACGTGGACACGGCAGTAGCAGTGGTAGCAGCAGCAGCAGCGCGACTTAGACTATACAACTCGAGTACTCGTTTCTCTTGTCCAGGCGATGCACATGCTTCAAGAGCTTTCGAAGCATCGCGAAAAAAAAAATAAAAGAAAAAGACTTTTATAATCTTTGCCGTGGTGCTGATCCAAGACATTTTTTTTCTCGGTGATTCATTTAACGACGTTAAATATCCCGCACTGATTAATTTAATGTTTTAATTCGGTTAAAATTCCGCCGTACATATACCGAAGAGTCAAGAGTCAAAAGTTCGAAAAGTGAAATGCCGGGCCCTGTGGGTGACGCGCGCGTGATGTATTTTGCTCCGAGGCTTTTGTTTCCGCTACGTGCCATGCATGCGCGCACCGAATCTTCCACTTTTGTGCATAAACTAATGGAGATTGAATTCCGCTTGTACAGCGCGGAAAAAGTTGCAAATTCTTCCTGCTCTTGGTTGCATTTCGTCAGTGGATTCGAGGCCATATTTCATTGAGGTTTTCATCAAGTTTTTCAAAAGAAAATACAAACCCTTTATTGTTCAACGTAATTCAAATTATAAAATGTTTACTTCAATAAAAATCAACATCAGCTGGCTATTTAAAATTAGCACAAGGAATTGGTTAATAACTAATTCGTGGAATCACGTAGCCAGTTGCGCGCACAGAGGCGCAAGCACTTTCGGCGTGATTTAGCCACGCAAATACATGTGTTATCGGGCTTGTTATAACTTGCGGCGCTCTCTGCGTGCGAGCTTATAAGGCTCCAGCAGCTGCAACAGCCGCTGCCACCGCCGCCACCGCCTCGTATCGACACTGAATCATGCAATTGCGTGTGTGAGTTCGCGCATACACTATCGTGGCCGCAAAGCATACGCACATTGCGTGGAGCGCGCGAAGCGATAGCAGAAATGTCAAGCCTCTATGCATGTGTATGGTATATGTATAGTAGCTTCTATATGCATAGGCTATAGCGGCAGTTGTATATGTGTTTTCGCGAGATACGGAATCAGCACGGCTTTTAACTTGCGCATCGCGCCCGCCTCGACTTGAAATTATTTATTCGCGCGGATTTTCGTATTCACGCGAGCCCGGTAGTAGTATACGAGTATACTCATCACACGTGCTTGGAATGCGCATCGAGAAAGAAAAAGATGGGTACTGTCGAAAAGTTCTGCATTTATAGAAACTCTGTGTATAGGCTATATGCACGGCCTGAATAATTGGCCCCCACTGCATTCGTGCTATACAGCAGCAGCCTCGCCTCGAAACTTGCGCGCGAATGTACACGCGAACGCTGGCTTGATCTGCCACGTTGGGATTTTCAATGCATTTTTTTCGGACCCTTTACCGCTAACTTATCCTCGCTTAACCTGCGTCGCAGTTCAAACTAGTTTCCCGATGTGAAAGCTAAACAGAGTTACGAACGAATCGTATTTATATTTTCCCTGTTTTGCCTATATGATAATTCTACCATTTCTTCACCTAAAGAATTTTTTTTCCAAAAAGAAAGAATAACTTTTTCTTTTCTTCGTTAAATTATTTTCAACATATTTTCTTCTCTTTTACGACCTGATATTATTATTTATATAATATGAATACTTTACGATATTACTTTACTTTTCTTGTTACAATCTTCAAGGGTTCATAATTTCTCAAAAAAAACATGTTTCACCCTGCTCCGCCAGGCGTATATTTTTCCTTTTAAAAATGACGTGAGTAAAAACACTTGATTCGTGCTTTGGTTGATTGTTTGGCACAGAAGTGTGTTGTGCTCAAACGAAATTAATCATAGATGATATAGTCAACTAACTTATGATATTTTCCAAATCAACATAAGCAGTATTTAAGAGAAAATATATTTTGAAAATGGTCATTTTTTGAAGTACATGATCGAGTACAACACAGAAAACAACATCCTCCTGAATATTTTTATCATTTTGACCATGATACATAATAAATGGATCTGAAGAATTTATTCATTTTGAAAATTGTGCCGATTAAGCTGCTTTCATTTTATTGTATGGAAATGCAGATAAATCCTTTTGATTACATTTATACTTGTATAATTATAAAAAGGTGTTCTTTATTTTAAAAATGATGAACATTAACATAATTAAGTTCATAAGTGACTGATCGATTTTTGCATCATTTTTATCGTATCTCGTCTAGCTCTTGACACGAATATGCTTTTTAATTCGTTTTCCTTACAGGAGCTCGACGTGTGCACTGTGACTAACGAGATGCGCTGGGTCCCATCAACATACTCTTACCGTCGTCAGCTTGTTTCTTTTTTTTTCCCTTCTTTTTCTGGAAATATTTTCGCTTCGTACATGCAAGCGCGTATCATCGATGGCTCAAAAGAAAAGACGAGACGAAAAATAAAAATACACAGTGGGAGCATCGAAACTCATTAGCGCTGCTCTGAAATACGCCGCATACCCGTTTTCGTGAGATGAAGCGCCGAGGCGACTACGTGCAGCCTCAATGACGACGACGATGACGATGGAAACGAAGCGCGTTGCATTTGCCAAGCTTTATCAGGTTGAACTCGGCCGGATTTTTGAACTTTTATGTAAGGCCACGTGCATATTTGTGCTTTATGTTTTACCTTAGCTATGTTTACGCGCGAGCGCAAAAGTTTACTTGCGCAGCGCTGCCGAGAGTGCCGAGGTTACATAGTTTTGTCTAATTAATTACGTCAGTCATCGTCAAAATAAAACGCTCTTTCTCTGCGAGCTCGAGCTGTTCTGTTTTATATTGCTTTTACATTTTCGTAGAGCTGCCAGCACAACTCGAGCGTCTGCTTTGCGCTTGAATAATGCATAATTAAATATTACACGGCAAGATGCTCTGCGAAAGCACACACATATTATGGTTGAAAAGCGCATCGAGTCGAGTGACAAGTTTCGAGGAGTTCCAATATGACAATACTTTCCTTTCCTCTGTATATCTCGCTAACTTTGTGTTGAGTTACCATCGAGAAGCAGGGTTCAAGCCTAATCAGCTTAATCTCTGAGATATTGCCTCAAAAGCACAGAAGTTACTGCACACACACACAGATTCTCATCGAAGCAATTTAATCGAACTTGGCGCGCCTGCGCAAAGGCAGCCTCGCTGACTGATAATTATGTTTGAAAATCGAAACTGTCGCACGTTCAAGATTTGCGCAACAATAAAGGGCTATCGAGATCGCAATTAATTCGAGCTCTCATGCTGTTTCAAGGAATTCAATTTTCCTCGATATTTCAGTCTGCGCGCGTCTTTGCACTCGTGTGTGCGTGGCTGCATGTGCAGTGCTGCAGTGTGTACACGATTCGAGCTACAAATTTTACGACACTTTGACGCACATTTGATGATGCAAATTCGCATATACATGAGGTGGAAGCACTTCTAGCGCGCGCGCGCGCCAAGGCTCATATATTATACGTTGGAATATCTAAAGGACATGTCTGACGAGGTAGACATCTCTAGAGCACACCTGTATACCCACACGCACGTATCTATTCGTAAACACTGAGAGCAGTAGCAGTGGCAACGATAATATCACGCATACACACACATAGGCGCGCACTGGATGCTAAAGCTCGAACGTGCAGCGAATCGATATCTACGTATATATAGCTCTCACGCTCTCGTGTGTTTGTGCATGTGCCAAAGCAACTGCTGCTGCAGCTCCAGTACCAGGCTGATCGTAATATCGAGAGTAGAAGCAGCAGCGTAACACGTCCCCCGTATACTCGTGTGCTCCCTTTTGTAAATAGCCTTGAGGTATACGTAGCGGAGCGGCGACACCTTTCGACGAGGTCAGCACTAGCTATATACTCGGCACTGCAACGGGGATATATCTCGCGCGCAGCTTGCGACGTCCCGCGCCTCCGTGCGCCCGGGCTTATCTCAATGGCGCGGCGCGTCGTGCACCCACCAGAGTGATGCGCGCGTTTCGAGCACTGTACGATATCAATACGTTGCCGCGCTAGTTGGGCTGATTAACGAGCGATCAGCGACGTATACTCGCTATTGACCGAGAGAGATCGTACACGCTGCTGGAGCTTGCGAGCTCATTGTCGACTCGGCAAATAATCGAGCGATGGACGTCGTGTACCGAGAGGAGAAAGCTGCTTGGAATCGAGCGTACGACCGAAAAGATGTCGATCGCAAAGTGCAGACGCATTTGCACATACCTATGATAACGCGCCGCTATGGACAACGCGTGCGCAAGTATCGTTTCGATAATTGTCTTTGCCAATGTGCCTGGCCGCACCGTTTCCTGCATACGTGACCGCATAATCGAATGTTATGAGGCGCGCGGCAAAACGCGCGTGACCGAAGGCACACCGGCAAATACCTAAATATGTTCCTTCATATACGTTTATGGCATGTCGAGCTCGATTTTTCTCTTATACTGACCGCACACTTATCGATTTCGCATTTTCGAGTCTATACTCGCTAGGAAATTCATCTTGCGAATTCGGGGGGCAAGCTTCGCTGAACCAAACACCGACTTCCGATGCTCTCTCTTTATTTTCGAGCCCGCGCGGCTCCAATGGACGATGAAAGTAAAATAATAGAAGGCGCGTTAGCGCATACTTTGCTTATACTTTCCCTTTGATTATCGAACTATGCCGATCAGAACGCGAGCCTCGCGCACAGAGCCTCGAGACTTTGAGTGCGCGCAACCCCGAGCGTCCGAGCATTCTATAACCGATTCGCGTGCGCTTTAAGGCTCGCCTAGAGCAGCAGCGCGCTCAACTTTGTTTACGCAAATATTTGTTCGATCGAATTTTCATTGCTGCTTCGTGGCCTGCTGTACTTGTTATATTATTTTCTCGGTCTTGGACGCTTGTGCGAGCGCCAGCATATCCGACTGACACGGCCCTATAGCCGAAAGAGAATCAAACGCGCAAAAGTCGAGGATTCCGGGGCTACTTACTCTCTGTCGTCGTGCGTAATTTACTTTTCCTCTTGCTCTCGCTCAAGAATCTCGACGAATTGTGTATACGAGACCACGGTTATAGAGAGCGACGTAAACACGAGCCTCCGACGCCGCCGCCGTATCGTGTACGTCCGATATCGCTTAAAACGAATGCGGATCGCGAAATGAAAACTTCCCACGTGCTGCACCTATAGATATATATTTACGATGCCTGAAATTTATCACACTGAGCCCCCGTTCGACATTGACAAAGCTCAAAGCTGTCTCGAAGCGAGCGCTCGAGACGCATTATTCTTACTTCTTGCCTATTCCCCTTTGCCGTGCCAGTGCGCTCTTACGTGGACGAGACCTGCTTTTTTGCATTCGTATTGATACACTTACACGGCCGCGTGTATACCTATACAATGCAGCGCAAGAGGATTAAAAGGAGCTTTTGGGAGTGAACCTGAAAAAAAGCCCGGCTAATAGGTCGCGCTGCTATTCAGTGAAATTCACTCTATTCGAGTCACGGTCAATTCAAGCGTGAGTGCCTAAAGTATTGCCCAGATTTATCTAAAAACAAGTAATTGGACGCTCAAAGTATTCATTGTTCATAATGCGCTTTTAGAGAAACTATTTATACAAATCTCTCCGAAATATAAATGTACGAACGAACACGTCGATACAAGACATTGGGTAAATATAAACATATAAGCGCCACAGTGCGGATATAAAGTTGCATTAATTAAACGTTAAAAGGTCTTAATTTAGCACTTTTGGTCCGTGGCATAGTCGCGTTAAAAGCAACACAGAATCGCACAAACGAATATGAATTTTAATTTAGCAACCACTTGGAAATGCGATTGCATCGCCCCTCTATTTCTATCTGTATTATGCTCGTATACAAACTGTATACGCACAGAGAGCTCAGAGAGAGAGAGAGGCTAATTATAAATAAATGTGTACGAGATTTTCAACCAACAACGTGACTTATGCTATATAAAGTATGTGCGGTTATATAAAGGCCCATTCTAAATTATTTACCGAGCTTTTCTGTATTATTTAATTTGCTCTTCGTATTAACAGCGTGCAAATACAGATTAACGCAATTTTTTCCATTTCTCCGTTTGTTTACTTGGTTCTGAATGTAAAGCACGCCTCGCGACATCATGAATTAACAGGGACTTTTCATGCCCGTCAACGCTCAAATGAACTCTTTAGCGCAACGGTATAGTTCGATGAATACCTACATGCCGTGCCGTGTACATAACGCACATTGTATACACACTCGCTCATATGTTATAAAGCACGCGTATACCGCCGCGATGGTCTTGCACTAGCTGCACGCACGGCACAGCACAGCTCGCAGCTCTCGACAATGCATGTCTATAAGGCTGAAGAGTTCGAGTATTGCATGGAGATGTATATACGCGTTCATTTAACGCGAGCCAACATGAAAATGCAATCGACGCTTCTTCGATTTTCAATGCAAGACGAGCTGCCTTTTTCAAATGGAATTCTTTTACGTCAGCATCAGGCGGTAACTGCACCGGGGGTAATAATTTTCCGACGCACTGCCTACGCGAGTGTGAATGTGTGCGAAGAATCTAAAAAGCATCCTGACAGATATCATAAGGCTGAAAAAACCAGAGTCTCTGCGCTTTTTCCATTCCACCTAGCGGTAGTGTTACTTTGACTATTTTTCTAACTCTTCCTTACTTTGCGACTCAACCGCCCATGAAGCAGTTTTCTGAGTGCATCAAATATAGTGATCGATAAGTTCTTGAAAAAAAAAAGGAAAAAAAAACAATGCGCTACACTTATTTACGTAAAGACATTTTTACTCTCTGAACGAAATACAATAAAACTTTGATACTCGGCACTTGAATATGAGATAAGCAACTTTTTTCTCCTATATTTTAATCTTCTGTGGTTACAAGCTGAAATCAAAAAAAAATTCAGGTGCTTAGAAAAATGCCAGCGAAACGCTACATTTTAATATATAAAATTATCGAAATTAACTCTGTAATTTTTTTCTTCCGGCTATAGACGCTTATAATTACTGCCTCTAGAGCGAAAGCTATACGTACGTAGCGTCGAGCAAACTTCAAATCCCAAATAATGAGACAAGCCGAACGCGTTTAAAAATCCTCCAAAGTAACTTTTATCAACATGGATGCAAAAACAATCCAAGTAATCGAAGGGAATGATTATTATACTTTTACTTCATGAAGACTATTTTTCATTCGTCAAGCCTCATCCTAGGTAACTTTTTATCAAGACCTTTTTTCGAAAAACGGCTCCGTGAAGCTCTCCATATTTTCTCTGTGAATAACTGTGCCAAATTTCATCCTATTCCATTTAATAGTTTTTCCGAAAAACAGGATTAAAATTTTTAATCCCAAAAACGAAAATTGTTTTGGAGATTTTTCTATTACAATCATCATGTTATAAATAATAAATGCCATTTAAGTAACCCGATAATATCTTGAATATTCTTTCATAAAATTTAGACTAATTTTCCCTCTTTAAGGGGACCGACCTGTGTTAAAAGCTTAAATTCAGCTTCAGCTGAAAATAGCTATATGAATCGAAATAGTGGAAATTTTTCTTTTGTGATAGTAAAATATGTTCATTCTACACCAGATTGACCAAAAACAACTTCTACCCAAGCTCTGAAATACCAATTACATCACTTTTTTCATAAGACGAAATATTGTGTTATAAATCACTTGCCGCACGATCTTGAAAAGAGTTTTTCATCAATATTGATCTATGGGGTCTCAAAATCTTCAGAAAAGTACTCACGTCCACCTAAGCGGAGCAGAATTTTGAAAAATTGCGTACAACTTTATATACACGTCAAAATGTGCCAATTTTTGAGAAAATTAGTATTATATCAACACTAGAAGCCATATTAAAGCTCTTGGAAGAAAAACAAACTTTTTATTTCAAATTCTGCTCCGCTTAAGTGGATGAGGGTACTTTTCTGAAGATTTTGAGACCCCATAGATCAATATTGATGAAAAGCTCACGTCAGAATCGCGTGGCAAGTGAATCCTATTATAATATTTTAGTATTATGAAAAAATAAGCGTAATTGGCATTTCAGAGCTTGGATAGAATTTTTTTTGGTCAATCAGGTGTCTAATAAACATATTTTACGATTACAAAAAAAAAATTTCCACTATTTCGATTTATATAGCTATTTTTTGAATCTAAGCTTTTAACACAGGTCGGTCCCCTTAAATACAATAATATCACTTTCAGCCTCTACCACTAGATGGCGAGTACCATTATCTTTGAATCTGCAAGTGGCAAAGCCAAAATACTTTTATAAATTCAAGCAGTTCAATTTCAAAAATGAGGATCAATTAATCCTTTGATTAATTGGCTCGTAACAATAAAATTAATCTTGAATAAAAAAATAACAAGAGTAAATAAAACGTGTAAATTAAACAATTTTTATATCAGCTAAAAAAGAATTTTCAAAAATGATGAAAAATCAGTGTAGATGAAAATTGTATGCGACCCTCGTTAGTTATTGTTTCTCCGTTGTGTCGACAAACTGAAATTCTTGAAAAAAGTCGTCTAATTAAATACTTTTTTACCTGGAAGTTCTTGACGTATAAACGACAATTACATGGACACGTAGAGTAAGGGAGCGACGTGGCTGCTTTTCCGATAGGAGAGGCACACATACATGTACGATATATACACACGTAGAGAAAGAGAGAGAGCGATTGAGAGGGTGGTGGTGATCGACCTAGATCGAAACGCGTTTCGAGAGTCTTCAATATAATTGCGCCTGGCGTCTGTTTATGTATTGTTCCGATTTCTCTCTCGCACGCCCTGCAGCATTCGCGCCACGACGAGTAATGTTCAGCCGAGCGTCGGTAATATTTTAGATAAATTATCCGCTTCATTAGATATGCTAATTAACGTCGATTTTTGTGAAACGATCTCATCTCACCGGATTGTACCGTGCCCCCGCGAGTATGCGCTTATGCGGCTTACCCATGATGCGTATCTGAAAAGACCACAGGTTATCACTAGTAGATAGTACCCTCTTGAAAGGAGCACAATAGATCAGCTCGTAGCTCTCGGTCTTGCTGTAGAGTTAAAGAGCTTATACGCAAGCTCATCATGCACTTCAGTAATACACACGAGCTTATGAAATTGAATCTAACCAGTATTGTATGCTTTTCTGTTGCAGGTAAAATACAAATTTTTTTAATGCCGTTCGCTGTTGAGGTAAACTTTTCTTAAATATTTTATTTTTTGCTCCATTCGACTATTTTGTTGGCTTCGATACATTTACCGAGAGAAGTGGTAAAGGGACTAACTTACTGCAAAGTGAATAATATATAAATATATATTGCCTCTGGCTTATAAACCGATTTAGTTCTCTGCCTCTCTCTTTCGCAAGTTCGTACTGGAGAGCAACTGTCAAACTTCCTTTTTTTCAGCTATTCTTTGCATGTACTTTCTTATGCACATCATAATATTCAATGAAAAAATCAGAGAGGAAAGACGACGATTTACGCGAGAAAAAGAGAACGATCAAATTCAGTTTATATTGAGAAAAGCTCGCGTTCGTCACTGACACCAAAGAGGAGCGAGAGGACTCTTGGATCATTCCAGTGAAACACCATAGGTCTATAAGACCGACTTTTCCCATCATTTTTTTTCTCCTCTTTTTTTCATTTCTTTATCCTCTCAACGAGAAGGACGGCGAATGCGGTGCTCTTGGGGGAGCTCTAGAATCGAAATTGAAATACTCGCCTAGCTCCGGGCTATATTATATATTCTACCTATATTTCTTTGTAAATCATGACTTGATCGCATTTCTATGATTTTTTTTTCGATTTTCACTGTTCGGCGACTCGTCCGCCAAAAATATACATTTATCATGCTTTTAATAAAAAAGTCCATCTTTGTTTCGGATGTGCAAAGTCTTTCTAACTTTGAATTCCAGCGATTCTCCGCTCTTATATTATGTGCTAGCAAATCAAGCCTAATAAAATCTAGCAGGTGAGTTTATATATATGGATATTTGTCGTCTTGCATTTGTCTTGGGCATAATCCAAAAGTTGGATAAGTTGATTAAACAATTACCGAAGACCAAACTATTGGCTTGCTCGCTCATATTACCCATGCAGGTTGCATATTGCTATTTTGCCAGTCACTTTTGGCCGCTACGGCTAAAGTAGGTTACGCAAAAAAGTTTCCTCAATTCGATAATGAACTACACTCTACGAATATATACAGTATATATGTATTACAGCTTCAAGCTACATTTGAATTGTCCTTTATTTGCTTAAGCTTTTCTACTCTGACTGGCTGACGAGAGAAAAGAATGAAAAAATAGTCGAAAATTCTTACACAGTGAAGAATGATATTGCGTTGTAAATTTTAAACGATTCTAATTATAAAAAGAAATCATTTACAGCTTTTCTGTACATAAAATAATACTGCAAATGAATCAGGTGTTAATAATTGAATGAGTCATTGACCAATAAGTTATTAGCTATTAATCGCAGTTACCATAACGTAACTATTCGACCCAATGAACGTCAATTTTTTTTTCAATATTCATCCGAGCAGAGATGGTCGATAAGCGTATGCGCAGCGACACACAGCCACAGAGATGCATGCACAGGATTCAAGTTGTCGCACATAAATCGCCACATATTGTTTGCTCGCTCGTACAACAAACGTACGTGACGACTTTCGTACGTGGCTGTTATATAGACTGTAGCAGACTATAGGGTAGTTTGCGAGCGGGTGTGTTTGTACGTGTGTAGGGGTGTGCTGCATAGCCAAATGTATGCATTGCTATCTCACGACGAAAAGAACACGTGCACAGTATGCACTGGCCCGCCGCCTGTTCGTCGCATATATTTTCTACTGATATTTCGACATTTCCCGTCGATGCCTCTTGTTTACGACGCTAAATCAATCACTGCTTTGTAAATAATTTTTATTTTCTTATGCAATCGACTTTTATCTCTGCCATTCAACGGAGGATTATTCAAGTTATATTCCTACTATTGGATAAATACACCACACCCAAAAAGGATCCGAGTGAAAAGAAAGAAGAAGGAGAGTCGGCATAACGTCTAAAGGATGCTAAATCAACTCTCATCGGGCGCTTGCACCGGTGGCAAGGCTCATTTGGCGATGCGCGCATACAGCTAACCCTAAGAGCGCATACATAATGCCACACCCTAGTGGCCATCAGTTAATTAAGCTTCGAGAGGGAGAGCATCGATTTGCTTCGTATTACGCGATGGGCAAACCACGCGTTCAAAATGAGAGAGACAGACAGAGGCAATTTTTCGTCCAAAGCCACGAGTCCATTTACTACGTGCCATCGGTCACGCGATTCACCGCGCACTACTCGCATTAATCGAGCTTTTTTCGCGCAAGCTCGCTGTATGTGTCATATGCACACATACGCAACATAATAAAAAGCCGTATCACCCCGCCATTTAGTTGATGCCAGGTGTATTTTCGGATTTTTCTCGTCCGTATAATTCTATAACTCTCGAGGGTATTTTTGATAATTTAATCTTCGTTGATTTTCTGCAATGAATAATTGCCGTTTTTTTCTCCCGAAGATTAGCATCTAGTCGAAGGGTTTCAATTTCAGATCCCCAGAATAACTTCGCGAAGATATAATCGATCCAATTCAAATGAAGTCGGTGAATTATTTACGCGTTGCAGGAACTGCGGTTTCACTTTTGGTTTTCTCTATCCGAATGCCAAACAGGTTACTTTTTGCACTCATCGACTTGGAAGCTCCGAGTAACTCTCGCCGTGGGAGCTCGTGTTGCGTTATTCTTATTTATTATTATTTTTTTTTTTCAAGTATTTCTGTATTATGAATTTCATTTAAAAAGAGAAACGAAAAATTTAAAAGGAAAATAAAAATTTTCCCGTTGCTTCCATAAAAAAGAAGAACTTAGAGGAAATTCAATTGAAGCGAGCTTAATTTAATCAATGAAGTTTCTGTAAATTAAAACTTCCCTCTCGTCTTTGTGCGCGTACTGCTGCTACTCGTTCTCCCTCCCAATTAATTCGTTGAAACCAACGTTTAAAAAGGAAAAAAAAATGATGATTCATGAAACGCAATTATATCAGTTAATGCTTAAAACCACTGCAGCTACACAAGCAATTGGAAATATATGTATGTACAGGCAAAAGTTTTCTTTTCCGGGTACACGCGATCGACAAATGAGCGACCATACTCATTTCCCCAGTCCTACTTTTCGTCGTTTGATGATTCACATATAAACTGACACACATTGGCAAGTGCAGTGGCAGCGTAGCTCGAAAATCATCGTCGTCATTTTGTATTGGTAGCGCGCACAGCTCGTCGAGGCTTTAGCCAAGCCGACTGCATTATTATAGCGTGTATATAGTCGAGTAATCACTGTCGAAACGGGACAACAACGGCTGCATTGCCATGTACTCGGGCCGCTTGCATGTATGCATGCGCATGTGTGTATTCTTGTGCGTGTGTTGTGTGGATATATATGTGGACTACTTTACGAGCCACTCGAGACCCTCAGAGATGGCCGATTCAGGCGCTCTTGGATAATGCAGATGGTTTTAGACGATCTATTGGACGTATCGTCAAGTACTAGGCGCACGTGTAATACTTCATTAAAGCTCGCCTGTAAATTTTCCTTTCTCGAACCGTGACGACGGATTTGGGAAACCCTCGCAGAGAAGCGATGCGGCTACGATGTTTGTTATCGTTGTCGTTTTATCAAAAAATTTATTCTCCTTCAATTTAAATGAATTTTGAGTAAGCTTCAGTTTTCATTTAAATCTGCGAGTCGTTGCCATTCATGTGCGTGCGCACGAATTTTCAATGCTTACGTTGATTAAAAGAACGCACAGCAGCCCCCTGGAATAAACGATAAATTCCCGAGGGCCAATCAGCGGAGTCAATATAACGAGTGCGTGTACTAAAAAGAACCCAACTTGCGGCACACGAGCGCTGCCGATGAGAAATTATAATGACAATACGATGATTTTAACGTTAATGAAAACGACTGCGCAGATTTTACGATTGACGTTGCGCGTACGGTTTTAGCGGTGTGACACGCGCGCGCGCACCTGCATCGATACCGCAACTCGTTGTTTCTCTTTCGTTCGTTAACCTTACAGTGTATGCGTGTGTGTATTGTACGTGTTTTGCAGTCGTTGTTGTTGTTGTTGTTATTGTACAGCAACGGAAGTCACGTAAAAACAATGGCTACCTATAACTTTTGCCCGATATATACATACATAGAGGCGCATCGGCTGAGCCGTAAATTCTCGAGAGCTACACACGCGTATAGTGCTGGGTTTTTTCGACGATGTTACCTCTCTATACTGTACGTACAGCCGTAGCGTGTGCGTATAATGCTCCAACGAAGATCGGAAGCGTTAATCGGAACGCATCGAGTGTGTTGCCACCGAGAGTGCGAGAGAGAGAGAGAGAAAGCGATTTATTTCGCGGCTTTTCTCTATTGTCAAAATTCGTCCTGTACGGTGTTGTGAGCTTTAATTGGCTCTGGACCAGTTTGAGCCGTCATTGAGTGGATGCCTTTTTTATTTTGCATGGCCAACTCAAAATTAGATGTGATACGTTAATGTACTCACGAGTATTTTAAAGCTGAATTGTGAATTTTCAATCGTTGTTTATTTACTGATCATCAATTTTATTTGCTGCATCCAACAATATTCAAAAATTGACGTTTACGTAGTTCATGAAGATGTATTTATAAGCAATGGTATTCAGAAAAAATTGTTGAGTCTACTACCAATCGACTATCTGATAAATTGAATAGAATGCCTGTTCAAAAGTTCAAGTTTCAAAGCTTATTTAAAGTAATATCAAATTTTGTGCATAGGAAATTTCCCTCAGGTTTGATTCATATTTATTTTTCTCTCGCCGCAATCTTATTCAGATATCCCATTACATTGGTATGTGTGTGTATATTAAATTTTATCTCTCATCCATTATGTCATTCCTCGACGATATCTAATTTCGCAATTTCGACCACGACGATTCTGGTCGGTTTCATCAAGCACGAATACCACGAGTCGAAAGATGATAACGCGATATATTAACGTATCGGGATGAGAGAATGCGCCGGCTGTCCTGCTGCAGATACGCCCCTCGCCGTGCTATTTCGAGATTTCGCGCGCGCGCGAATGATAGCGCTCTGTGGTGAGCAGGTTCATCTCCTCGACCCCTTGTCGCAGTGCTTCAAGCTTGATTATTAATCAAAGTATGTGTATATACGGTGCGCGCTCAGCGGCGAGTATGTGCTTTAAGACGCGCCTGCACGAGCCCCAAATATCTACACGCTTGATGATAATTTCATCCACACGTGATGGTGAGTGGCTTAGTGCATGCTATGCTCGAATCGCATGAGCCACATTATATCAACGTATATGTATACATTGGCAGGTAGACTTGCAAGTTTTGTTCTGCAAGCACCCATACATGCGTATGTACAAGGTCAGCTTCTTCATTGGAATGCGTTCGGTATGTACATGCGTGCAAACTCGTGCAACTTAAATAACGCCCAGCTTCTAATTGGACTTTGCATTCGTCCATCTTCGAAAGTTATTCGCCTCTCTATGCAGAATGGATTTTAATGTTTATATACCTCGAGTCTTGGTTCGTCGTTCGAATCTTGAGTGGGTTTCTACTTATATATTTACGCTTGCTCTTGGTAGTTTTCTGGTTGTATAAAACACGCTGAAAGTGACACGTGCAGCGAATGTCGAATGCAAGCGATGCGTCCTCCCACTTTTTTTATTTATTTATTTATTTTTTCACTCCAAAATACTCGCGAGCGAGCCGTGAGCTCTCGGGGGGTAAGTTTCTTTATGTAAATGACGGTATCCGAGAATAAGACGCTTGTATATACTCAGTTCGCAAAAGTATGAGCTGCAAAAATGTCTAGTCTCTCTCTCGCTCTCCTTCTCTGTTTCTCTCTCTCTTTGTAACGCTCGCATTTTTCCTTCTTGCTTTTTATCTCGAAGATTCTGAATTTTCCTTTTCCACTTTTACCTGCTTTGTAAAATATTTATATTACGAAGTAACGCAATGCTCGAGTTGTACATGCATTTGCGAAATAATGCCGAGCTGCTGAAGGTTTTTACGGATAATTTCTCGCGTTACATCGTTTTCTCTGAGCCACCGCCAGCACGTCGGTCAGAAATGTTGAAGCCGCGGCGGTGCTCGTTCATTCGCTCGCTCGCACGATGCGCTCTGGATATATACGTCACGAAAAAACGAGTTCGCGCGACAGCTGTACGTATTCGGCGCTCCTCCATAATCCACGCGCGAGAAATAAAAAAGCATTTGAAAATTGTCATCGATGCTAATGTCGAGCGAGCTTGAGCCGCCCGTGACACGAAATATGTATATAGGCGCGCGCGCGCGTGTACATGACGAAGCGTAGCGCAGAGCTTACACGCTTGTAAGCGAGCAAGAATCGAGCGAGCCAATTGTACGCAGCCGACCGACGATATGACTCTTTTGGCGCACGAGGCCAGTAGTGCTTGCTGGCAAAGTTTTTAACTGCTGGTCGCGGCGCGTGGCGGCGGCGGCGACCCACCGGCAGCGTTACTACTACTGGCAGCACACGCAGTATATACAGCAGCATCCCTCGTTATGTACCGGTGTCGTAACCCACTTTACACCAAAGTTATCATTTCCCGTGCACCTGCCTATATAGCCCATTGCCCTCCCCGTTGCTCACCTCCTTTCATTCTCTTGGCGCTCCCAGCTAGAGCTGGTTTGTTTTACAAAGTTATCAACTTTTAAAGTACCCGCCCTGCCAGACTTGCTCTTATTTCCTTTCACGATTTTACTTCTCTCCATCCCTCGCCCCGTTTTTCCCTCTCTTTGCTTACTCTTACTCATTTAATCCATGCCCTCTCTCTCTCTCTCTTTCTCTCTCTCCCTTTCCATGCTCGTTTACCATCCTTCCTTTTCCTGCTCGCTTCTTTTCGCTTCTTCTTCTCCTCTTTTCTTTTTGCTATCTAATGCCGACTGCTGCTGTTGCTATTACTCGACTGCAGATCTGAACCTCTTCCATTTTTATCCGCTACATAGGCGCCGCGCTTGGCGCGCTGCATGCAAAAGTTTGGTCCGCTTACTCTTCTTTTTATGCCCCTCTCTCTCTTTTTTTGCACTGCGCGCTTTCTGACCGGTAGAGTTCATTTGATCTGCGGATGCAGTCAGAGATAGATGCCACTTTGGAGTTACTCGCTTTTTCTCTCCCTTTTTTTCTTTTTTGTTCAACCCTCAGCGATTTTCCACTTCTCTTTCTCTTTCTCTATTATATAGCCCCGACCAGGGATGATCAATCGTTGTGCAGCTTTTTTAAAATTGCTCCCATTCATTTTGCGCGTAAAATGGCATATATAGGCAAAGTTAGCCTGCGGAGTACCTCCTGACGCTCTCTCTTCGCAATGTATAACGAGCTTGTGAATATGGAAGAGATCGCAGCGTTCCGATGCTCGTATCTATCCTATATTCTATACGCGGCTGTAAGCGCCAAATAGAAATTGGTATTATAGTATCGAAGTAAATCGAACGATAATTTCCGGATTTCGCGTCGATGCTAATGCTGCCACGCACGAGTGCAGCGCAAAATCGGCTCGGTGGCTAGCTTTAATGTTTCGGAATGGCTGTTCGTATGCCCGAGAGCTACTTTTCGGCTGTATATTTTATAGCATAGGATTTTCTTCTACGCACGGAATCGTATACATTTTACGTATCTAACCAACAAAACAGCTCGGATAATGATCGTTATGTATTTCTTGTTAACCATGAAAATTTTTCCTTCCCCTTCTTTTTTCGTGAAAGAAAATCCAGTTATATAATATGCACTGTGTGCGTTACGACGATCCGTATCAGTAAAAGAAAAGCCTGGAAAATGCATACATTTTTACGCAACATTTTAGTTGCAGCAACATTGATATTGTGTGAAGGAAAAAAAAAAATTGATGGGTGCAGTAGATATACGCAAGGGCTTTTCGCGTCTCTTTCTATCTGAGCGCGTTTTTTCCCCTTTCTATTCGCGAGCACGCGACTTTTTCCTCATTGTTTCTGACGGAAGTGGCGGAAGTCAGCGAAAACGCTGGAGAATTTCCTTTGATGAAGGCGAGCGCGCGTACGTTTTTTTCTTTTTTTTTTTTTACTTTATCTCTGAGACTTTTCGCAGCAATTCAACGAAAGCTTGACTCGCATTCGTGCGTATAGTCATATATACGTATGTGTACGTTACGCGCCCGCCACCCCGCCAATTTCTTTTAGCGTCGTCCGGGCGAAAGAACGAATTTCCTGATTGGCTCAAGCGCTCCCGTAACTTGGCCGGCATTTCTTCTTACTCTCTTTCTGTAGCCATCCCTCCGTTTGTGTGTTCATCCCTGCGCTTACCGTAAAAGAAGGATATATACTTTTCTCTTTGGAACGTCGAGTCTTCTCTGGTTACAAACCCGTCTATATAGTCACACAAGCACACGAAAATATATTCACGCTCGTATAGCCCTAATTGTTGGCGCGCAGCTCCTCGTAAATTTGTCTCAATTTTTAAGCTAAACCGAAGACTGTATTCGTGGAAAATTTACATATACATAGTCGTCGTTGTCGTCGCGTGCAGTGGTAACAACAATTGCTACACACACACACACACACACACTCACAATCTCGCATGCACAGAGAGATCCTTACAAGCTCGGGCCGTTTCCCAAGCCGTTAATATAATAAATTGTCCTATTCGTCAAGGCAAAGAGGGTCCGCCGCGCGGGCTGCGAGCGAGAGAATCGCACCTAATGACCCGGCGCGGGCGCGCGCAACGGCGTTGTTTCACAACTTTAATTAGGATACCCTTGGCCAGGCGCTGCTGGCAATATTTCCTCGTATTGTCGTCGCGATCGGGTTCTGCTATCGCTGCTGCAGCACCTAGATGTGTATTATACCTATACACCACCACTACGTTGTCATCGTTATTCCACATAAACACACGGCTATGCTCGTGCACACCCTCGAACACACACACACACACACATACTACAGCTCCTTCGATTGGATTTGCTCCGCGCGACTAAAATGGATTGCTGCGGATCGTTACGGGCGTCGGGATAACCTTTTTTTCCTTTTCATTATTCCGGGAGAAGTTCAAAGAGTTGACGGATACTAGTTATCGCCTTGTCTTATAACGTTTTTTTTTGTTTTTTTTTTTTGCACCGCACTTCAAGCTCACGATTTATCCCATTATTCGAATGTCTATTTTGTCGGCCAAGTGCTTTGTTAACGTTAACGACGCGCGCGCCTGAGATATTTTAACGAGCGATGAAAGAAACTCCGCGTGCAAAATGATTTCCAGCCGGATTGTCTAAGTACATCTGGAGGCTCGCGTATAAATCCTCATTTCTATGATCATTGTCTCTCTCTCTCTCTCTCTCACGGGCTATATCTCTGACAAAACTCGATATCGCTCGCACGGAAGTAGGTGCGAGAGGAAATTATACTTTCTCATTCATCGTGGCACGGCTTTTTATACTAATTTTTATTTTCTCATATAATAACTTGCTAAAGTCATTTTTTCACTTTGCTGTAATGAATTTCATTTGCATCTCTTGCAATTGCAGCTGTACTTGAACTACATTTTCCGTCTGCATCAACTCGGCAAATGTATCAATTATCGCGCGCCGAGCTCGTAAAAATTGCTGTGGATCAAAACGTTCGATCGAAGCGCGTAATCCAGACGCGAAAGATTTTCTATAGCTGCTGAGAGAAATCTTAACGAACTGGCTGGAGCTTTAACGAGCGCATGCAGCATCGAATTAACACTGGTCGAGCAGCGATTCACTCTGAATGCTAAATCGCTCGGATTTATATACAGCTGTATAGCGTCTGAGAGATGCAAACGGTCAAGACGGAAGAAAGGGAGAGAGAGAGAGAGTCGGTACAAGCCATGCATAATAAACTCGACATTGCACTTGGCGATTAGTCTAAATTGCTACCGCTTCTGCGCGAACGTGTAGTTTCTCGTTTTTTGTCCTATCCCTCGGAGCAGCAGCAGCAGCTCGCTGCATCCTCCCTCTCGCCGCGCCCGTTTGTGTAATTCCCCGACGTTACTGTTAACTCAACAACGGGCGCGTGCTACGTCAGCAATAACATTCTCGAGAATCCTTGTTAGCTGCTCTCTCTCTCGTCTCTCTCACCCTCACTCGAAGGAGAGCTACTTGCGCGCGAGCGAGCACTTGCATCCTTCCCCCTTCCCCCTCCGCTCTGAAGCCGGTGCAGGCCTTAGTGTCTCAGGAACATCAGCAGCAATATTCTCAAAGGATGAACGCGCGATGCGAGCAAGAGAGAGAGAGAGAATAGGGCATCCTACAGGGTATAGAGAGGAGGCCGCCGCTGCCGCGTCATCTCGCGTTAGTGGTTCAATGGTCTGTTGGCGGTGGCGTAATTACCGCCAGCTAGAGCGCGCGCAAGAGCTCGTGTCGTTAAAGCTCTGTTCAGACTGCAGCGCTGCGGCATGGCACAGGAGCAGCAGCAGCAGTATAGCACCCCAGCTTCGGCACTGTCTCTAATACAAAGCCTCAAATTCGCCTGTTCTAATTCTGCAGAGCCATCGTCGTATCATCGATCCGCAAACGTGTGCTGCTGCTCGCTCCCTCGTCCTCCTCTTCCTCCTTCTCTCTGCCGGCTCTATAACCGACTCTGCTGGATGATTAAACTTACCTCGATGCTACCGATGTCTGCGCCTTATATCCGGATAATTTCCACGACATTACTGCTTATATGTTGATACAAAAATATGGTCTTTTTTACTGGATTGGCTTGGTTTATTTGTACACACGACATTTCATCTCGTTCCTCGCTTCGTATTACGGCGTAAAACTGATGAAGAAGTAGCAGCTCTCTCGATTCGCGGCGAATGTTTGCGCCTCGATTTTTATGGCAATACTTTGAGAAATGCGCCGCGCGCGTCTCGCTCTCTGCTTTATCGCCAGCGAGAACTAAAGATATAAGCGTCACAGTTTGTACGTACACTGCCTTTGCTAAAGCTGATTGAAGAGCTTCGGAAAAAGACCGTGTGACTCGTGTTTATATGCTCGATGCTCGTGTATGTGTGTACGACGCATGAGTATCTCTTCGAATCCGTGGAGCTTTTTCTCTATCCATTCTCTGCGTTCATATATTATTCATTCAATTTTATCATGTCCTACCTTCATACACGCAGCATCTCGTGGTTATTTGTGCTTGCCAATTCCAGCCAAAGAGATTTATTTGTTTTGTTGCCGATGAATAAATAATATCGAGCAAAAATACTCGTGTACACGCGTCCACAAATTTCACGAGGTACAAATAGAAACTGACAATCGTTCGTATTTGAGGACCGGATAAATAATAAATATTTTCTTTGTGCACACTGATCAGCGAGTTGAGGGTAAATTCAAAGCCCGCGATTCGAATGTTGCACAATCGTTGACATTTCGTCTCGAATAATAAAAGCCACGATGTAGCAAATCGTTACACAATACGCTACAATATAAATTTCTATACATTGCAAGTATTGATCATTGAATTACGCATCGATTCATCTCCACGTGCGTATATAACTATTACGGCATATGGAGCACGTTTCTCGAGATGAAAAAAAAATGAAAAAAAAAAAGATCACCACATCGTTACGAGCATTATACTGAATGATTTGCGCTCACAATATCCATCACGTATAAACCAAGCTTATGTATATAATGTACGTAACGTAACTGCACACAATATAATCGCATAGATTTATCATTCTACGGTCGCGTTCAAAATTTCAATAAACCACACGATTATAGATAAACCGCGCCGCGTGCTCGACCGTTCATCAACCCGAGCATTCGTGATGAGATCGGCAGTGGTTTATATCGCATATGGGCGGGGGAGGGTGTACACTTTAAAGGGTCTTTTAGTGAGCTATAAGGAAATGACATATTGCCGCGGTACATTACGTGCATCGCGGAAAAAAAGCTTGCGGCGACTGAAATTTTAAATGTCATTATTTTCATCGATGTACTGTACGTTATAAACTTCAATTTGCCAACTCGAGATAAAGTGTAATGTGGCCAGTACTAATTGAAGTTTTCAAAAGCGCATTGTATTTCCCTTCGCGAGAGCTTTATTAATTTATCAACCAACATATACGACGACGGCGTTGTTCAGTTTCGAAGCAATTGATGAAATCTAATAAAAATACAGAGCGTAGCCTGCAAAATGCGCGGATCAACTTTCAATTTGATGAAATTTTCTCATCGGCATCCTTTCTATACTCTAACACTATTGATTATTCTTTCACGTATTGTTCGTTCAAACGAGGTACATAAATTAATTTAATAACGAGTTTTTTTCCAGCGTAAGCATTGTTTGTTGAACTCGGTGCCGATGAAACTTCAACAGCTCTCCTACGTGCCACGTATATGGCCGCGCATTGCCTCGCGATGTTCCTTGAGGTGCTCGTAAAAATGCAAACGCAGCTTCAATATTATTTTCCAATCGAATCTGACTCTCTTGTGTGCATGACGGCTTGCCGAGAGTCTAGTGAGCCATAATTTTCCCGCTTCTTTGCTTTTCGATACAACTTTGAAGTATCGCAGTTATTTTATTGACGCATTTGAAGCATTTTTTAATTTTCTGAATTCTCTCAACCACCGCAAATATTTACCCGTGTTTTCTGTGTACCAAACGAGCAAAAAGATAGATACTTTAATCTGCGCGTCCACGGTGTACAAAGCAATAAAGGAATTATATAGATCCATTCATAAAAAGCAAATCAACAATAGAAACAAGAGAGAAACAATCATAACTCCGTGTTTCGGGGGGGTTTTTTTTTGAAAATTCACCTGCTGCTTCTTGTGCGCGCACGGATCATCATCAACGGGATCGGAGCTTTGTGTTTATAATAGCGTAGCCAGTGCACTGCTGCAGTATTTGAAATCTCCCTTGTTGATGTTGCTGCCGCTGCTGTTGCCACCACGTGTATGTACGTGTACACGTGTGTGTGTATATGAGTGGAGCACCTACGGCCCTGTGACTCGCTGCACCGCTAACAAACAAACATTGTAAAGGCCATTATTTTCCAGTGTAGCCCTACGCAGCCCCGATATAAACGGAAGCGTTGGTATATGTGCGCCAGCTATGTGTGTGTGCGCGCGCGCTGTATGTAGAATATGCGTCGATAATCGTTATAGTGGGTGCGCGCAGGCTCCAACACGATGGGCTTTTGTAATTGTCGGCACGCGCGAACGCATACACCGGCGCGCTATATCTTATACACGGCTAGGGTAGCGAAACTCCATTTTGCGCCGCTATCGGCCAAGCGCGAGATGAACGCAAAGTTTACATCGCATACATTACACATTGCTGAACTCGCCCTCGGCCATCGATGGCTTTTATATATCTTAGCCGCAGCCGCACTGTTTATTTTAACTGATTTTGCGAGTTTTAATAGACCTGTCGTTATATGCTGCATTGGTGCGCGACGCGTTTGGTTGATCGTTTGCTTGCTCTCTGTAGCTGCCAACGCGCGCCATTGTGGTGACGAAAGCCCCGACCCTTGCATTTAATAAGTTTAACAAGTCTACAATTGCCCATAACGCGGCTAGACCAGTTATTCAGAGTCAAACGAACCGATACCGTCGTTCATGCGCGCGTATATCGATCAGTCGAAATTTACACGGGCATTTATTTTCAGCGCAAATGGTGTATGCGAATGAAAAGTGTGAGCGCGAGCGAGCGAGGGCTCCGATACAGAAATACACCTTCCGCTGCGCCACTGCTATACAGTGAGCCTTATATTTTGACTCGTTCATGCGCCTACATAGACACAAGCGAGAGAGTAAAAAAAAATCAGTACTTACGGCACTTGTACGCAGTAACCTTCGGGGAGCGCAGGGATTAAGTCGAGTGCAACTAATCTTTCTCTTTCGTTTTCTGTACGTATGCACTGGTCCGTCTATGCGCCAGGCGAACGCGCGTAAGCCTTCCGTGCACCCTCTTTCGTATGGGCAAGTCGAGCGCGCAGAATGAGCGACATAGCTAGCCCCCCTCATCTCTGCATGTCCGACTTGAAAATCCTTTGATGACCCTTTAACGCCTTCCCACCCGTGTTCTTCTCTCGCTCTCTCTCACTTTCGACGTATATAATACGGACAACTCGCTCCGTTGTAAACGCAACGGCTTTGCTTGTACCTCCCTCGTTAACTCGCCCTTCTATATATGTTTTGTAATACTTGAAGAAGAGACTCTATGTACGCATACTGACTGCAAATCTTATTCTTTTTATTCTTTTTTTTTTTTTTTTTGACTTTATCGGCTGAGCCTCTCTTTTTCTTCTAACGTTCAGACGGTAGTTGAACTTCGTCCAAGGGGGATGAAAGGTTTTATCATTGCTCGTGTGCATCAAATTTTCCGGAATAAAATCAAAAGAATTATAACATGAGGACTATTGTAAAAAAACTTTGTACTTTGCAACGGGGCATGAAAAACTAAAAGTACGATAATACTGTTGCTGTAGCTTCGCTCGAAACGTGGACAGTTATTTCGAAATCTTTTTCAACTACCCGGTCGTATTATAACTGCACGAATGTGAAAAGTTTAAAAAACATTAGAACACGTACGTATAGCCTTAAGCTTGTGAAGTTTGAATTGGACAAATCTAGAATATTGCCTTTTTTATTGTGTCTCTATTTCTAAGACATTTTTTATGTTATTAAATTATTGAAAATTCTTTTTTTCCTCTTTCTGGCGATGCAGCTGCTCTTAGCATCTCTCTTCCTCCTAATAAAATTAGATATTTTCCGATACAAATTCAAGCACAATAATGAAATTCCATTTTAGTTCATATTTCCAAATCTCCTTGAGAAAAATTGCTTCTTCAAGTTATTAAGAAAGTATGCATTTTTATGATGGCAAAATAGTCTCCAGAGGGAGTGGAGGAAAGCCACCATATGTATATATGCGGCAACTTTATCGATGCGTAGACTGTACCACAGCTGAAAACGACGTGATACGTCTCAAATGGAAAATATTTGCGACTTCATTTGTCAAGTTTCTTCTTCTTTTTTTGTCGAAACGCGTCGCGAAACCATCAGTTACGCCGCGCATATACGTACGATTCGTCGCTTCAATCCGTCGGCGTCCGACGTTAACCTCGCGGGAGAAAAAGAGGAGCTCATACGTATTCATTCGGGAAGTTTTACTTCCTTTTCATCGCTTTTGACTCGTGGCGAACGATTTGTCGTGCTCTATTATTGTCACCCTCGACTTATACGTTCATACAGTGCACTTGCGCGCTCGCACACACACACACACACACACACACATAGACTCTCACGAAGAGCACTGTGCAGCGCAACAGGAGGACTGTACGTCCAAGTTCATATTCGAGAAGGAGTTAAAAATTCTATTTGAATTTTTTGCCTCCGGTAGCGCCAGCGAATATATTTGGATGGGGAATTGCATTTTTGCGTTAAAATCGACGCTTCTAATAAAAGCAATTCGTATCAGTAGATGACGCAAAAACTTTTCTTATTTATTTTTATATTTTTTTGCTCGTACGCGCGTACCAGGCTGAATAAATTTTGCCGGACGTTCAAGTTAAAGAACGAAGCCCGAGTCGCAGGGAGGAAAAAAGCTTCGTGCAGCCATAAAATCGGATCAATTTTGCTAGATATCGAGAGGGTAGATTTTTTGCGTGTATACTCACGTGAAACAGTCTCTTATTACGAACGAAAGGGCCGAGAGGCTTTTGTACCAAGAGAGGCAATCTTGATACTGAAGAGGCGCGCGAGCCTCGTATACTTTCAGTCTGATTTGAAGCATTGTTTGACACTGCAAAAAGGGGGAGAACGCGTGGACACACAAAGCCACACTAATCCATTCGAGTGTAATTCGACTATCGAAAGATTAAGCGTTATCAATCCAAAGTCTACAGCTCCGTCTCTCAAGGTATATAGCGCGCGAGAGTCTGATCGATGTGTACTCACAAAGTCTGCCGCTGCTGCTGGTGCACTGCAGTATCAATATACCCAAGATGTAAATCCCACCCGAGGAGTACTACTGCTGGAGTATAACTCAGTGAACAAGAGAGAGAAAGAGAGAGAGGGAGAGGCGGCAGAAGCACTTGAGATCATTCATATTTAATGCTCTCGACTCGCTTTCCTTCTTCGGCAAAATAGGGAGAAAGAGCTTTTTTGTGTGTGTATCTGGCTGTATACGGTATCTGTGCTAGCTACGATATCTACCTAGTCAGAATAAAGACGATTTGTAGTCAAACCTCAATATTCGACTTGGCGTATTCAAAGAGCCACTCGCGCTCTCTCTCCCCTTTTACGTGCATGTTATATCCTCCTCGAAATCGCATGTATCGTTTTGCATACATATTTCTGGATTCTTTGCGGACGCGAGCAGATTGTTAGCTCGTTTTTGAAAATGACGGATCGAAAAAAAGGAGATGGAGATAATTTTAAGACTCGCGTATTTGTCCACCAGGCACATGCCTTTGCATTCATTTACAGTTGGTGTACTATGACAGGCAATTCCCACGCCTTGATATACTAGATTTATATTGATTTCTTAGTCGACTTTACGTACTTACGAATCTGCGTATTTGGCTATCTAGTCTTGAAGCCGATTATAAAATAAAATGCGGCCATAACAATAACATGTAGTTTATACTTGAAAAATGTTTATCTAACTTTCTTACCATTTTGGCCGGTCAATATTCTACCATTGTTGTGAATTCGTTACTTTAATCATTTATTTTTTAATTGGCTTAAGCTTAATTAAAAATACTCAACTACTATTTCGAACAATGGATATAATATTCCACTTTCGAAGGCTCGTTAGATTGTAAATATACAAATATAAAAAGCCTCACGAATTCGCGCTTCATTCGCGCGTTTTATTTGCGCGTCAATATATTACCACGCATACATGTGCAACTGCGACCGCATGTTCTCTGCAAATCGAGCCCGCACACATCAGCCGCAATTCATTGCGTACACATGCGCACACGCGCTCTTCGTTCACAAAATTAAAATCGATTTTTCCGCGTAACAGAGGCAGAAAGAGAAAGAAAGCCATGCGTCGCGTCAATCAGCGATATGAGCATTTTTGGAAGTTTTTTTTGTGCCTGTCTTTCAACGACAGCACGCACACGTGCAGATCGCGCGACACCAAGACCCGTTCTATGTAAATATGATTCGCCCAAATTCGCAAAATGCAAGGATCAAATTAAATTTGAAAATCCTTAATGCATCACGAGATAAAGGCAATTGCTCTGGGTACAAGCGCGATTCATAAACTCTTGGCTCGGCGGGATATACGTATCATACATGCAGCATATATCACCGTGTGTGCAGCGCGGCGAGAGTAGCTGGTGTGAATAGCGCACGTCTCTTCTCTCGCTATTTACATGCGAATCGTATTCGCGCGCATTTACTTTCTTCCATTTTTGTCCCTTGGTGTTTATTCTCTCCCCAGTGATGCTAGTCCTATACTCGCACACACGTACATGCACTTGTACGTACGGTCCGCGTACGCGTAGATAAATATTTATGCACTCGTCGTCGTAGACTTTCCGAGTCAGAGAGAGTCTCCTCCATTATTTTTAGAGCTTGCTGCAGTGCAGATTTTACCCGTGCACCCACCCACCCACACACGCGCATATATCTCAAACTCTTACATGCAATTCTCACGCGTACAGACACCAAAAATATATAGATTTTTGCCATTGGCACTTGTAAGCCCGATAAGGATTCGTTTTACAATGCTATGTATGAGTACATTTACATCTCTAAAGTCGATGCATTGCCGGGAAAAAGTATTTCCCCCGCGTTAACAGCCCTTCCTCACTCGGAGTTTTTGAAAAAAATTTCTCCTTTTACCTATATATCCGTAGAAATCATTGCTTGACTCTTTTTTTGCAGATTGCGAGCGTCCAAGTATTTGAGAGCTTTTTTTATTCCCAGAACTGTAAGCTGTAGGCAGTGGTACTTTGTCACGCCGCGCCAGAAGTATTTTTTGCGAAAAAGTAAAAAAATAATATTATGGAGAAAAAGTACGTTCGTTCGAAGGTGGCGTATGCAAAAAAATAAGCTTATGTTTGCAATTAGACCCAAGTCAAACAATATTTCTGCGTTACTTACTAATACTATTAATAAAAAAATAATTGAATTATAAAGAGCATGCGAGAAAGCACATCGAACTTCATAGGTATTTTGAAAAGTTTTTCACGGCAATCGTCGATTGTCTTCAGTAAATTCAGCGCAATTAAAACAACGCAGTTGAAACTTAGTTTTTCTATAACTCGATTCGGTTCCATTCGCGGGTACACATACACAAATGTAAACAAAAGTCTATCCGGAGAAATGTGCAGTATGCCGTGCGAAATAAAAAATCGAACAACTAAGGTCGTAAAAATGTTACTCGGATGCGTAACGTACGTGTACTTTACAACGACGCGCGGTGGCGGTAAGTTGCGTAAATATCGAGGCGAGAAAAATTCACGACGTCGCAGGCAAGTGTACTTAACATTATTATCCGCGTTTGCGGGTGCGCGCTGTGCATGTATATAAATACGCGTGCGAAGTCGCGCTTGCGGTTTTTATCCTCGGTAACTCCGAAAGTTGTTTGTTGCTTCTTCTTCCGACTTTTTTTTTCGTGCGCGCAAGAGAGATAGACGGAGGGGAGAGCTAGTTTGTCGTTTTCGCCGCAGAGCTACTGCCGCGCTCGTTCGCTCGCTCGCTTCGCCGTGAAACGGTACTTTTTACTCCTATTATGTATAATGAAAAGTTAACGTGCGGTACACGGCGGCTCTTACTCTCCTCCGCGCGCCTCGTGAATTAAACCGCGAAAAACAACAAGTGCGCTTGTATACGTATACGCACGAACATGGGAATCGAGCTGTTGCGGATCGATCGATCGCTGCTCTTGCGGTAAACTTTCGGAATATAATAAAAATCAACCCAACTGATCATTATTTTGCAGGAAAAAATCGTGACGCCGAGCGACTCTATGCACCTATATGCAGCGAGTTATAACGAGTCGTAAGCGCAGAATGAAGCCGTCACGGGGTTTCCTCCGTCGGCTCTAGTGAATCGTGACGTGTGGTTGAACAAATAAAACGTCTGCGTATAAATGGATGGCATATATATAGAGGCTAAATCCAGCAAACCCAGGCGCGTGCTTTTACTTGGTGGATCGAGCTTTGCTCAAGAACAATATACATGTCTCTTTGGTGCGACGTAAGTTACGATAATGCAACGATGATAAAGAAATTCATACGCGCGCACAGCATTGGGATCAATCGCGATCGCATTTCTGCGCTGTTTAGCCGACAGAATTTACTCGTGACACATACGCGATGTATATAAACTCGTCGTTCGATTTACGCTCATTGTACGGGAAAATTAGCATTGGTCGGTGCCCGAGTGCTATTGGCATGCGCCTCTTGCTCTCGTGGATAACTACGTATGCATTCTTCGTACAGCGAGCATGAACTCGCACAGCTACACATTTATATCGCGCGTGTATTATAAAACTCGTACGAAGCGGCGCGCGGGGTGATTGGATTTTTATGATAGATAGTTCAACGTGGAAATATACGTGCGGGGCATTGCACTGCTGCATGACGATGTTTTCCGCACGACTGCTCGGCCATTCGATCGTAATATTTATGTTGATATTGCGCACTAGTAAATACTGCACGCGTTTATTTACCTTATGTACTTTTTTTTCTTTATGTACACTTTTGCGTGCCGCGTCCGAGAGAGCTGTTATTTAACGACTCGTTTAGTCTGTACGCAGATTAATGCAGCTTCGCGGGCTCGTAGCTATTGCTCTCTCCCTCTCTTCCTCTCGCTTTCCTTGGAGATAATTTTTAATTGAGAGAATTAGAAAATTAATGATCAAAAAGCTCTCGTTAGAAAGAATCGAGCCGCACGTTGCGCATTGTTTGCGCATCGAAAACGACTTTTTAAAGCTGCTCTTTTGCCTGATTGCGACCTGTATGTATACTCTCTTAGCTTCTGGCTTTTTTACTTGCGCTTGCCTCTTTTCGGAAATTGTATCAGAGTAAAAAAGGCAAGAAAGCTTCATTGTTGTTCTATTATCCTCTCGCGCGCACTTTTTCACTCGCTTTTAACCTCTTTTCAACGCAATTCTCACACTTGAAACACAATAAAAATTAACCCAGAGCACGAAAGAGAGAATGAGTGATAGAAAGAGAGAAAGATTCGCAAGTCAAAAAAAGCTTGCCGCGTTCGCCTGGGATATTTCGTTTTTTGTTTCCTTTTTTTTTAATCGCTAACTCCAGGGTATAGTACGCGCTCGCATATCGAAAAACAAACGTGTAAAATATTTTGTAGAAAACGTGTAAAATAGTTCTGTGTACAGTTTCAATGCGTGCGAGCGATCCTTCAAAATGACATCTCGACGTTTGCATCGCGCTCGCGTGTTCGAGTGTTCGAGTGCGAGCAGCGTGAAAAATAAACAACGAAGAGGGAGAGAGAGAGAGAGAGCACATTCCAACGAGCACACATGTGCAGCATCTATATAGCCGCTGCGTTGCAGTAGTCTTTGACGTTTGACGCGGTTGGGCTCTCAAAAAATGAATTTTTTTTTCTTCCTCGAAAACTCTTTCCAACTATTGCGAGCATGCGAATTAGATCTCGAGAGTTCGGTGCACGAGTAACTGTTTGAAAATTAGCTGTCGAGTGACGAGTACGAAAAAAACGTATAAATAGAGAGAGGCACCTGCGATGCTCTGCGGCATGTTTGCCCAATTTGCGCAAAACGAAATACGGCTTCGGGCAGGACGATCAATTTCGGTTTACACGAAATTCCTCGTCAAACGCAGCCTCGATTTCCGAGCATTAATAACAATGATATCTATTCGAGTGACTTGTGATACGAGAGCTTCCGTGCGGAATATTTTATAAGAAGTTGAGTAATTCATTGACCCCTCCTTAATGAAATTAACTCGTCGCTGATTTACTGCTTCCTGCGTGCCTTTTTAGAGTACCCGGCCAACTATCGATAATCTAAGTTCTGAAAAATTAGACAAATTGAATCGAATCGATTAGAAATAGTATTATTCGAGAAGGCATCGTCTCGAAAAACAAGTGTTTTATGGTAAATGTGAGAAAGTGCTTATCCTCTGTCTTCCATCAATTTTTAATCATTTTGATAGATTTTCCGTCTGATACAGCGCGCAAGTTCTCAATTTTCTCGGGGAAATCTATATATACAGACAGAAGAAAGCCAAGAAAGAGAGAGAGAGAATCTTCATTGACTTCGACAATAGTGATGAAAAGTCAGCGAAGGAAGGAAACGAGAAAGAGCTCGAATCCATCGAAATTGAGCGAGAAACGCGCCAGCATAAACCTCTCACCCTCCCCCCTCTTTATCTTCCTCTTCTTCTTCGTCTTTCTCTCTCTCGCATTCAAGAGAGTGCATAGAAAAGTAGAGAAGAATTTTTCCAAAGAACTTATATAAGTATACGCGAGCTTCGAAGGCCAAAAAGTTGTTTCAGAGCAACTTTTCACCCCGAGTCATAAGCGTAAACAAATGCGTCGCTCGTTGACAGTGTCACGTGTAGTGCGCAGTGGCGCCGAATATGCGCACGTTTCCATGTACATACATACACGCACACTCATAGAGAAAACTTTTCACGCCTTCGCTGCGAGTCTGCCTGGCCGAGATTTTCTGTTTATCGTTGCGATATTTCATCCTCTCGCGTGTACGCTCTGTTTTTTATTATTGCAATGCTTGCATATATTCCACAATATGCACTGCACTCGACGAAGCGGCGATGATTTTTTTTTTTGGATGTTATTCTGCTTCGAGTCGAGTCGGTATAGTGATTATAGCTAGATCAGCTGGCTACGATCGATCAAAAAAATTAAGCTAGCCAAAATGAACAATCTTCACTAGCTTTCGATCTTTTCAATTATTCACGTACAGCTATATACTTACTGAGATAGCTACTGTTATATATATGTGCGAGCAAGACCTCTACTTTAACTTCCCCTTTCTGGTCTCGTATGCGGACTTATTTTTGGCGGCGAGATCTTCTCTCTCTTTCTCTCTTACTGTTTTTTTTCTCTCTTGCTCTCTTCGCTCGTACATTTATTTTGGCTCCGGCTATGCTCAAGGAATAAAGTCTCTCCTATACTCTTTACTGTCTGCTTGCGGTGCGGCTACACGACGACGATGGCAGTGCTATATATACTGCACTGCACTGCTGCGCTTATCGTGAGATCGCCGCGTGCGAGCTTTCTATCTTATACGACTGCCGCACGCTTATACAGCTTTATGCCGCACATATATAGAGATGTGGAGCCAAAAAGTCGACGCTCAGGTATGATACCTCTATGCGTGTAAGCTCCGAGCCTTTCTTAACAAAAAAGGCTTTGTACTTTTGATGAGCTCGCGCAGGCGCGCACTCGAGCTTTGCCACAATTTCCCCGGTCTCGATGACTTATTTCATTTTACAGCGCTTTCGTACTTATGAATAATGGTACATGCAGCTTTCGACGATGAAGTTTTATTTACTTTATGCCGAGAGAGCGGGGAATTTTTTTTGCTCAAGAATTAATAGATATAAGGACAGTGTGATTGTAAATTTAAACATTGTGTAAATTCTTTCGACTCGAGTGCACGAGGGAAAAATTTCGAAACTTTTTCACGACCCCTTTTATTCAATTAAGACGTTAAAATAGCCAGATTTGCAAATTAGCGTTCTTCCTGTGCGGTGTTCGCTAGATTGAATTTTCCAAAAGAGCTAATTGTATTTTTCACCTTTTGACGCGCGAAAGCGAGCTACAAAAGTAATTAGAAAACGAAAGGTTTGACTGCTCGATTGTATAAGAAAATAATTGTGCACGCGCCAGCTGTTACAAAAATTGTTATCATTGTATTTTTTTTCTTTATTCTCACATGGACGAGATCGCACCTCGCTGTAATTTGCACAATCTTGCTTTTTTCTCAAACTGTATGTAAACAAAATTAAAGCAAGCGCCCGCTCAAGCGTACGGTTTTTATGAAGAATCTCTGGGGTAATTATGAAAATGTTCTTGGAAAAAGTTTATTCCTGTAAAAAAATCCTAAACGAACGAATGAACGGACGCGACGAATGAGAGAAGAAGAAGAAGAAAAAAAAAGAAGTCCAGCAGAGAGCCAAGGATGCTATCTTATATAGTCCGAAAGCGATAGTAACGACGTCGGCAACGTCGGCGGCAGGCATTACAGTTCGCGTAAGTAGCTTCTGTTCGCTGCAGCATGCTGGGGGGATATTATCAATGACCCTCTGGAGCAGTGCACTGAACGGGAGTCTATTCTTGTTCAACGATCCGCCGCCGCTCTCGAGCAGCTACACGGCGCGTATATACTGTGTATGAAAGGAAACAAAAATATAAGAAGATAAAAAAAAGGAAGAAATCAAAGAGAGTTCATCGGTGGCGACGACGACGACGAAGACGACGGAGACGCCGCCGTTGCACAGCCAATGGGATGGGCTATACGTGGAGTGCATTGGCGCATGATGACCTGCTCAGCCTTGTGCTATGGCTACTATGCGCGCCGGGCCTAGAGCAATAGACTTTTATGTTGTTATGATGCTTATTTTCTTTCTCGTGCCGCTTGTCTCCTTCGTTTCTTAAAGAGACTCGATTATTGGATCACTTGATACACATATACAGCGTATACAGAGCTTCGCGATCGCTCTGTACTATAAACTTACAATATCCAACGTGACTCATCAAAATCGAGGCTTTGATTTACAGTCCGGGGGCTTTCACGCGCTTCAAGATCGCGTTTCTATGAGCAGACCCTGATGAGATAACGAAGCTTTAATGAAACTCGTATCTCACGCCTGGCTATTAAACAGACTCTGATGAGCTTCGATATTTTTCAATCTTGATTATGCTGCTCTTAAAAATTTTCATCCATAATTATCCCTTTAACGTCCTTATTGCCACGTGTCACTCCGATAGCGAATACCGCCTCGCATTATACCGTCGACGAATAAATCAAATGGTTCTAAATTACGCGTAACAATCGATTTAGCGATACTGTCTCGAGAAAATAGCGAAGCAGCTTGAATTTGTGGGCGTCTGTGCCTTTATAACAGATAGCTCAATGTGTTTTCCTCCTGTTTCGCGATCTTATATGCATACACGTAAACGGAATCGCGAATTATACAATAGACTCTGGAGATAGGGTTAAATCTTGTACACGCAGAGGGAAAAATGGTGACACAACGTCTACGTGTGTGCGTGCCTGTGTGTTTAAGTACGTGCAAGCGCACACATATAGCGCCTCGGCACCGAATCACGTCTCCATGAATCAGAACGAAACGCCCGTGTAGATACGTTGCCGAGGATCGAAGAAGCTCGAGCCAAAAAGTGCATTTTTTTCACGAGCTCGCGCGCGCAATGCAGCTATTCTCCCTACGGACAAAAAAAAGAGAAGAGGAAAAAGAGTAAGGGAGAAAAGAAAATGTCTTAGATATACGAGGTCGGTGCGCGCGCGAGCGAGCGAACGATCCGATTATACGCCCACGCGCGCTCGCACATACAGCCGCGACGAAGAAAATGCATCTAGAGATTCCATATGATAAACATGCATGTTTATGGATCCGAGAATCCATTTAAGATTGAAGTGCCTAACTGTGTCGCCGATGCGCTCGCCGGCGTGTATATGTACGCACGCATACACATCCAGCCGACAAGAGCTCTGAATCGATTACTCCCGGTGTATAAATAGGCAAGCAAACATTAGTAATGTATACGCATTCGTTTACGAATAGTGGTTATATATAATCAAAATAAACCCTTTGATATACTACTCGCTTGTCGCAGGCTGACTCGTTCTAGGCGGGCAATTCGCGTATATACATTCCACATACATAGATGCATACACGCACACAGACAGACAGACAGAAATAAGTGTGTACATACGTTGCACACTCGTCTACACACGGATAGCGTGTTTTCAGTAGTTGGTAATGAATTTAGTTTATGATGTGCTGTAACTCAATTAATACCTCGAACTTCTGCCTCAGCCTTAGCCCTTCCTCCTTGGTAGTAATTACGAGAGTCGAGTCGTGAAATAAAGTTATAGAAGTTCCAGTCGTTGAATTGCACAATGTGGCCGTGAGGCAGTGTGTGTTTGTCTCCGCTTGTGTATGTGTGGCAAGCTCGGAGGGTTGCGAAAAGGCAAGAAATCGAAGGAAGCTGTTTCTGCGCTGCAGCTTCGGTGCTCGGCATACATAAATGAAAAGAGAGAGAGAGGGAATACTCTTAAGCATGCAATTCTGCAAGCTAACCCTGCAGACAAGGAAGTGAGGAAGAACGACGACAAAATGTACGATTTTATGTATTTGTGTGTGTGTATGTGTATGTGTGCGCAAGAGCGCTAGGACTTAAAAAGTACGTGTGCGAGGAAGTAGACTGCGAAAAATGGGACGCGATGCGAGAGAAGAGGAAACGCGCGAATCTAGGCAAAGGCAGAGAGCTGCAATGCCGAAAAGTGAACGACTACGCGCGAAAGAAAGAGAGATAAAGAGAAAGAGAAAGAAAGAGAGAAAGAGAGAGAGCCAGGTGCCGATGGCACGAAACCAACTTCGAGTCGAATTACATTTTTTTCCTTCAAACTCCCAGATGTACTTTTTTGCCCGTACAAGACTTTGAGCTGTTAACGATAGAATTGATAGTCGAACTTTTCCGCAGTGCGATGCATTATGAAATTCGTATTGTTTGTCGTGCAAGGAATCTAAAAAGACGATCGAACACACTCAGCACCCCGAAGCATTCGAATTATATACACTATACTGTATCATAATGAGGGATCAATCTACGAAGCAGCAGCAAACGCAGTAGCCACTGCTAGGCTATGTTTACGTTCATCACCTCGTAAGAGCAATGTCATAATTAATCTAGTCGTGGAGGGCAGGTTGAACGCGTTCCAAAGCGCACGGCACACTTATCCCCTTTGCTGTTCTCCTCTGTATATACATATACGAAGGTGTACACGTTGTGGGTGGCAGCGCTCATAGACACACGTGCAAATCTCTTCCTAGCCGTGTGTGTGTGTGTGTGTCTCTCGTACTGCCATATACTCGTTGAAATTACATCGGCTGCATTCCGTCTATATATAACGAACGAACCGGTAGAGTGCGAGCGCGACGGTGTGGCACTCATACACGCGCACGGCATATGTATACATATACACACGAGGTACAGCTCTCATGTCAGTTTTGAAATGCGCTCTGTCGCTCGCGCGCGTTCCGTCTCGAAATTGGATTCGAATAGCCGCAGTCGCTCTCCTCTCTGCTTGCAGCACATATACTACAAACACACGTGTGTGCATGTAGGATATGTATGTATGAAAATCTTGACTCGTTAAACTCTGTCTCTCTCTCTCTCACTCACACACTCTCTCTCTCTCTCTCTCCTCTCCCTCGCGCAGTCTGCACATAGGCACGCGCAAGCAAGCAAGCACAGACTGAGGGAATTAAGCCCCGGCACGTCGCGTTACTGCTGCTGCATAATTGATGGGACATTCTTCATCCCCCGCAGCACAGCAACGCTGCACACTGCGCGTTACTCTGTTGCGCGCAGCACCCACCCGTTCCACTTTTGTGCGCGCGCGCGCGCGCGATCGCAGCCGATGGATGTTATTTCACCCAACAGATGTTAGAACACGATAGACAATTCCTGCAAGTTTCGGTCTATGCCTTTCTTTCTCTCTGTCTCTCTCTCTCTCTTTTTGTCTCTAGGCTGCAGACCGGCGCAAGTATATTTTACCTTATTTTCTCGGCATTCGCGCATAAATTCCTCGATATAATTCAAATCGCTAAGAAAAATTTGATGAAAAAATTACCAATTAATTCCTCCAGTTGAAGATTTTCCAATAAAATCTGTACAGAATTTTTGAAACTTCAAATTTTATACAAATTTTTTCTTACGATAATAAAAAGCTGCTTGTAATAAAGCTTAACCAGAAAACTACTTCACCCCGTGGCTACTTTTTAATAATAAAGTTATAAATTATTAAAAAGGATTTAATAAAATATTAAATGAATTCTCTTGCTTGTTTCAGGTAAGCACCGAGACAAAGAGTGAAACAAAAGTATGGCTCTCATCGTGAGTAAAGTGGACAAAATATCTTCATTTCATCTTTAGTACTAAGACATTTTTTTACAAATGATCAAGCTTAATAATACGCAGCGCAAAGTTAATATTAAAAACCGTTTATCAACGCGGCAGAAATGAAAAATGCAAGATATTTTCACGGAAGAGAAAATTTAATTCAAATTAAAAGTGTGAGGCTAGCTTTGCTCTTGAATCATTAATAAGCTTACAGTTTTGAGGCAGAAATTCTTATTACGCCCAACGAATACGAATTTTATTTTATATTTAGCCATTAAGTCTCCGATTCGTGTGTGGCGAATTATCATTTCCATTTCATCGCGGCCACGATGTATTTATGCGAAGAACAAAACTTTACGAGCATCCATAAATTCAGAGAGAAAAAAAATGTCTGATCCACTCGACACAACGAACCATGACGCGTATATTGATAATATGTATAATAAATTCAATCGGCCGATATTTCGGTCATATACCACTTTCCGGATAACTTTCCACAGCTCTCGTTCTCGTTCTCTCCATATTTCTATCTATTTATCTTCCTTTGCCTATGCTTGACATTTTTTTTCTCTTACTCCGTTCTTTTCTCTCTCGGCACTTTGCCTCCATATTAAGGCACATTGCGACGGCAAGAGTATTCGCATGTACAGTAGCAGCAGCAGCAGCGTGGGGAGGAAGATAAGAGAAAGGGAAAAATTCTTTTTTGCGCTGCGGCAATTCGATGCGCACTGCGCGGCTGCAGCGCGGCACATATCGACCAATTGCATCCAATACGTTAGAATGTTCTTCCCGCGCGTTTATTTACACCTCGTCACACACTCCAGCATGCCTCTCTCTTTTTCCATCCCCTTTTCAAGCCCGCTTTCCTTATGAGCATTGCTCCTTCTTACTTTTCTCTGTACGTAAGTATGCATGTACTCGTCGAACTTATTAGTAAATGTAACCTACCTCCCGAGTGCAAGAAAAAAAAGACTTAAGCTGAGACCAGATGATTCTGAAGTTTTTTCTCCGCCTTTTTCATTCGCATAATACGCTTCTACACACCAATGCTGTGCTCTTGCAGCGAACCAAAACTGAAAGTCTTTTGTACCGAGGATATTTAGACAAAGAGACGAAAAAACTTGTTCGTATATTAGAAGCATAAAAATTATCCTCATTTAGCGCGAAAAAAACTTGCACTATTAATAAGTACGCACATATTTCAAATTTTAATCACATATCTTCTATGAGAAGTTAATCGACTTTTTTTAGAAAAATGCGAACCTTCACTCTCGAGGATTTTAGTCGCTCACATTTAATTAAACTTTCTTCCTTTCGCACTTAATGAGCTTGTCGTTATTACTTAGCAATCAAAACGTTTAATTTTCCTTCAAAATTACGTCTCTTGCAGGGCTCGTGCGCGCGCACGCAAAGCGAGTGCTGAACCCGGCAAATTTTCCACGTCATAATTTGAAATTATATGATGTATATATATATGAGCAGTTTTTTCATATATGTACAACTTTTGTGCGGGGGGTTCTCGGATCTGCCCCAAAATTTAGTATGTTATTTGGGTATGTGAAAATAGCCTTCAGGTAAATTTTTAGCCCTCTAGGGGCCTTAGGGCCCAAATTTGGGCCCCTCGAAGGTCCAAAAATAGCCGTTTTTACCTATTTTTGCGTATTATTCAAATATTTGTAACTCGGGCACCGGTGCATATTTTTTAACTCTGAGGGTCGCATTTTTTAGGTCAAGACATGTACTTTTCGTAAAAAAATTATGTAGAGCTCGATAGACCAACCCCCGGTTATGGGGGGGCAATGAAGGGGGATGAAAAATCGCAAAATTGACGTTTTTTAGCTTTTTTTGAATTGATGCAGAAGGCGACTGGATTGACGTATTTACTTTTGCAACGTCTCATTTTAAAGGTATTTTTATTACCTTTAAATTGCCGTGCGCAGAATTAAGATTGGTTCAAAAACGACGGAGATAGAGCTGTTTAAAGGTGTCAACATTATGAAAAAAGGCGTTTTTTCGAGATTTCGATAAGCTGTAACTTTTTTCTAGTAACATGAATCTCTTTGAAATTTTATGTGAAAGTAGTTGATTACATGTAGTTTGAAGCCATGTAGGTAAGGATCTTGGTATTTGCCTCTATAACCGAAAACGAGGCCCCCGAAATCCGGCACTTTAGCCCTTATATAGGCAAAATACATGTTAAATTGGGCGGCAAAACTATTTGGTAACTCCTGAAATTATCGCAAAATAAACATAAAAAAAAAATCAAAAACCCCATATTAAACGTATTTTTCGACGAGGAATCCAATGGTAACCTCGAATTTGACCTTGAACATAACCTCTAAACTATAGCGAACCAAAATTGATTTTTCGCACGGTGACCCCCTTTTTTTATTTCAGATTTGAAAAGAGCGGAAAATTTCACGTTCAAATACATATTTCGTTTTTTTTTTCAAGGTAATTTTAAGGGCCCCACAGATCAAGAATAAACTCTTTGGCTGAGTTTAATATTAGTTTTAATGGAGCCTTCATTTTCAAACTGTGGGGCCCTTAAAATTACCTTGAAAAAAAAAACGAAATATGTATTTGAACGTGAAATTTTCCGCTCTTTTCAAATCTGAAATAAAAAAAGGGGGTCACCGTGCGAAAAATCAATTTTGGTTCGCTATAGTTTAGAGGTTATGTTCAAGGTCAAATTCGAGGTTACCATTGGATTCCTCGTCGAAAAATACGTTTAATATGGGGTTTTTGATTTTTTTTTTATGTTTATTTTGCGATAATTTCAGGAGTTACCAAATAGTTTTGCCGCCCAATTTAACATGTATTTTGCCTATATAAGGGCTAAAGTGCCGGATTTCGGGGGCCTCGTTTTCGGTTATAGAGGCAAATACCAAGATCCTTACCTACATGGCTTCAAACTACATGTAATCAACTACTTTCACATAAAATTTCAAAGAGATTCATGTTACTAGAAAAAAGTTACAGCTTATCGAAATCTCGAAAAAACGCCTTTTTTCATAATGTTGACACCTTTAAACAGCTCTATCTCCGTCGTTTTTGAACCAATCTTAATTCTGCGCACGGCAATTTAAAGGTAATAAAAATACCTTTAAAATGAGACGTTGCAAAAGTAAATACGTCAATCCAGTCGCCTTCTGCATCAATTCAAAAAAAGCTAAAAAACGTCAATTTTGCGATTTTTCATCCCCCTTCATTGCCCCCCCATAACCGGGGGTTGGTCTATCGAGCTCTACATAATTTTTTTACGAAAAGTACATGTCTTGACCTAAAAAATGCGACCCTCAGAGTTAAAAAATATGCACCGGTGCCCGAGTTACAAATATTTGAATAATACGCAAAAATAGGTAAAAACGGCTATTTTTGGACCTTCGAGGGGCCCAAATTTGGGCCCTAAGGCCCCTAGAGGGCTAAAAATTTACCTGAAGGCTATTTTCACATACCCAAATAACATACTAAATTTTGGGGCAGATCCGAGAACCCCCCGCACAAAAGTTGTACATATATGAAAAAACTGCTCATATATATCCCCAGTCAAAGTTGCAAAAGCGAATTCTGCTATGATTCGTCAGTCTTGTTTTCTTGATCAACAACGCAACAGCAGCCGCAACTTGTATAGCGGCCCGAGCAGCTATCTCGAAATTAACCCCATTATCTGCCGCTCAGATGCCGCTCCCCAGGAGGGAAAGTAAACACACACATAAATACCGACGTCCCTTGCAACGAACGAAGAACAATTTGCAAATGGTAAATTTCAGTCGGTTATACCGACTGAAAGTGGGGGGTTTCGGGAAAATTCTTGCCACGTATCGGGTGCGATCTCCAGCTCTGCACTTTACACTCGTCGGGAACAATAGCCTCCTGGAGCTAAGAGACGAATGAGTATACATCTGCGGAAGTCACATCGCGTCCAAGAGCACTGTTGTCCTTTCCTCGAAGCGCCCCCTTACTCCCTCTCACTCTCTCTATCTCTCTCCGACTGGAAATGTTCCCACGCGAACTATTACCTTGAATAGTTTCTCGGCAGCTCCTTAGAATCTTGAGCCGCAGTGTTAGCGCGCGCGCGCGCGTGTGCGAGGCGTCCTTAGCAGTAGATCTGTCAAATGCAGTTGCCGAGCGTCTAAGCGCGGAATGATGTACATGTGTGTGTGTGTGTGTGTGTGTGTGTGTGTGTGTGGCGCGCAGTGTATGCCGCCCCTGGTGGTTTTCTCTCATCAGCCCGGCTAATTCATATGCAACAGACTCTTGGTTTACGCGCGATATGTGTATGTACCGAGCGTACGTATACGCGTGCTCACGCACGAATACGCAGAAGGTTTAATTTTAATTAAGCCGATCCATATGCGTTTTACCAACGCGCGCAAATCTTTTCTCGCATTCTCCCCCTCCTCTCTCTAATTATATGCGAACGTTACTCTAGTTCTTATACTAGCAGTATACATACCAAGTTTTCTTACGATATATATTTTAACCTTAATGACATCACCTCATAAATCCCATTTAAGTGTGCTACAGAGTCTGCTATTAGCACTGCTGAATTACACATACAGATACCGACGGCGTAACTTTCGTTATCAATTAAATATTAATCAAACGTTATACCAACACATTTGCCAAACGGGCCCCCCGTTAGTGAGGCGGAAAATTAAAGGGTAATGTTGCATCAAAGTATGATCTCTCTCGATACCATTCCACGCGCACACGTCGGGTATATATACGTATCTGCGCGTGTTTAGTGCACCGACAGAGTTTTCAGATAATGCCTCGCTCTAGCTATACCTGTGAAATAATAATCACGGTGATAATAATTTAATAGCTATATAATTGGCTTTTGCCTGCTTCAAACCCGCTCAAAGCCGCAAAATCTTCTCCCTTGAATTTAGAAATGCCACAGGATTCCTGAGTGCGCATTGGATTTTGGAACGAATGTACTTTAGTGCTCGCTAAAAAAAAGGCATAATGCAGCTGTTAAATAAATTTCTATGCGCAAATTCATAACTCCCAAGGCTGTTAAGCGATCAAAGATCCAGGAAAAAATTTCATCTAAATGCAGCTTGCGCGGCCGTCTTGGTATTATTCTTCTTTCGGAAAACGTGAACTATTTCGTATTATTTCTTTTTTTTTTAACTTTATCAATTCATCTATTGATAAAAAAAGCCGGCTCGCGAGAGAAATTGAGAGAAAGAGAGAGGGAAGAGAGAATGAGGAAAGTGAAAAAGAAAGAGAAAGAAAGAACTCTTATTTGTAAGTATGAGAAATGAACGCGTTGGCGAAAACTCGGCAAACATCCAAGTTATCAGTTTTATATACTCACTGTGAAGCACAAATTTAGGAAACTTAACGGATTCGTCTTTTCTTTTCTAGCTACGCGAACTATTAAAAACGATATTTTTCACTTTTATTGTAAAATAAGACTAAAGTTTTTACATTTTGTTATTGTCAAGAATGATCGGAATTAGAAGCAATTAAGCAGTCATCTCGAAATTGTTTCGAAAACAAGCGGAAATTGATACACAGCTACGCGCGATCATTATTTATCCAGCCATTTGCTTGAGTCGAGTCAACTCGCGAAACCGCAAGTAGTTTCGTTTGCTCTCGAAACGTCACGCACTCTCTCTCCCTCTTGTAAATGTTTCTCTCCGAGCTTTGCCCATCTCTTGGTTTCGCTATCTTACGTTTGCACACTGTTTCCTACTCTGCGCTGTTTATTTTCTTTATGCACTCGTGTATACTTGCCAGAAATAGCATTTTTTCGATTCGCCTCTTTTTTTAATTTCGCACGTCGACTCGCTGACTGCGCAGCCTGCCACATGCTACGTGAAATTATAAACAATTCAAGAGCTGTTAAAGTATTGTTTACCCGTAACACGCCTTGCATGACAAACTTGCATTTTTACACACTTTAATAGCTCCTCCAGATGTGTTTACACGATGAAATAACCATCGCCAATGTTCATCGTTTGCAGATGTTTTTAGACATGTGCCATCGGCCATAAGCTTTTTCTTCCGCGTCTAACGTATGCGAAGCAAACAAATTTTCCAGAAAATTATGTCGGCAGGTCAGAAGGTATACGTGTCAAGAGCCACTGGAACTAACGAAAAGACCTGGGCATTTAGCGTTTGACCTTAAGACTGTGCTTTAAGCCTTTATTAGTGCAAGAAGATTCTCAACGGTTGGCTTTGTTCCACGCCGACGAAACAGTCTTTTAATCACTTTTTTAAATTATTTAGAAATCCAGAAACAATTGAAACATTTCTAGATTTTGATAGCTTTTCATTAAATGTAATTTATAATTCAGATCTAGGAACGTATACATCTATTTCATTCGAATCTAAGAAACAAGCGCATACGAAGGACATTGTGGGATCGATGCAAATCGTTTGTACCCGCAAGTATTTAAGATTCCATTGGGTAATTGAATTCCTCCTGTCAATTCTCCTTGCTCAAATTAAATTGTTTCGACGTTTGACAAGTTCATATTATAATTTAGTAATTCATTTAAATTATTATTCTGTTTGATGAATAAAATTTAACTAAATTAATTACTGAATATCGAAAATGTTTGAGCGGAAATAAAATCATCGAGTGTTTCGAGGTACATTTTTCATGACGATACATGTCCTGATATGCTGTAGTAATAATCAAATTACAATCCAATTTTGATTTTCAAAAATTTATTTTATATCGGAGCTGTTTCCGATCAATTTTTCAGGCGAACCTCGTACAAAGCGCATTTACAGAATCCAGTGAAAATACCGCGTCAATACCTTCATCAATTTTTTTTCGCTCACGCGTATGATTGGTAGTGCAGCCATGCGTAAATGCAGTACGTGCCGTATCCAAATAACTAATATTCAATTTCTCCAGCAAAGACATTTAAATTGTTTGCCGTCCTCGGCTCGACGCTGTCCGATCTCACTTTTTAATGTACATGCGTATAGCGACACATTTGCACTCGCGCGACAGAGAAGCGTTAAACAAACACCATTTTCCATCTCATATGTTTATACAACAAAGCAGTGACATTAAAATTTCTCTGTGGACAAAGCTTAGAGAGAGCGAGGGATAGAGAAAAAACGCGCACCACTGGGTGGCGGCACGAGTTAAGTTTATGGACTCTGGTCCGAATAAGCGCCCGGCAAATTGCTTCGCAAAGTCCAAAAAGTATGCGCAGCCGCGCGCAAGCTCGACCCTTTTAAAAGGCTTTTTGCGTAATGAAGAGACGCTCAGTCGTCGCCAGCGTCGTTGTGTAGAGCGACGAAATAAGCGCCCACCGAGAATTGCTGCAGCTGCAGCTATTGCTACTTGCTGCAGTAGTACCGAGGCTCACTCGAGAAAGAGTGAGAGAGAGAGAGAGAGAGAGAGTCAGGAAGCAGGTCCGCCCAGCCACGAAACGAGGACAAAGCTTGTCTTCCTCCGCACTCGCTCGCAAGCTCTTACCTATCTGTATGTTATGTATACCTATACATCCAATGCAAAGCGAAATGATGGATCGTGTGCTGTTGGCAAAATTGACTTCTCTTTCCTTCTTGAGAGAGGGTACTCGAGGGATATGGAGGTTTTTTTTATTTTCTGGCCCCCTTCAGCTCGCGCTGGATTTGAGTTGGGCTTTCGAAAGATTTAGCAAAGGTATCCTTGATGGAATAATAAAACGAGATATGATATAATCATTGAATAACATTGATTCTTCTTTCTGCCTCGCTTGTTGAAATATATAACCACTCGACTAATGTCGTGAAAAATTTAAATATTTACATTAACTGGATTACGGCTTTGCGAACGTCATAATATTTAAAGTAGCTCGTTAAGGTGGTAAAAACGTCCTCCTTTTTTTCCTCTCTCTCTCTCTCTCTCTCTCTCTCTCTTCAACGTTAAATATTCCCACAGTTGACGCTGCAATAATAGAAGCTTATAAACGCGTATAAGCCTTATCAGAGGGCCACCATCGAATTCATTCGGTATTACGTGGATGATAATAAAAGAATTGAAAAAAAGAAATGGCAAAAACATATATACTACAACATACAGAGACACATGTACGACTGTGTCGTAATCTCAACTCTCGCACTATGCACGGGGCTTGGGGTGGCGCATATTTTCCGGAACGCGTAAAACCAAGTGCTGCAGCGGCGGCAGCAGCCCAGCTAAAATGAAAAGAGAGTCTCTCTCGCCTCGAGAGAGATAAAAGCTGCCGGAGAATTGGCGCTCGACATGTCTCTCTCTCTCTCTCTCTCTCTCTCTCTCTCTCTTTTGCATATTACGCGTGTAGCGCTCGTGTGGCACATGGCTAGGCGTGTACAGCCCCAGGACATCCGGGATGGTCCTCTTCCCGAGTTCAAGTTGTCGAAGCCGCTTGCCAAGTTTCGCCGATTTCGTAAAGTTAAGTATCTATTACTCTTTATACTACACGGGGATAAGTACCATTGACCTTTTCCTCCATTATATACACTGCAACGACAGCAACGACGACGACGACGACGATGGCAAGAGTTGGTGCGCCGCGACGGTCCCTGAATCGATAAATGAGCAGTATACGCCAGACTGGAGCAGAGGATTTATCGAGCGCGACTGGACAAACACGTAGCATTTAATTGTTCGAAACTTGGAGTAATGAATAGGCCAGCGATGCACCAGCGAAAAAAAAGACATTTCTATGTAAAATTTCGTTGGGCCGATAATTGGTTTTTCTCCCTCAAAGTAAAGCCATAACGCGAACGATAGATCGGTGCGTATACGGAATTAAACAGTGATATTCCTTCGGAATTGGGAAAAGAGAAAAATATTCCAATACATCGTAGAGAAACGGAAAAGTTTTCGTTCAAAGCGAGGAAATGCGGCATAAAAAGTAATAGAGTAGCATAGGTAGTCGTAAAGGTAAAATGTTCTTTTGCCTTTCTGAGTGCATGTGTGCCTGATATATAGATACAACAAGAGCATAAACCGATTGTCTGACTCTTTTGCTCTCTTTGGGGCGCTCCAGGCGTGAAAATAGTTGAGTTTATTGAGTGCGGTTAATCTAGAAAAACGTCGACAACTGCGATTAGGGTTATTTGTTCAGACTTTAATCCTGTGTACACGATACAGCTCGTAATGGCCAGGCCGGATAAATGTTTTGCGCCGCTCGCTTGTAGCGGCTATTTTTTTATTTCTCTAAATTTCAAACTTCGCCCTCGTTTTGTAATGCACTTCGGTATGCGTGTATCTATTTCATCGAAAAATACACATGCAAGAAAAAGCGAGAGAGAGAGAGAGAGAGAGAGAGAGAGAGAGAGAGAGAGAGAGAGAGAAAACTTCGAATACACGAGCGCGTGTAAAAACTTTTCAGAAATTCGTCGAAGCGAGAAACCCTGAACTGGAATATCCTTTACGTTTCACTGATTTTTGATCGAAAGCATCCCAATGCGTGGGCAGACATACTTATACGCCCGCATGTACACGCATCAGTCTGTCCATATGAATATATATTTTATCAAAGTTTTTTTGTACAAGGCAATCCCTGTCTTGGCTTGTAGCGGGATGCCTTTGACTCGATAGATAGAGAAAAAATACGTACACTCACGTAACATGGCCAGGATAGGGTACAACATCGCTCGTCTTTTCAGACACGTGAATCGCTGCCAACTTTTCGTCCATGTCAGAGTATACGCTCTGGCTCTCGAGCTTTATACTACCACGGGACATGTAGCCAGGGAAAGTTTGGTCGCGTCGTACACTTACGCCCGGCTATACGAGCTGTTAGTCATTCACTGCCAGATCTTCGCGTGAAGCATGTATAGGAGAGTAGAACGTCCTTTTCGATAGCAAACTAGCGCGAAAAATGATCATTTTTCATCTCTTTTTTTCTAATCGAAACTACTTGAGGAATAGAGGAGAGAATCGATTTTGAAATTAAAAGTTTCACTCGAAAAAAATTTTTTTTTCTCGCAGTTGCACCTTTTCTCATTTTACCGTCACTCGAGTCATATTGCTTTGTCGTCATCATTTTGGTCTGTGTAAATTAAAAAATTTAGCTTCAGCACTGCTCGTACATCAAGTTTAGAGTACGCGCGCACATCGAATTATACAAGCAGCGCTTATCCTCTCGAAAGCTTAGCATATTAAAAAAGCTCAGGTACCGTGAAATGAATAAAAACTCTCATGTTCACAAGAAAATATTTTTAAAAAAAGTGTACCTATCACCAGCGCTATATACGCCTTCATTCTAACAATTACGTCAATGAGACGTAAAAAGGGCTTGATCGGCTCTGATAATCGCGAATATACACTCGATTGCTCCTATATACGCGCAAACATACGTGCACACACACCCACACAGAGTGAGTCGATGTAAATCAGAGTTAATCGCACCCGTAGGAGAAGATAAAGATGCCCCTACCCTGTTCTGGGCTCGTGTATTCTTGAATCTGCTGCTGCTGTCGGTGAACTGCTACTCGCCCTTTTCTGCACAGCTGCTATATATACGATAGACGTTGCAGAATGCAGCATAAAGTAGCGTTGAGCCGAAGCAGCAAACACGTTTCGGTCGAAAGAGAATTATCGATACCTACACCTCTTTTCTGCCCTATATGCTGCTCCGCCGATGCTCGGCTCCAGCGAATGTAACGCCCTCGTGTTTTCTTTTGTTTTGCCCTCCTGGAGCCGTTTTAGTAGCCTATTACTTTTCGGCTTTCTCCTTCAACTTTTGGCGCGCGAGGTACTTTATCTTGAAAAATTGTGATTAGTTACGCAAAGCGCCAACTTCAGTTTATCTTTGCTGCCGCGCGTTTTTCCGTAATTTACCCCCTTTTTTTCGGCGAGGATAAAACAATTCGTGTTCGCGTGTGCGTGAGGGCGTCATAAAATTCCGGGGGTAGCTTTCGCCGTCTGGCCATCGCGGCCGCAATCGCGAAACAAAAACTTCATCTGAGAGAGAGAAGCTGAACCGGGCGTGAGAGTAGGAGAATACAAAAAAAAGTGAACGAGAGAGAAGCTGCAACAAGGCATATAATAATACCTGCACGCTACAGCTTAAACTTTCATCAATCTTCTCGCTAAAGAGAAAACGTTGTTTTCCCTCCGCACGACTTGATTTCTTACTTGAAGTGCGCCGAGTAATTTATTTGCACACGGGCGCGCAGCACCTTTTCGCTCGCTTCCAGTAGTTCGAGCTCGTAGCTGTAGCACAATACACCGCGCGCTCCAAGATTCCAAGAGCGTATAAATATTAGCATTGCTTATAGCGACGACTGCTGAATATACTCGCGCTCGATGCACACGTTCATACACTACGTACGCACTTTCGTATATATATATTCATAAAGCCCGAGCCGTTACATTTATACGATACGCATGTCTCTCTCTCTCTCTCTTTCTATGTACTCGAGTGTTGTGTATGTGTGTGGCAGTCGTCTAAGCACGTTTTACGAGACATAAACGCAACGTGCGTATAGACACTTGCCGTTTTGATGCAGATTTGCGCTCGTGAACTAAAAGAGGCCAAGATATACCCCCCTCGCGCATATACATAGACTTTTCGAAGTCACGCGATGCACCCCGCGCGCTCGCGTCCGTGTATACGAGCTGCGAAGTCTGAAGTTTCCGCGCGTAAACTTTATTCCTCGCGCTCGCGCACACGAGAGAGAAGGAGAGAGAAGGAGAGAGAATAATACCAAGTCAAATTTTAACACCCCTAGCGGCATCGTAAGTTTTACAGAAGGATGAAAACAGATAAAGACTGCGCGAGCTCGTGCGCGCGCGCGCGGTCACAATAGCCGGAGATTTTTCCTCGATCTGAGTGTGCGATTTTTTTTTATGCACTAGCTTTTTGCCTCATACATATTCCAAGTAGCTCTGGTGGTGGTATTGTAAGGCAAAATTGATGCGTCGATGATTAGGGGATTTTTCGACCCGCTTCGCGTACTATACTGCGCGCAGAGAGTGCGAATCGAAAAAGTTACGTAATAAAAACGACGCAGAGCGCGGCGCGTGCAGCGCGCGAGCTTTGAATACAATAACTGCGATACGTGATATAATTCCGCAGGCGGAGACGACATGCGTGTTTGGCACGTCGCGAGCTATAACTCGCCAATAAAATCGTCTCGCGTAAAAAAAAACTCGAACAGTTCTTTTGTCGTCTATACTCGATGAATACGTGTGCTCGTGCGACGAGAGTGTGTATATTCTCAACGTCTCGCGTAATCATCATTACGAACGGAGCAGCAGCAGCAGCAGCATCGATCTATAGTCTTTCATAAATTGCATACCATATATATACCGAGTTCTATGCCAGAGATGACTCTCGTCTATCCCTATTCCTTGCTTTCTACGCTTGATATTTCTCAAATGATTGCCATTAACCTCGATTCCCTCTGGAGCTCTCTTTTTTCATAAATAATACGACGCGTCGTATTATCGCAAAGGCAAAAAAGGACGTATAAGAGATGTGTGGTCCTTTACGTCATGTGCGCGCCTGTGTGCGTGCTTGTGTGTACGATATAACCATAAGGTCTATCCAACAAGTCTGACCCCGCACTGCCGTTACTACTGACGCTCTAAAAAGACCTTTGAGACACACATCTAACTGATGTATAACTGCCGAGCGCGTATATAAACTTACCGATTGAACGAAAAGAAAAACGAGCTGCTTCTCGTCTCTGGATATGTGTACGTATATATCTGTATGTGTGTATGTGTTCGTGAAAAAGAGTAAAGTCGTCGCAGTAGTAGCCGGAAGGAGTCTTGAGGAAAAGAAGTAAGATGTCGTCGTCGTTCTCGATGTCCCGTAACTTTTCCACAACGTCGCTCTCGATCTTCGTGCACATACACACACACACACACACACACACACACACACACTAACACACACACTCGTACTATATGTAGCCACTGCTACACTGCTCCGGGTGTAACGAGCGTGAATAGAAAGAGAAAGAAAAAAAGTCCGAGAAAGAGAGGAACGGGGAAATAATCGTCTCTACCCCCGACCAACTATAGGTATACCAGCTGAATGTCAATTTTTAACGGGCGTACAGGGCGTGTCGCCATGTGATAGCGCAGCTCTCTATATCGGCGTGCACACACACACACATACATGGACGAGGAGCGCGCGTTAGACCTCCGACACACAGATGCACCAAGCTCGAGTTATGTATAGGTATAGCCATAGCCAGGCTGCAGCCAGAGAGCTTGCTTGCAGCCGGGGGTTTTGCCAGTGGTAAAGAAGATTTCGACTGCAATTGAATTTCGTTTCTTTTTCTTCCCTCTCTCTCGCTCTTTTTTTCTTTATCTTGTCTTGAAAATACAAGAAAACTTGAGGGAGGGCTTGTATATATACGTGGATATATGGGATCATGGCACACGTGGCTAAAATGTTTGTTGCTATCTTGAGTTTCTCATATTGCCAGTGCAAGCGAGTTCGATGTTGTTCTACTTTGGATGATACTGCCGCGTTGCCGATACTTTTTTGCAAGCGACAGGGCTCTAACCGACTTGGATCAAGTAATTTCGTTCGATGATCTTTTTTAGCTACGAGTTCATATAGCTGCATTTTTTGGGATGATATTTGATCCCTCGTCTCGATCGATTTCACTCCCCTTCTATCAAGGTTGACACACCGTGGCAACAAATATACATTTGTGAATAGCCGATTGTTAATTTTAAAAAGAGTTTTTTCTTTCAACTTTCACAGCAATCACTATAAGAGTAGAAGTAGTAGTATAGTAGTAAGAAACAATCTCTGTAGAATCTTAAAACTCTCTTTTACATTGAATGAGATAAATAAACGTAATAACCGAGTCATCATGACGATCAGTAGCAGCAACACAGCAGCAACAACAGCAGTAGCGCAATTTGTTGTCGTTTTTTTTCTGTGAAACGCTGCTCCATTGTATTTCATCGCTATACACAAGTTTCTTTATTCGCCGATCTAATCGACGCTTGCGCTCCAGCGAGTCTTGGACGTTCGTTAAACAGTCTCTTGGAATGTTTTCCGTTTTATTCTCTCTCCTTCCCTCCTCTCTCTCTCTCTCACTCTTGGGTGAGCTTTTATCCTCTACTGCGGTTCAAGAGCTTTTGTAAGACTCCTTAATCGCGTTCCAAGTTGTTTTGTTACTTTACTACGGTAACCTTCTTTATTTTTCTCGACACTGTTTGCCTGTATACATATCTCCCGAAGAGAAGCTCCGAGTGTTATTTTTTTCTTCCTTTTTTTTGTATACTCGTTATTGTAAAACTCGTAAGTATTTTACACTAGGATGAGTTAACGTTCGTTTACAAACGAGCTTATGTACCTCGGAAATTTTGTATTACGTTTTATTTTAATGATCGAATTAAGAAAATTATTCCTTTCTGAATAATATTCCTCTTTGTTAGAGTCATCAAAATAATCAATGCAACTTTATTAATGAATTATTTTAATATTCATGAGGATTTACCAATCATAATGTTATTTATATGACATACGAGTAAATTAGTTTTTATTGACGATGAAACGGAATACACAACTAAATTCGTGCATTTTCTCGTGTGGAATTCGGGCAAACTTTGATAAAAGTTTGTTCGGTGTACACACGCACACACATGCATCTAAAGCCATTAGTTTCTCTCCGATCTTTCAGACCTTTTTTATTCATTTGCATTGCGGTTTATCGTAAATAACGCGTACACGCTCCTGTGCCAGGAGAGCGACCAGCCACGTGTGCTGTACGACGCTTATTTTTGTGTATATATGTGTGTATGCACATGTATATACGATTAAAAATTACCATACCAACATCGTAAATTATGAACTCAACATTAGTTTGTTGCGGAGGTCTTGTGTACGTATCTGAAAAGTTTCGGAGGAGAGGAAATCCCTTGATGTGTGATTTTTCAAAAACAAGGATGGAAGCCAGAGATGTGAACATTTTACTGAATAAATAACGCAGGGCACTGTGGCGCACGAGTGCGTTATCGCAATTGTTATTAATTTTTCGTGTTCGTGGGCCCTTCGCGATCATTTTTCTTTTTTTTGACAAGTTGTATCCGATTGTTTATGTATCAACCGCTTGAAACAATTAATTTACAATACAAATATCTTTTTTGATTTTTTTGTGTTTATTTTAAGAAAAACTCTATGTTTTAGTTTGTTTTATTCACAGAAAAAAGTACCGTTAAAATAAAAGTATTAAAAATATGAACTTACGTTTAATTTATATGTTAAAAAAATATATACTAATGAATTCATATTTTTCTGTTTCATGATATGCTTGCTGACAATTGCAACGACTGGTGAACGGATGTGTTGAACAATTTTTGATCTGACCACAATAAATTTCACTGGAACTTTTCGATGGCATCGATAAACTCTTCAATCAAAAACAAACTTCGATCTCTTTTCATGATTTTTTTCGTCTCATTATTTCGTATTTCAATATTATTTAAAATATCCGCAACAATGGCTTACATTTACGACATATTTTTCACAATCAATCCGTTGGATTTTTAAATAATTTTCAATCCGTGCAACGTATCCAACGCAACGCTTGTATTGTAATTGGCGTTGTATTTTTTCCTATACTTCATCCTCTTGCTACGCGTCAAATCAATACATTTTCTACGCTCGACATTCACGTTGCTCTCTGGAAAAAATAAAAATTAAAACTTGACCATTCGTTATAAACTGACTTTTCTGCATTATCCTTGATTCATTCGTGACTATTGTCGCTTGTTGGATTGAAAAAAATAAACTCACTCACGTACGCAGCTCTGCTATCGGGTACGTTAAAGACGTTTCAGCGCGCCTCGTGTAACGAGGAATTGATGACGCTCAAGTGCCCAATCGGTACGGCCATACTGGTGACGGTGGCTCGTTACGGTCGAGCGAGCCTCGACAGCGGAACTGGCAAGTGCAGCACCACCGACCCCATGATCAGCGATAATCTACTAAACACGACTTGTCTTTGGCCAGCTGGATTACAGGTAAGCTTGTCTTTTCACACTAAAATTTCCTCTAGTTGTATCATATCGGTGAGAATATGAGCATTGACGGGATGCCTTTATTTACGAATAAAAATACTCAAACAGGGTCCAAATATACTTACTGAAAGATTGTTTTAGAAAATAACAATGTCAGAGGCTAAAAGCTTAAAGGACTGATGAATTTTGAGGGCAAGCAGCTTCTTAGCTTAGCTATTTATTTAGCTATTTAGCTTAGCAGCAAAATAGATCGATTTTTTCTTTATTCTTCTTTAATAATATACGTTTAAAATCCAATTGCTTTTCTTTCTCTAACCGATCGCATTTGTATTCAGCTTGCAAATTCCTCAAATGACATTACGTCGCATCGCATCATGAGGCACAAAAGGGCTATAATCTAAAAATTGTCCGTTAATTTCACGGATCGATAGCATGCGGCATTTTGTAAGAAATAATAAAATAAGAAAAAGGAAAGGGAGTTGGAATAGTTCTTCTTTCTGCGACGACTAAAGCATTTTTGAACTTTTTATCAAAGAAATCTCATATAGGTAGCAGGTAGCGAGCAAAGCACCCGCAGTTTCTGGTAATGTGGTTTCGCATTCCGCCAGTTGATGCTATCGTTTTTCGACGGTCCGGTTCACCCTTTTCTTCCTGCTAGTTCTCTTAAAATGTAGTCTTTTATGTTTGATCATTGCTGTTTCTGTAATTCAAAGGCTGTATGTATAAGAATGCAATCATTTTAGATGGTTGAAACTTTTTCGGCATTTTTAACAATTGAAAAATCAATCGGGTTTGAACGAGTAATATTTATGCAAAATCGTATTGAGAATATAATAGTTTTCTAATGTTACTTGCTACTATACTACTTGAATATTACTTGCTTCAATATTAGAAATTACTATTACCTTGCTTTGTTAAACTCTATACTCTGCATTCTATTTTATAATTGTGGTATGTATTAATTGCCTGTACCCTTATTAGTACCCAATACACATTAATATACATGATTTTGATAAGTCAACTCATACATCAACAAATATATGACAAGAAATCGATATTCGTTTTGGTGCTATTGATTGATGTAATAAATTAATATACCGCACATTGCGTTTATTAAAAATTAATAGGAAAATCATGCATTTATTTAAAATCGAATTAATAGGAAAAAAGATTTTGGTTACAACCAAAAGTATTACGCTAATATCGTAAAATTATTTTCAAAATGTGGCGCTATATATTCAAGCAAACGGTAGAACAGAAATCGTTGAAAAGCAATGTATTCAATACTCATACCTGTCCACGGCTTGCTTGTTATTACTTTGTTATCAAAAGACTAAATCCAATAGGTTCGAGTTCCTTTTGCTTACTTTTCGCCTTTCTTTCATAATCTTCAACTAATCTTCGCGTAATACCCACCTGCACGCGTCGACTTGAAAGGTGCCTTTTGCTCGATTCATTCTGAACCCAAATGAAACTGTAAGATTAACGCTTCGTGATATGGCTGCCGAACACGCGCTGCATAATCTTCTTCGCGAATACGTAGGCCTATTACCAGCTGCTATATTGCGCATTCAACAGTCGCGTGGATATTATCAGAGTTTAATTAATTCGCGAATAATAATTCTACGGCAATATCGCCATATGTTTAGAGCTTATACACAGTTTATTACGAACTTTGCTTCATATCGGGGGATAATCCGATGAGGCATATATCAATAGTGCCGCGCTATTACGCTTGGATGTTTGGCTCTGGGCAACGGAAAGGGCGCGTGGAATGCGTTTCAACGATTAAAACTACGGAGGAAACAGCGCGTTCTGTATGTATGCGCACGGCGCACTGACCAATGGCAATAATTGCGATGATTGTTGGCGCGAAAGAAATTTCGCTCGCGTTCCTTTGCTCTCGGCGTTCCTTGGATACGAGAAGGGGGCTCTATATGCTGCGAGGACAAACGAGGCCATAATTCGAATTTAGTGCGCTGCTTTTGCTGCTCCTGTGCCATGCGTCATCGTGAATAAAAGAACAGGGATAGTTGGCACTTCATCCGTAAACGCCGTATAGCTTGTGCACAACGTCGTTCATGGATATGGGCTTTAACCGCGTAACGGCCCAGCAATGCCTGTGCTGCGCAGACTCTTCTAAGGCTGGTGCGCGCCCTGTGCAGCAGCAGCAGCTGCAGCATCCACCCCAGTTCCGAGCTTAATTTTTTCGCCCAAAGAGTTCGGAGCTTGCTTACAAGGACTATACGTGGCGCCGTAATTTTCGATTTAGGATGTTGGCCACGTTTCATTATCTCGGCGTCGTAAGTTTTTCCGGGCTGCGACGCAGATACAATCGAACCCGGCGCACGGTCAAATTATAAATCAGAGTCATACACACACTTATGAGGTCGAAGGAAAAGTAGTCAGCGATGGCAATCTCTCGACTTCAATGGGAGGGTAGGAGTTCGGAGAGGAAGAGAGAGAGACACACACGGAGAAAAAAGGGAAAAAGGAAAGAAGCGAGCAACCACACCGAATCTCATCCGATCTCTCGACAAGTTGAGCGTGGGGGCGAGTATATACGAGAAGAATTGAAATTAATTCGAAGATATCACTGCAGGAAAGAACTCTCATTCAGCTGCGCGAACTGAAGCCGGTATAGATGAGGAGCCGCGATTACGTTTTCTCTCTTTTTCTTGACTCGCAGAGCGAGCCTTACGTCGCTGCGCACGTGACCTTTTTTACGAGCCAAAAGGGCGGAAAGAAGAAGAAGGCTTTAGCGCACTTCACATCACACATAATATTAGGGACCTGAGCTCTCTCTCTCTCTTTCTCCTCTTTTACTGTCCTAAAAATAAGAAATATCCTATTACGTGTCTACGCGTTCCACTTCTCCGACGAGTTTTATATACACAGTTCAACGCGAGTAGCAGTACGCATACCTTTATATATTTATACGTGACTAGCAGGCGCTGCTATTACTGATGCTATTTCCGCGTGTTGCAATCTTACTGCGAGCACTCAAACAAAGGCTGGCTGCGGATTATGCTTTTCGCGCGAAGAGAAGTCGAGTTTTCCGTGCAAAAATGAACTTGTTACACGTGCCTTCGTCATTAGCATGAAAAATTAAGAGACCCGTTTTTTTATCAATTGCAGTCAGTATTGAACAAGCCAAACATTTTTCGCTATTGATTGGATTCGTCAATGCCGTAAAATGACCAGCTATGGTATTCAATGTGCCATATTTAGTTTTCAACTGGCAGTCCGAATTTGCGAAACTATGAGTAATTTGCTAAAGTGACTTTTATTGCGTTATAATGACTGCCTTATTTTCGTCATTTTCAGTCAAATCATTTAATTGGGCGCCTTAGGTGTAACACACTCCAACTGATTATAATGTATAACTTTTATAGAAAATTGTTCAATCAATTGATATCATAAAACTAATAGCATGAATTGCGCAGCATTCTCTGTTACAGACGGTCGTCGAAGTGTGTCAAAAAAAGCGGCAGTGCACATTTAATACGAATCAAAAGGTTGGAGATCCGTGTCCAGAAATGCCCAAATACGTAGAAGTTCTTTACAAGTGTCGTCCATGTAAGTATACAAACCTTTTTACTTCCAGTGTTGTTTTATAAAATCGAACGTTGCGATCGCGTCGATTCATTCGTAGGTTTTACTACTTAAAATTAAAACTGAAACAAGCGGCTGAAGCTGATATGCAAAGCCCATTTGGAAAATCCAACTTTCCCATTAGCAACTTGTTCGATAAGCCTTACAAGCTGATAAAAGTACGTAACAATTGTTATTGGAACCTTGATTTATGTGGATGTACGCAAAATAAAACTTCATGAATTGTAAAAATTGAATTTTTCTCTCTTAATTTAAATGAAAATGAGGTATACATTCGCTAGAGTGCGTCACGTTTTTGAACTAGTTTTTACGCAATGCATTGTTATCAGAGTGGTTACATATACCTTAAGATTTTTCTTTCCGTTCGAGTCGAGAATTTTTATGACACCTACAATAAGGATCTATTCTCATTACTGATGCCGAACTGCATGCAAAAGCGCGCATACCATGACGCTATTTCGCATAAAAGAACTTCAGCATGTAGACTTGCAAATTGACAAATTTACCTAAAATTATGATGTATGAGTATGTTGGTTAAAACTTTTTTTTGCTACAGCACTATTCATACAATATATTTTTATGTATTTAAAAAATAAGTTTGGGAATAATTATTAAAATTTTCATAAGTAGTTTTGATCCATTATATATCTGAAATAAAATGTAGAATAATTCAGATTAAAATTAGAACCTGTTAAGTCAAGTTTGATATTAAAAATAATAGTTAACTTTAAATTTGACAACGAAAAGTGAAAGGTTCGTTTTTTTTGTTTTCTATTAATTTTCTGTTCATAGAGATATCAAAGTCAGGCTAAAAATGAAAATTTAAAAAGTATCTTCTGAAATAACAGATATTATTTATTGCCCTTAAATATTACTTAATTCAATAGTTAATTGATTTAAATTCAATTTATTCTTATACTTGATTTCAAATTATTAAATTGAAATTAACTTATTCGAATATCAATGTATTTTTTTTATTTAGTCTCTCTTAAATATTTTTCAGTTAATTGTACGTTTTTGTTATATAGATTCTGAATAAACAATAGCCTTCTTAACGACTGCGTGTAAAAAAAAAAACATGCAGTTCACAATGTGTCTGTTTGGTCTTACGTGTGCAAAGTTGTGAACAACTTTTTCACCATTTCGATCAAACGCAAACGTCCGAATTATACAAGTTGCCCGAGTACACTCAATAGCACAATAACTTTATTAATTGAAATGTCATATTCCTCTGTTTCTCTCTTTTTCTGTCTCTGCGATAGACTTGCACGAGCTAGGTTGCAAGTGGGGTAAAAAAAAAAAAATTGTGACACGCGGCGCATTTTTCTATATGTCATTTTGTGCGCGCAAAGTAATTGCCGAATAGTAAAAAAGTTGAACTTTCAATTCCCTGCCGTGCGATAAACGTGCCATGTACCGGCCGCGCCGATCGTATCGACAATTCATGATGAAGCGACGACGCTCGACGCGCAATCAACAATCGCGAAAAACTCGACGCCGTATTGAATATAAAAATGTGCGTCTCACGTGGCAAAAATCATTATTCAACGTTTCTCGATCTGCCACGCGAATGCGCGCGTACAGATGTGTATATGTCCGTTGTTATACACGCGCGAAAGCTCGACAATTGACGCGTCAGTATGAATCATTACTCTTTTAATTAAGTTCCGATGTGTCGTACAAATTTCAGCGCACTAACACGCGCATAAAATCCATACGTATTATAAAGATGCATCGACGTAATTCGGCTCGACGCGCAATCTCTTATACGTATACGCTCGTCTATCCGTGGGCCGCAGCTCTGTGTGTGTGTGTGCGTGTGAGTGTGCATAAGCAGTTGAGTAATGAGACAGCTTGCGACACTAATTACGCTAGCGATAGATCATATAATGTACATGTTAGATGCTCATCGTTTGTGCTGGCGCAAACTCTCGCTCAACTCGAGGAGGTTATATATTACATGTACACACTGCGCACTAACACACAGACGCAGACACAGGCGTATGCACAAACACGGAGCAAAGCAGTACAGCTCGAGCTGGCACGGTAAGTGCGAGCAAGAGGAGGGAGAGAGAAATCCTTATCATACGCTCAACTTGCATCAAACATTCATTTATATGTGCGTATAAACTTTCTTAACAAGCCCTACACAGATAGGTAGTGGAGGCAGGCCTTGACAATTAATACACACAACTCGACGGGCGTATTTCGGTCGGATGCATGTGTGTGTGTGTGTGTATGCTAAGTAGCAATAAGTAACACGTGTTGTGTGTCGGCAAATGAATTTTCCGAGTCGTTCGGCTGCGCTGTGTTATACTACTCGGGCTGCGCACAGCTACACCGATCTGTATGCTTGCCAGCTGGACTGCTGCTATGCACGGCCATGCACACACACACACACAGACACAGACATGGAACGAGGCCGCACGTGTAATCGTTCGGACCGACCATTACACCTGGGAATATAATCGCGAATGTCTATACGCGCGCGCTACGCTATACCAGCAGCCGCCCTCCCCCGCGCTCGTTCGTTCGCTCGCGCGCTTAATACGATTAATTCATGGCTTTAAAGCCCGAAGAGTATCTCGTAGCGCTCTCGAGTATAACTGGTCTCTTCTGTTGCTCTTCCCAACAGCAGCAGCGGCGGCAGCAGCGCCGGCTACCCCGTGGCTACGTCTTTATGCAACGAGCCAAACCGAGCGCTTAATTATGCAGATTATCTGATGAGATCCAGCGGCATCAGGCTCGAGATTATTCAACAAGCGTACGCGTGTAAAACTTCACTCGCCGGCTTTCATTTTCTTCACTGTTTACGTTCGCATATTTGTCCATGTTCCGCGAATTTTATTGCTCTACACCTGAAGCTTTTGAGGGTGTAAATCAATATAAAAGCCACCGATGAATAAATCCTAACAAAGTTTCCCAGCCCGTCGATGAATTCGTGAATCGATGCGTTTTATCGTTAAAAATAAAATTAAAAATAACATTGTTTAATCCTCGTGCATACCTGATTGGTGGTTTGATTCCTACCCAATCTGTGAAGCTTATTAAAACTTTTTTTCATAATCAAGGTGATAATTAGTGACGCTCGCACTAAGATCGGAGTAAATTGTTACTGCTCTTAGGGCCTCGATACGATTTACGCAGAACCAAGCGAATCGACGATTGCTTCGCCTCAAGCTGTTCTTCCCACGCTGCCTATGATGTACGCGCCCGATGAAAAGTTCCAAGTCATTAATAATCTCGAGTTAGTTCGCTCTCTCACCCTACTTGATATGCCGCAAGCACGAGCTAGCTAGCTAGCTACCTACCTGCAGCTATACGGTGAATTATTCCTCGTAGTTTCCGTAATGTTAAGCTTCTTCATATTCTTGCGGCCCCCGAGAGTGTATACGCGGGCGGCTACAAGCGCAGGTATATAATATAGATACGCGCGCAAGCTGATTTACTCGAAAAAGTTAAACCACTGAATCGACACGGTCTTAGCTTCAGCGGGGCTGCTTTGCATTTTTCCTTCGCTCCAAAAAGAGATGTAAAGGGCTTTTTTTACAAACGCGCGGCGAGATGTACGCATACATAACTTTTCGAAATCGTCGTGCCGATTTTTTTGCCTTTTTTGTATTATGTGCAGTGTGCATCGCGCGGCATATGCTTGACCCCATCCTATCTTTTCGAGAGATTCGCAAATTTATTCCGAGTAGGAGCGAGAGGAGGAAAAAAAGCGACGACGCTTCAAGTGTTGAATTCACGAAGCGTATACATCTGCGTTAGCGCTTAAAAGTTTTTCAACTATAAAGTCAAATGTTTCTCTTTGTATGTGTGTGTGTGTGTGTGTGAGAGTGAGTGTGAGTTTATACGTGTGCATGTAGCAGCCTGTATACAAACATTTAAATTTGCTTTCAGACGAATTTCGCAGCAAAGTGGCATGCGAAAATGAGGCCATCAATCTGTCCTGCTACCCAAACTACCGGGTGGCAATCTACAGTGCCTCGTTCGGAAGAACGGAATACGAGTCTCTACAGTGTCCGCAGCCAAACGGAGTCAAGGACGAAAGTAAGTGTACACACACACACGTAATATAAGCACCACCAGTATACGAACAGCCTGTGGCGCGGCCAAAGCGGCCCCTATTAGTTAGCCGCCCTCCATCGTGCAGTTCGCCATCTACTTTTCGTATTTCACCAGGCTACAGATGTCTGCTCGTGACCGGGAGGCAAACAAGCCCGTCGCACCGTAATATATAGGTATCGGGCAATTTGACTCGATGAATTTTTATTCGACTCTCGCTTGATTTAAAAGCTTAATATTTTTATCAAGTCTGTCGCGCTGCATAAAGTATAAATAACGCAAGCGCAAGAGCTCGCCACTCAAATCTAATTAACTCGAGGTGGTGAAAAGTGATTCGCTCAAGTGAGAGCGGGAGATGAGAGAAAAAGGGGGATGGGAGCGATGAAAAGTTAGCCGGAAATATTAGACGAACTGCTCTTTCCCTCTCTCTCTCTTTTCTTTTTTTCTCTCTTTCTTACTCTTGAGTTTTTAATAAAACAACCTCATTTATCTTGCTACTTGTTTTGCTTGCCGGCAAGAGGTCAAAGGAAGCGGAGCGCGCGCCGATTTATAACTTCTCGCCGCTCGCGCGCACGCGCGCGCGCATGATGAATATTAGAAAAAATAACACTTGAACGTGCGCGAAGAATACGCGGATTATCTATAACGAGACTGACGTTGGCCAAGGCTAACCTTACGTAACAGATGTTATGGAGATTAAAGGGAATTTTTCATTAAAAAGTTTGAACCTTTTGAGCGAGTGGTGAGCTCGTATGCTCTCGTGCTCGTGCTATACGCGTACAGGCCTTTGGTCTTTTTCTGCGGACAGCGTTGACTTTTCCTTACCGCTCCAGTAACTTTTATTCGTTCGCCGCGTCATCTTGACTGGATCGCGCGAGCTCGAGGATTTTAAACCTCTTATACGTTTCACCGTCTTCAAAACTTAAGCTTGACACAACTTGTGTGTGTATTGCTCTGTAGTCCGTCTCCCTTTTTACGCGTATAATTTTCCAAGTGTTTTTACGACTCTTGCGCGCTTTTCGTATATACAATAACCACGCGAGCGCGTGCACATTAATTTTTTTTTGTCATTAAATTGAAACACGCTGGAGCAGCTTCGGAATCGTCGACGTATAGCGTGGAAAGTAATTACCTTTTTTCGCCCTGCCGCTCGGTCCGCGTTGGACTCGGGATGCGATGTACGGGGAAAAAAACATGTCTTCAGCGATTACTTAGATGACGTTTCGCAATGACCCAAGCTTTTTTTTTCAAGTTCGACCTCGATTGCTAGCGATATACCCCTGGGTTGGTCCTTCATTTTAGTGCTACAAGCAGTCCCGTGTTTTTTTCCGATCGATCTTTTCATTTTCATTCGTTCGTGTGACTGACGCGCCATCGAGAGACCACTCGCTTTATTTTGGACCACTTAAAAATAATAATCGGTTAGTTATATCGGAAATTGGTGAAATATTCTAATCCGTCAAAGCTAGTCGATAAAAAGATCGATTCGAATGTCGCGAATTTCGTTCTCTTTCGACGATTAATCAAATTATAGAGTCAGCTCGCGAGACCATAAAATTCAACGCAACAAACGAGCGAGCGCGTATATGATTGAATTGTGCTATTTTCAGCCTGCATGGCGAACCACGCAACGGAAAAGGTGATCGACCTGTGCCATGGAAGGAGGCATTGCTCGATAGCCGCCAACAGCTCGACTTTCGGCGATCCCTGCCGACCGGAAAGTCGCACCTATCTCAAAGTCGTGTACACTTGTGGTGAGTACATTTTTGATATTTACTTTAATTATAACGTCAATCGATACATCGTTTTATGCGTTTTTTCCGTACTAAAAACTATAAAGCTTAATTTTGGTTAGTTTAACAGCAGTATTAAATAATTTATTGACGTAAACAAGCAAAAAACTAGAATAATATTAAAACGTATGTGAATGTGAACTTCTCTATACATAATCCACGACGAAGAGTATGAGCTTGTTGATTCTCCTATCGTGAAGTTGAAGTAGCTTTGAAAAATGTCTTACAAAAGGTCGAGCAGAGTTTCAAGCAATAAAAAATGACTTCTCTCAATAACATTCTTTGAAGCAGAGATGCTGGAAATATATGAAGTGAAATAGAAAAGTCAATCACTTTGTCATAAAAGGATCAGCTTAGATATTGAAATTTAATTTTACCTACATTCACACTCGATATAATTAATGAAACAAAAAAAAAGAATGTAAATTAATCGAGCTCGAATAATCTTCTCTTTATTTCGATGTACGAATCGAATTCACAGTAGCTTATACGAAAAGATCCGTTGGCCAGCTCTCTTTGTGGCTGCAGAGGCTTCACTGCTAATGACCAGCATTTATGCACACGTGCTGGCTAGATAGCAAATGAATAATTATACTTGAAAGCTTCGTTTTCCCTCCCTCTCTCCCTCTCTCTATCGCTGGGAGCTTATCCGTGAGAGCTTGTGCGCGGCGGTTTGTACTCTTATATATATCACACAAACGTGGCCGGGGCAGGGAGCAATTGAAAATTTCGCTGTTATTCGTTCGAGAGCCAAGAATGCCGTACGGGTCGGCGCGGGGGGATGGGTAAAAGTATTTTCTCCTTTTCAGTTTACTGCCTCTGCGCAGTGTCCACTTGCTGGGCGCGCGCGCACGCCTCGTATAATATACCGCTCTCTTTTGTTTGCTCGCTATGAAAAGCCACGATTTATTATGATTGAAGTATCGGCCTGACGCGATTATAACTGCTGTTATAATGCATGCCTCTTGCTGTCTCGACGAGACAAAGCTCAGATTTCGCTCCTTTTAATTGCCCCTCCCGATTTTATTACAATCGCGTTGAATATCGAATGATTAAAAGAAAAAGGAGGGGAGACAAAATTACTTTCGATACAATAATGAATTATATAGGAGAAAAAATGGAATGTAAAATATCGAGCGAGCGTACATAGAAATCGAGCTAAGTACAAACTGCAAGCGCGCGCGCGAGGCTAGAGAATATTGGCTTTTGCCTGGGTGCGAATGAAATATTGAAAATATTAAAATTTTCCCACAGAAAAAGTCGAGAGAGAGAGAGAGAGAGAGAGGATGAGTACAAAAAAACAGGAGAAAGAAAGAGAGGAAATTTTATGAAAGGATCTTGGCTGCAAAGAAAATATGATATTGAAAGCTCGATCGCTCATCTCCATACATAGGTAGGGCCGATGCCTATATACAGATATGTAGATGCGCGCCCGCGTATATCGATATAACTGCACTAGCGCGCAAATATACGGCCGGCCTTTTTTCATAACAAAAAATGCTAATTTACTTTATGATCCCTTCGATATTCACGCGGTTGCGCGCGGCTCGCGCACCCCCTCGGCGTATTAATTCCGCGCGTTGAATTTCGCTGCGGCGTACAATACGGCCGACCCCCCCGGGAGAGAGAGAAAGAGAGTGCGAGGGAGAATCCGCGAATTACACTTGCAAAGTAAATGCACGAGGCAAGGCGAAGTACCGACTGGCCTATATACGACCACTACGTAGGAGCCATCAGCGACGACGACGACCCGACGAGCGGTAAAATTTTTCATGGCCAACGCGTTTGTCTTCCAAGGAGGATAAGAGCGACAGAAGAGGTGGAAACGTCATAAGCTCGGAGTTTCTCGCTCGCTCTCATCCCCTCCAAGATATAGATATCAAGTGGGTTAAGTGCCCTAGCGAGTTACAGACCAATAATTTCTCTCTCACTCTCTCTCTCTCTCTCTCTTCCTTGCTCTCATTCAGGCCAAAGCTTTGGCTGAATTGAAGCTTCAGAGAGGAAATTCCAGCCGACGCTGCACGAGAGAGCTTCGTGCAGCCCTATACTTTTATGCCTTGTAAAGCCTCGTTGCCTCTCGGAACCTCGGCGATATTACTGCTCGTGGGTGGGATTTGCTCTCGCGAAACATTTAACAAGTTATATGTTTAGAAAGGTTATTTTTCCATTGATCTCCCGGGCGTCTTCTGATTCTTATTTGTTTTACCGGCTGTCCAAGTTATTGGTATATAAACCACGTCGGAGATCAGCGCGCCTAATGACTTATACTTTTGGCCAAAGCCACTTGAGAACTTTGACGCTCACCACCACCGGTCGGGGCCATTTCCTGTTCTGGACGCTTTGCGGGCTCGCGCAGCTCTTTTGATCTTTCCGTAACGCGCGGCGCAACAACCACTGACCTGGAACAAGCGTATATACCGACTGTTATACATTCGCTGGCAAAATGTGCGCATAAAGCAGAATAAGACTAATTGATTTATTTGTCGGTGCAGGGGGGGGGGGGGGGGGGGGGNGGGAGGGGAAATCGATCGCTCAACGAAGCGCACGCGCACGAGGAAATCGTTAGGCAGCTCTCTGCCGACGAGATACCCGATCAGCTCTCGAGTCATATTTGCCCGTTTCGTACATAATAGCACACATTGCACTTGGAAATCAACGAACGAGAATACTGTCAAAAGTTTTGCAAGATGCCTCGGCTTAATTCATTGTATTAAGAACGTGCTTTTGCGTGGAGCTCTACAAATTTCTCCGCTCTCCGAATCTCAATTAAGCTCCACCTCACGGAATGAGTTAAATACTTCCTTCTCTTTCTGACTCAGGCTCTGTTCCTTAAATTCAATATATGTATATAGGCGAGAAATTAGTCCTAATTATCTCAAAATGGAGAGGAAGTCTTGTTTCGTATCCTCGAATCTTGGCATCTTTCGTTTTGCTTGTTGGGCACTAGCGCCAAAAAAGCCATTCAAACGTAGAGCCACGAGTGGAAAATCATTGAATTTCATTTCGTATATAACTCGGGAACCGTCGCAACATTATTACCCGGCAATGTTCGCGTGTAAACGTTATTTCCTTTATGCGCTTAGCTGAATGTATGCACCGTCTAGATTATCGTCATTCACTTCGAGGGTCTATTGTACAATGTTGTATTGGTTGGCGCAGAAAATTTGAAAAAATTCAAATTGACACACTTGCATTCGAGTTATTCTTGTCGGATGTAACCTCTACATCCAAGTAACGGTTAAGCTTTTGCTTTTTTATACAGCCTCACTTTTTTATATAACATCTTCACACGGAACGGGCGTAAATGGAAAAATAGAAAATCGACTGCACGGCCGAGTCTCAACTATACTCCATCGTATAAAATAGTTCATACATTCAGATTGATTGATGTTTTTCTACATGCATGTCCAAAGAAGAATTCGGAGTACAGCAATCGCTTTGCGATTCGTATAAAAAGTTGTCTGTGTGCGTGTGTGTGATATAAAGTAAAACATTCGTACGTATGTGTGTATACGTGTCTCATTTTGTCCAAGGCTTCGTCGTCGTGCAGAAAGAAAGCCAAACAAGCGAATATAACGCAATCTTCTCTTTGTTCGAGGCTATACCGAAAGCTGCCCTTTCCGTAACCCGTAACGAGACAGTTGACCTATTCTCTCTCTCTTCCACGGTCAAACCCCCTGCTGGATCAGCGTGTGTGTATATGTGTGCATGTAATACGGGTTTTGTGTGTTTGACATACTCGTTGTAAAAATACCAACGTTTCGCACACTCTGTGGTTGGCAAAGAGAATTTTTTTTATTTCCTCCTGGGTTACATTCATCCGTTTTTGTCGTGCAGTTTCGACTCCTTCTGTGTACTTAGCACATCATCCACATCTCTACTACTTGTGTCAATCTGATCAATAACATGTTCTAGTAAATGTTTCTCATTTACACATCATTTTCATGATATGATTTCTCGATCTTAGTATTTGCTCGACTCGGAGCTTATCTAATCCGCTTGGTTAGCTTGTATTCTCTTCTGTACATACATCAGCCAGACCACGAGTGTATAGGTTTCGATTGTGCGATACGCGTCTATATTCAGCGAGTTGAGCGCGTAACGTCGAGTGTGCAGAAAGAGGGAGAGAGAGAGAGAACGAGAGAGGGATACATAGTAGATACAGCTGTACCGCGACGCACGCACAGGCGCAAACGTATGCACATGAAACGAAGAGAATTTCCTATTCCGTCAGTCAGTGAGTACGATGCACTCATTCCTGCGTTATACGCGTCGAGGTGTGATTTGAGATTGCTTGTCAATCCGTTGGTATTATATAGGGCGCAGTCGTCGTCGTTGTGTGTTACGAAACGACTGTATTGAAAATATTCAGAACCAGACAGAAGGAAAAAAAAATGTTTATGCTGCGCTAGGATGTGCGGAGATGCACTGCACACACTGCATACTTTTACCATATAAAAATACATTTCGCTCGAGTTATAGATGTGCGTATTATATGCATGCCGCGCGTGCTTGACGATGCGCATCTTTTATACGACTGATAAATCATCCATTATCGGTTCGGATTGTTAGGCGTGTGCGTATGAACCGATTCGAGTCACATATAGTCTTTTAATTTGATTCTTCAAACTTGAGTAATTTAGAGTAATGCGTAATTTTCATCATTTGTCGGTGTCGGGGAGAATGAGAACCCATCCTCGATCGTACTCATTGTTTTTAGAAAGCATCAAAGCGTGTCTCTTATTTTTTTTTTTTCCCCTAATACAAGTAACGGGCTTTTATGGTGGTTGTATTGAAAGCTCCTCGATATACTCATTAAGCCGAGTTGAGCGTTACGGAAAGAGCTCTACAATACTAAAGCATTTAAATGCGACTCTCTACGTATAGAATACGTGTAATTTCGAGAATGTATACATAGACACGCGTGCATGCATTGGAAACTGGCCTGGCGCGGCTCTTTAATTAAATCCTGTCAACAGCAACAAATCCCAGCAGCATATAAGCGTTTGACGAGACGCGCATACGTATAAACACACAAATACTAGCACACGCGTACAAACGACGAGGCAGTCAACATAAATATGCCAAGTCCTCTTGGCCGGCAACTCCACGCTCACCTGCATAGACTCGCGCGTGAATATAAAAGACCATAATGCCACCTGACCGAGCAGTCTAGCTTTGTATACAGGTATATATAGTATACAGAGCGACAGGTAGCTATGACGGACTATTCATTAATCCTCATTACGAGCCAGTTGACTTTGCAGCGCTACGAAAACAAAGTTTGAAGCTCCTCTTTCGCGTCATATTCGCTTACTTTCGGCATGCGGGTGTTATATGTACACAAGCGTATGAAACGGCAGAAGCCTATGCACGGGACACACGTGCTAATCAGATATACGCGCGAGCCATGTTAAATGAGTTGGCTATAATGTCATTAGCTCTCGAGCTGACAGTGCTCGCTCGAGAACATTACGTTATGTAGACGCGCGGGTATACCTATGCGACACGTGCGTACGCAAACACACGTAAAGAGAGACACGGCATTTCCCATCATCAACAAGTGGTCGGCGTCTTGATAGGTGTGTGTGACGCTCTGCTCTTATTTAGTCTTTTTTTTTTTATTGTCGAGCACGCAACACATGCGGCATGAGCTATACCAAAGTTTCGATGGGTTCGAAATATTTACCTTTGAATTAACGCGAGACGAGTGGCTTGGCAGGGCACACGATTGAATATTATACCTATACGCGTACTCTTTCCATCTCATTACTCGAAAAGCTCGGCAAAGATATAGTGGGTATGTATGCGGTATGACATCCGAGGCGTGTACAATTTGCAGATTATTTTTCTCTCAATAAATAGACGAACGAAGCCTTTTTATAGGTCGAGAGAACGAGACAAGTTTCAATACGATATAAAGCCATACGTGTGACGCAAAAAGTGAATGAGGTAGCAGCAACGGGGCAAAATAAGGAGGGGAAGAGAGAAAAAAAAAGAAACGGGACGAATTTGCACTCGGTATACTCACGAAAGCGAGACGTACCCTCCTTTCTCTCTCTCTTTCTCTCTTGACTGAGAAAAGACTCGGTAGCTGGAAAGTTAAAAAAGACATACAGTCACAAGCGTGGAGTATATGTATGTATGTGCGCGCTCTATAAGAATGCGCGCGCTAGCGCAAAACTACTCGACGAAATGGAGCAGTAGAAAACGGTCGAAGTCCCCCCTTTATTCTCCGACGTTCTTTTCGCACATGTACGTATACACATGCACACACACGTACGTACTCGCACCAGTCGAAGCATGTGCAAATCTTCTGCACTTTCGCCCCCCTTGATATTTATATACCTATAGCTGCGTACATGCATCTCTCACATGGGCAAGTATTCTCTCTCCCTTTTTCCATCTCATTCTTTCTCTTGTTCGGCCATTTCCTCGCTTGGCGTACATTCAGGCGCTGCAGAGAGCTGTTACATTGCGCCTCTTTTTTCGATCTTCTCTCCAAGAATTTCATTCAGCTGTATGCGCGAGGGATAGAAAATAGAGAAGAGATAGGAGGATGCGTGAGGGCCGCCGCTGCCTGATGGTATGTCTATAGTCCTTCCCTCCTTGTACATAGACCACACGCGAGTATACATATATACCTGGCCGATTCTCTGTGAAATCGAATGGCCAAAAAATTTTTTTTTCTGCAAATATGAAAAACTTGTTGTATTTGATGTCAGAAATGTCCCCAAATTTTATTAGAATTTTTGGGGCCTTCTATGACACTTTTTCAGGGGCCCGAAGTTGGCCATTTTAGGGTTTTTTTGAAATTCATGAAAAATCACAAATATTAAAATAATTCCTGGATTAAAGTAGAATGATTCAAAAGTAAAAGTGCCCAGCAACTTTTTTGTTGGAAATTGTCCAAATTTTCAGAAAAAAAATATGCCAAAGTGATTGGAACAATCTAGGTAAATCTAAAGCAAAAAAACTGCAAAAAAAACATAAAACAAGAAATCTACTCGAGTTCGAACCGGACTTTCATTTCCTAAACTATGTAAAAAGCTTCCCAAAGATGTCAACTAATGCCTGATAAAGTTTTGTAATGGGCCTCAAAGTTTAACTCAATGTAGACAACAATGTGTGGTGAAAAACGTGCAAAAAAGGTCAAAAATGGGCCTAAAATGCCTAAAATCACCAAAAACAGCCATTTTCAGTCCTTTTTTGCACGTTTTTCGCCACACATTGTTGTCTACATTGAGTTAAACTTTAAGGCCCATTACAAAACTTTATCAGGCATTAGTTGACATCTTTGGGAAGCTTTTTACATAGTTTAGGAAATGAAAGTCCGGTTCGAACTCGAGTAGATTTCTTGTTTTATGTTTTTTTTGCAGTTTTTTTGCTTTAGATTTACCTAGATTGTTCCAATCACTTTGGCATATTTTTTTTCTGAAAATTTGGACAATTTCCAACAAAAAAGTTGCTGGGCACTTTTACTTTTGAATCATTCTACTTTAATCCAGGAATTATTTTAATATTTGTGATTTTTCATGAATTTCAAAAAAACCCTAAAATGGCCAACTTCGGGCCCCTGAAAAAGTGTCATAGAAGGCCCCAAAAATTCTAATAAAATTTGGGGACATTTCTGACATCAAATACAACAAGTTTTTCATATTTGCAGAAAAAAAAATTTTTTGGCCATTCGATTTCACAGAGAATCGGCCACCTATATGTTATATGCCAGCGTAAGCGTGTATTATATTGAAAGCTTCTAGACGATTCGTTCATTTTATCCCGTGTGCGGGTTATATATGTGCTGCATGTATGTGTGTGTGCGCGCGCCGAAGAAAGCTCCGGCTACAATGATATCAAGAAGAAGAGGGAAGAAAAAGGATTTTTACTCGGATGACGAATCGATTGCTCGCACGAGCGTACTCGAAAGAAAATATATAAGAGCGTTATATAAATCCAACGATCTGCATGCAACTAGATATACATACACAAGCAATACAATAAACGAGCAAAATACGTACCATCATGTGTGTTTTCGGCGCATGAAGCTAAAAAACAAGTAAGTGGGAGAGAGAGAGATTATTTCGGAAAAGTCATCTGGCCAGGTCGAGAAATTATATATTCAAAATTATACGCGCAGAGTGAGTGAACTAGTCACTACCGCTGCTCACTGCAAGCATACACCTATACCGAAGTGAAGAAAATAAGCGGAATTAATATGCATATACGCACACGCACACGTGAACGCATATACACAGAGTTGAGCACACATGTGTACATGTGCGGACAAACGGACTCGAGGGAATGCGGAATATGTATACGTGCTAGGCGGGGGTGCACAAACTGTGTTCTTTCTCTCTCTCTCTCTCTCTCTCTCTCTCTCGGACAAACTGATTGCGAGGGAGGAAATAACCTTATCTACTCTGTGCCGACAAACTACGTACACACACGTATCATTTCATCGCTAACTAAATGTGTGTGTATGTGAGTGTGAGCACGTGGAAAAGTTTCTTTCCAACAATGACAAATACTCCTGTGTATGTATGTATGGGAATGAAAGCCTTTGTGTAATGATAAAAGTAATACGTTGCTCGTATGTACTGCGAGTATCAAAATATAATAATTATGTACTCGAGCGAGAGGTCAAAATTGTTAGACGAAGTGTTTTTTCGACTCGTAACCGGTTGATCGATACATTGTGTGTAAAGTACCAATGGTTGTATACGCGATAAATTCGACTCGAAATAAATAACGATTCGTGCGTATTGAATTATGAACTTTGTATATCAGTATATATTTATTTCTGAATTATTAATGGTCGTGACAAATATAAAGATAATTTGAAACTTCTGTTCGTTCTTTACAACCCCGTATTTTTTTACAACGCCAATGAAATAATATTTACTGTTGCATGAAAAATTCAATCTCGATACGCGTCCGATACAGGTCTACGTAGCGATATACGTATATATTTTGACTCCATCGAGGCTCACTGCCCCAGCAGCCTTGTCTTCTCTCAAAAAGCACGAAGCTGCATTATAGCGCATAAAACAGTAGTAGAGATACGCTTCGGTCAGACCTGAGTGTGCGGTCTGTAACCACGGGAACGTTGATTATTATCGGCAAAGATCGTTCGACTGAACCGACTACGCGGCACTAGCAGCTATTGTTCGACTTTCAAAGAGACACTGTATGCACAGTTACGCGTGCATGTGTGTGCGTGTATGTGTCTGTGTGGCTGATGGCTCGTGTGTGCAGCGTCGAGAGGATTTTCTGTCCTATACATCTATCAACGCGCTATACTGCCCATGGCACACGCAGGCGCAAATCCGACGTGCCGAGATAAAATGAACAAAAAATGATACTTTATTTTTACTAGAAAATTTATGCATGATATGTGTTCTATTAGTTTTGGCTTCTGTTTTTTTTTAAATTTTAATTCCCGTGGTTGTAAGAATCTCGTGTATTGTTAATGTTAGGTTGTTAATGTGACTCTTATCTATTTTTAAAATATTTTGTAACGCATTAGATTTTGGTCACCAAGTATCGATAGAATCTGATCTCTATTCATCGTCAATATCGCTCCTGACTGTCTCTTGGCTCGTATGTATAGAGCAAGTTTTTGCAATGAAGAGCTGTGCATAGCTGGTCCCTCGCTCCCATGTATATACCTCGTCGACGAACTATGCCCGAACTTTTGCCTGCAAATAGATTCAATAAACAAGAGCGTATAACGGACGGAACGGCAATAAGAATCGAGCGGGCGTTCGGCCGCATATCGGTCGTTTATCTCCGCAGTTTCTCTCTGCCTTCTATGGACTTTCATACACACGCACGTGTCGCGATTTTACACTTGCTACATATACAGTGCGCCGCACGCTACGAGCAAATTGAATTGCGACACGGGTCGAACTCCGAAACGCGTTAATGAACTCGCCTTTCGCACGAGCCAGACACAGTACGTCTCTCATACGGACTCACTGGTCTTATCGTGAATACGACTGCTTGTCGACGCTTTGAGTTTACGCAGTTTAAATTTCATGAATATCTTAATAGGCCATCTGCTCATTGTACTGGGTTACATTACTCTTTACACTCGAGAGTATGTTTGTCCGGTGTAAATCTAAAATATAATTTTGTTCATTTACGTTGAACTTGAAAAGATTAAAAAGTGATTTATTGATAAACTCAATTTTCATCTGATCTAGTAACAGCTGCAAGCGCAAAGCTTGTCTCTAAGGCCGTATACACGTAAGCTCCATCTCAAATGAAATTACATGCACTGGCCAAATGGAAATTTAGCTTAATATTGGGTCTATATTCGATCGATCAAAACGAGATATCACGTTTAATTCGTTAATTTGAGACGATTCGCACATCAAATATTATAAATGCGGGATTATTCTGTTTGTACATTTAAGTGGCGCAAAGAAAACCCCTCGCAGGCTATATGTAGAAACGTGCGTGCGCGAGCAAACCACTTCGCGCTCGTGTGTACGCGCTGTGTTATGCGTATGCATGTGTACCTACGGCAGAGCCAGAGTCAACACAAGCCGCAAACGCCGCTATACTTTGCCGTTTACATTTTCGGCCGCTGCCCTTTATGCACCACCCACTGCTTATACGAGGCAATTATTAAACCTCTGATAAGTTTTGACGGCAGCTCACGTGACCTCGATGCCGGATGCATATTCAAAGTTTACAGTATACTTGACCAGGCGAAGCAACAACGTGTAGACCGAATAAATACAAAGATTGTCTTTATGAGGCTGCGTGCTTCTGCTTTTGATCGAAAAAGTTTCAGATTTGAAAATATCAGGGAAGTTTGGTCTCGTTTTTCGAACTTTGAGAGTGTTTATTATTTGTTTGAAAATATTTTTTCAACATTTTTTTTGGGCTATGTGGATTGGTAGATCTATAACATTAATCTGCTTCCATATTTTCAACATCTTTGATTCAAGTTATAAGAATATAAGATATAAAAATCTACTTGGATTCTCAAATTTTTCAAAGCATGTCGAATTAATTTGACTTTAGATTGGTAATCTGTTAACCCTTGTTTTTGCTTTCGATGCTTTGAATGCGGTAACGAATTTCTCCAACTGCCTTTGGCTCTTGCACGAAACGCAGTCGAAATCATACCGAATGATTGCTGCGAGATCGGCTCAATACCAACATAGGCGTTTACATGTACAGAGAGTAGGTTAGTGGCACCTTCAGCTTGGTCAACAAATTGCTTTCGATCAATCAAACGAAGTGCAGGAGCACCCAGCTAAGCTCTAATTGTGCGGTTATCCATCTCGCTTCCGCTAAACACCCAGTTTATATGCGTGCGCTTGCGCGTATGTGCTCGTACAAACACTCACACGGACGTACGAGTAATGCACTTAACTTGTTACTTTTAAATGCAATCACACCTCGTATTTTTTCTCTCTCTCTCTATTTTAACTGTCGTGCCGCGCGAGCTCGTATGCGTGCGCTTATACAGATTAAAGATCCGAGCGAAAACAAGAAGAGCAAAAGCTCGCTCTTTATTGCCAACTTTGTGCTTGTATCTTACTTTTCTCTTACTCGAGACTTGAGGGAACAATTATATGGCTGTTGCGTCACGGTGTTTATATCCAAGTTTGATAAAGCACGGCAAAACCAAGCTAATATTTCATCAGACCGAGATTTGCTCGCTCGTCTCCTTTGCTCCTGCTTCAACCACGTTTTATTAAGCTCGTACATCTTTCAATTCGATAATGTTTTCTCCATGAGTAAGAGCGCCGACTATATATTATTTATCTTTCTTAAGAGTACATTTACCGAGGTATGATCATATTTTTATTAAAAGACGTACTTTTGACGATCGTCGTACTCGCAATTCGACATATTGTACGGCTAGGATTAATATTTTGATTAATTAATAATTTCAAACAAGTTCCTGTGTCAGAAATAATGAAGAATGTCGGTAATCTATCAAACGAGCAACTTTTGATCTCTTCAAAATAGCTATTTTTCTCGCTAATAGCTTATACGTGAAACATCACTTATTCAATGCAATTAAAAGTCAATATGTGCGCATAGGTGCAGGTACAGAAGCAAGGTCAAAGAACTCCCTGGCGAATAAACACACACACATGCACACACATGCACACATGCTCACATGCATATCGTTCGGGAGGTAAGAGCGTGGCTTTGGGCTTATAGTAATATCATATCCCCTAGTGCTTATTACATAAAGGTATATATATAGTCTCGCAGGAGTGCTGGGCGCGCTCTCGTTTAATTGAATATGGCGTCGCTTGCGATCGACACTGATTATCCCCGTGTGCTGTGTTTCACTGCCTCGTGACTTTCTCCTCCGGCTCTTCTTGCTTGCTCCCCCTGATGCTGCTGCCGCTGCACCCGTGCATACAGCGCAGTAGCATAGCCTCTGGCAAGTGTGCAAGTACCAAAACTCTTGGCAAAGCATATGATAGCGTGTTACAGCCCTGTGTACATGCCTATACGTGTATTTGCGCGCGCGCACACGTACACACATATAGACACGCGTAGCTGAGCTCGGCGTGCAGATCAGCCGAGCATCGCTGCTGCGCTCCTGCTAACAACTCGCGGGACTTGCTGAACTTAGCTTTGCGTGAAATTTACCTATTATAAACCTGTAACGTACCGCGTGTATCAGTTTCTCCGTGATTATTACGACTCGACTTTACGTGAGAGCACCGAGCATAGTTGGATTATTAGCGCGAACCGATATACTCGCTCCAGCCAAATAAACTCCATCGAGTTATCATATAAGCAATTGACTTTTGCGCAGCTAGCCGAGCACATTATTGTATCTGCTGCAGCACGCGTATAACATATATAGATGTGCACACATATACGCCACTTGATCGCGAGCTGGCGGTCAACAATGAAAGGCTAATTGTATTTGTAAAACAGGCCACGCGTACGCGTTTATACGTAATATATAAATGACATACACAACATGGATTCAATATGGACCTGGAACAAGTGTATGCAGTACTAATTTAATGACACGCCATTACGTAGACGCTATATGTAATAATCGCGATCGAGCCACAATCCAAATTCGTCATCGAGAATTTCACCCACGAGCTTGGGTTACTTTTTCACGCACTCACACGACACACAATAGATGCTATCATTGAGTTTTTCATCGCCGATACGGTTTACAAGCTCGACGAGTAAATTATCCTCTATTTGTGCATTATACGTATAGGTGTTACGAAAATACATAGAACGAAGAGAAGCTCGTTAAAAGTGTTTGAAAGCGGCAGCGACTGCAGCGTGACTAAGTGGCTGTGTGTGTGTCGGTGTATCGGTGTGTATGCCATCGACGAGAGAGAGAGAGAACGGCGGCAGTAATCGAGCTCAGCCACGTTCGCGCGCCGCGTACAAGCTCATCATGAACGGGCCGATGTAAACTACACGCTCGCCTGCATAATTATGCGCTATTCTCCTCGTTTATACATTATATATAGTGAGCGCGGCTATCCATCGCTCTTCGCGTGCACGCGATAATAATTGGAGTTTGGACAAGCCCGTGAGCGCCTCTCTCTCTCGCTATATATCGCATATATATATTACGTGCATGTACCCTATATCCTATAGTGTGCCGACACATATTCGCCCATGTGTCGCGCTCAAATCAGCTCCCCGCATCTCGCCTCATCCCCCCGACTTGACAATACAGACATCAAGGCTCTCTCTGCCGCCTCGCTTCTCGGCAAATCTTGTTTATTTGCCAAACAGCCTGCCTAGAGTAACGTGTATACTCTGAATTAACTTCCTATCCTACTACGCTTCTATGGCGATTCGACAATTTAATCGTCTCCAGCCTATCCCAGCATTTATCTTAATTTAAAATTTTTCCCCAGTTCTTACCTTGGAATTAGTTACGTATGCAACAAATGCATAAATAAAACAAACAATTAATTATGAATAATATTCATTGATATATTTTGTCCACTGGAACACAAAACGGTCAACTCGCGTACAAAGACATTAAGGTTATTGTGGATAGACGTTCCGTTCCACATTTACAACTTTTCTATGATAATTTACAATGCTTTGAACAAGTAAAAATTAAAATCGAAGATTACAAAAAATCAGCTCGTCACGCGTACGCATTTTGAATAACATATCAAAACTGCCACTGGTATATTTACTACAGTGCTGCAGCACCAGAGATACTGATCTGTGGAGCAGTACAGAAACTGCTTCCCAACCAGAAACTTTTCCTCTACCTCTTTCTCTTTCTTTCTGCCCATTGATCTCGTTAAATTTCTGGCGTCGTTCATCTTTCTAGATGCATATCTATATACGTATAGGTACCGCATAATAGTCCCACGGAGCAATAAAACTCGTCCTGAAAAATATCCTTCCATCCACGAGGTACTTTAAATGAGATTTTTTCTCCATCTTTCTCTCTTTTCTATTCTATTGCGTCATTTTCGTAAGAAATCATTACTTTAGCGTACATTACGCATCGGTTAACACCCATTTTGGTCTTGGTGTAGCTTATAGCTTTTAACGCACGAGCAAAAAGAAATCTCAAAGTAAAATTTTTGCTGCTTTTATAATTTAATATTCTGTTACTACTTTCATCGAAAATATTTTTGTACGGTATTGCCGCGTGTACCATTATGAGCAGGCCATTTTATACCTGTGCGCTTGTGCGTGTACCATTTATCGCTTAGTGCGTTTAATCTACGTTTTGGTTATAACAAACTACTAACACAACTTACGGGCTATGGCGCTTGCCCCACACGATCGCATCGTTAATTACGTATTCGCGCGCTGAGGTACACCCTTATACATACTAACACACATACAAGCAGAAAGAGAGTAACGATTTGGGCATTATAAATATTAATACTGTACTCTCTTTTGCGTCGTTCCAGCTCATTTCGGGCCATCGCAGCTATTTAATAGATGCCTCGTGTATTTTACGCTCTGTAATTTTATTAATTAGCATATTGTGCATTTTCAATTTCTGATCGGATGAGCTTTTACCCGCACTGCGATTTAATTACTTGACCTTTCCGCACATTGTATATTTTTGTATTGCACGATATTTACGAATTGTTAAAGCAGATAATCGCGCATATTGTGTAAAAATTACTCCATTACTTCGTATCAATTTCGATCGAGCAGCAAAAATAAATAGCTGCAATAATCTTGCGCGCATCAATCTATTTTGATCTACGCTCTGTTAAAGCCCATTATAATACCATGAAAATTTTCAGTTTAAGAAACAAACACGCACGCTATTTTGTCGATGACGCGTCAGCACTGCATTTGTAACCACCACATCTACCAATACTTCCGTGCATTTTTTCCTCAAAAATTATCCATAAACATAATGGATTAATATATTATATATAAGTTTACGATCATCAGTCATTGTGGTTTATTATAGTCTTGTAAGCTCTTTGCACTGCCGAGCTAGGGTTTGCCAGGCTGTCTAATTACCAGAAGCTTGGAAAATATTAATGGATTTTAAAATTAGCTTTGTGTACCTATTTCCTATATAAATTTATCGATTTTTCGTTTGCTCAAAATATATGTGGCTGTTAAAAATAAACTTGATTGATTTTGTTAATTATGAACAAGGAGCCGCCCCAAAAACGATTGGAAAGCATAAGTTTGATTGATTTTTCTCCTAGAACGCATATTCCAAACTTTTTAATGCTAATGATCTTTAATAACTTTTAAAAGCTCAACAGTTCGATTTGATTAAGTTTTATGAAATAATGATTCGAATTGAATTTTTCAACTTGCTTGAGTAATCATCTCGGGACGCTTTCATACGTTTTATAATTTCGGAGCGCGCCAAGTTCGTGTAAATACGCATTCCTCAATTATTCAGGGCAAAAAAAGTATTTGCATAACAATAAGGAAAAAATGAAATAACAAATCGAATAATTTTTTATATTGCGCGTATCTGCTAGCGCATGTACATACGCAGGAGCTTTGCAAGCGCGCACATAACGGGACATTGTAGTTTTATTAAATGAATTTATGTGCCCGAATCGATTTTATATAAATGGCTATCGACCCCTCGATGAATTTTCGATTAAACTCATCGTGCATGTAGCTGGCGCACATACGCCCGTTCGTTGCTACGCCACGAGAAATGTTTTTCGTTGCACAAAAAGGAATGAGAATTTCATACCATGAACGCACTTTTTTTCTGTTGTATCGATTTTATCTCTACTCGAGCGTGGGCGTTGGGTTGGGTTAACTTTTTTTCTGCTTCTGCTTTCTATACTTAGTTGCGAGCTAGCGAGGCTAACGGCTGTTATTTTTCATAACGCGAATAAATTTTATTGAGGACTATGCACTTTCGATGCATATCATTTCAAGCAAGCTTGGATATATTTTTTTGACAGAAGTTTCAGTAATTCCAAATTTACTTTAATTATTGGCCCGCTCAATTTCAATCAAAACTGTTAGCAATTATTGTCCATCTGTTAGCACAAGAATGTCTCCACTGATGATTTCTGAATTTTGGCTCGCTTTCTACATTGGTTGCAATTCTCCAATGAAACTTTCGCCACTTCAATGAAGACCATTGAATTAAAATCCTTTTTTATAATTGCATTATTGATTTTTGAATTTTTCTGATTATTTTAAATCCATCCGTTTCAGGTTAAAAATTATCGTCGATCTATTAGTGCAGACCTGAGCTTCCCAAAATTTCACTGTAAATAAAAGGCCTCTCGCTCGGGTTACAACATTTACCGGTGTTATGGTAACTAGCGCATAACCGGACTTGGCTTTGGGACATTTCATCTCAATTCTCCCGATAGTTTAGTACTACGTTCAAGAGTTATGGTCAATTATGTATTAGTTATCGAGAGCTCGTGCAGAATCGCAAATTTACGATCGCTCGAGATTACTCTTGGCTTTATTAGCTCTACCTCTCTCTCTCTCTCGTCCTAGCTTGGCTGTTGTACTTTCTATAGTGTGCTTAGGCCTCTGTGTGCCTCTCTTTCTCTCTCCCTCTCATTTTAGCCGGATAAATTTTATCCTTTTGTAAATTATACTTTAATATTTCTTGTATACGTATTCCCTTGTTTCACATCGCTAACGACTAATCGCTGGCTTTTCGTTTAACCACTCATTGTTTTATAGCAATCATATCCACCTTATGGTATCACATTTTTTCTGCTTGCAATTCCCAAGAAAAAAATTGATTTCTGTATTTACTTTTTATTTTAGATAAAAGTAATACTTGCAAGACTTATAAAATTTACAATCGGCATTCGATAGTAGCTAGCTACACTTAAGCGTAATAAATATTATATCGCATGGCAAAATTTCCCACGCAGTCAGCAGAATTTTTTATCACTACTCGATGGCATCCGCATTTTTCCGCAAGTTTTGTGTCGTGGGACAAAAAAATAGTTCTTTTTATTGTAGAATAAGTTCGATTTTGCGGTTACATTTCAATGTTGTTTTTAGTTGATAATATTTAAACGGTTTAGGTATATGTGCCCTGTTTGTGAGGTATAAAAATCCATACGACTGTAGGGTTTACAGACACGATGTCTTTAAATTACCGTTACTGTAAGGGAATATCTTATCATGATATTTCTCTCAATGTTCTAATCTGCTTTTATCTCAATGAACCGTCAAATTGATCTTTATCTTTTATTTGTGTTATAGTGTATCGGTCGGTCCTCCGAGAGCAGTACGAGCGGGGAGTTACGGAGCCCGACGAAACTAATCCGGGCTTGGATTCAGACGAAGGCTTCGACCGTGCAGATTTCAAGGTGGAATTCAGTCCAAGTCCAAATCTCGAGAGTCCGCAGTTTCAACCTCGGGACAATATTAACGGCTCCACCTCGTCGCGTTCCGGTGGCGTCAAGTCGCCCGCTTCCGAGACATCTTCACCGCCACGTGCCAGGATCAACGGCGATGGTAAGTTATATCATTCTCAATTCGTGTTTACTGGATTTCTATTTGTGTATTTATCTACTAGTTCAATGACGTGATTTATATGTTGGGTGAATATTTTTTTTTATGAATCATCAACATTTTTTACGCATGTATTTTTACTTCGAATGACGTGTAGAAATTAATTTTCTTATCACAAAAATTTATAGATATCATGATGTATTGTATTAAATATTTCTTGTGAAAATAATATAAAATAACGCAGATAAGTTTTGGTAATAAATTAATCGATAAACCGCATGAAATGCACAAATATATTATACAGTATTTGACCGCATGCATGATCAATTAATAACATAATTTGGTTTAAAGTTTGCATGTGAACATAGATTATTTTAGTTTTTGCTAAATGACAATAAAATAAACTCCACAAGACACTGGTAAAGACAATTTTAGCCTTGGACTTTTAGTGGGACTAAATTGATTATTAATACAGGTTTATGGAATGAGGCAAATTTGAGCAAAGCTCTCTACGACTTAATAAACTATTTTCAGTTTTCTCCGCAAATAAAAATTCTAGATTGTATTAATCTTAATAATTGTCAGTTCTGTAACAACTGTTAAAAAATTTAGCTAAAAGAAATATTACTGGCAAGGGACGATGAACAATAGATGGATAAGAATACGAATGCAACAATGTTCGTGAAAAAAAATTTGCTTACAAAAAACCTGCATTACGTGAACAAAGAAATCATAAAAGCATCTCTGAATGAAATCGTTATGGTACATGGTTTAGCCCTTGAGCGTTGCCTCTGCGATACAACGAGTATATGAATGCGTGCATGTGTACATGTAATAAGCTATGCTTCCCTCGGTGCATCAGTTTTCCGTTTGATGCACATATATGAAAACACGTTTTATACCGAGGCTCACGGAGGAAAGAGCGAGAAAGTCTTTGATGCCGTAATTGCTATATCGATGAAACTTATATATACTGCAAGCTCAAGTGTAAACACATAATAGAGCTTTTACGCGAAAAAAGGGGAGCGCGCTCAAGCTCGCAGTATCAGATAAAGTCATCGTTTATCGGAGAAAGAGAGGGGCAAAATACAAACGAGCAAGGATGAAGGCCTTTGCAGTATGTGTGTGTAGTACAGGGATGAAGCGTGAAAAAAGCTCAAGTTGCTGCAGTGCTTTTTTCCTCGACGCAAGCGTGTGTACTTTGACCTCTGTGAAAGTTTGAAAGCTTCGGGTCAACGTCAAATGCTATGCCAGGAGAATATATTTTCTATGCACGCGCGAGCTTTGGTGAAAATGACGCGCCGAGGGATGGGGATACTCAAGAGCGACAGAAAGCCGCTGGAGTTGAATTAGGGAGTAAAAAAAGCGTAGCCCGAGTAGCGGTTTCATTTGTAAAAGCATTTGTGAATTTTTTTTCGTAAGAATCGTGAATATTTTTACGAAAAAGAAATTATAAAAAGTTTCGAAAAGTGTCAGTAGAATCGTCTGATTTTTTCATTGCGATAAAAAGTACGGCTCAAAATTACGCTATATATTTACGGGAAAATAATAAATTCTGCACATTAAAGGTAGCTCTTGTACGTAGGTAATTTACAGAATAAAAGATATAGGAGTTAAGCGGTTTGTTACGTGTAAATAGCTAATTGCTTTTTGAACGAGCCAAGGTATAACCGCGCACGAGCTCGCCTTCATATGTATATATGTACTATGTACAGTGTACATAAACAGTGGCAAAGCGAGAAGGCCGTTGACTTTGGAAGTCGTTGTCCTTGTCGCGTATTAGCTTATCTTGACTTTCGAGTTATTTTATCCTTTGCCCCTTTTAACTTATAACGTTGTGATCTCGCCATATACATTAAGTAGTGTACTCCTTATCGAAATTCAAATTAAAAATCATGCATCAACGCAATATAAACGCAAAGCGACAACGGAATAGGAAGGGTTGGAAAAGAAATACAAGTTCCACCGCGAAGGAGCGAGAGAAAGAATTTTAATACGTCATCGCAATTAAACCGTAGAGTCTCATGAATAAACTACTTAGGTTAATTGCAGTTGTATAATTGTAACCCGGTGAAGTAATATGCACACATTTTGTCTGCTTAAGTACTCACATATTATAATATGCAATATTTTATCATTTTTTTCATTTATGCGTAAGCTTGACGACTTAATAACCAGACAAAAATTATGTACTTTTCAAATAATAAAAAAAGTAATTTATTACTTCTGTAACTCGGGCAATTTTAGAAAAACAAATATCTTTTATATGAAAAATTTGAGGTCATGGAATGGCATGCCAAAAAATTTTTTCTTTCCTTCAGGCCTGTAATTCGATACTTTGACCCGTAAATTGATAGATTGAGGAAACTCGATACCGTTTATAATAATATCGTGGCTATATCAAATATATTTACGGAAAAAAGCAAGATGAGTAGCTATAAAAGAGATTGTCCAATTCACCATGTTGGGCGAGCGTAATACTGCTTTCGTTTAAATCGAATGTATTTAAATGCAATTTTGTGCTATTGTTCTTTGAATTTGTTCCGATTAAGATTCCGATGAAGCAAGCCAGATTAGCATTGTTTTTCTCTGGAAAAAAAGAAAAAACTTTTCACTTGATAAAAGAAAATCAATTTTGTGTTTTACAAATTTGCTTTGCTTAAAAAACAGAACAAGAGAAAGGCCATAAAAGAAAAAAAACGGTACAAATCGAAAAGCAACTTTTATAAATCTCATTAACGTTCTGGTCTTGAATCTCCTTAGTCCTTTTTTTTTTTTTTTTTTAATTCAAGAATATAATCAGCGAGAGGGTAAATGCAAATATTATCCAAGGATTTGACGCAAAATTCGTCTTCATTTAGCGAAGGTTAATTTTGTTCTTTGCCGGATTATCTTGTTCTTTTCTACTGTCTTGGCTCTTCTTTCTAAGAAATGAAAACCTCTCAAAAAGTACAATGCGCATACGTATGAATGTATGCGTGTGTAGGGTTAAGCATAGTAGAAGCGAGGATGTAGCAATTGTAGTGACCTGTATTCTCCACACCTCAAGACAAAATTAGAATCAAATTAGAAACAGGAGATTATGCAAGTATGAAAATTTAATTAAAGAAACTTATGAATCGAGAATTTTGTTATTCTCACATTTTCACGGTTTCAACTTTTCGAGACAGGGTTTTTTATATTCACTAAATTATTGATTTTGCAAGCTCAAGTTAAACAATTTAATTGAATAAATGTACATAAATGAACTTGCGTCGTTGCCGACTCTTCATTCATTCGACGTGCTGGAAGGAGAAAAATCCCTTCTGTCTGAGGCGGGGGTGGAGGATTTACCAGAAGAGATTAAAACTCAAGAAAAGAAGAGACTGCTTTCACTAGAGTGAAAAAGAGAGAGAGAGAGAGAGAGATTATGTACTGTTTATATGTATACATGTGCGTAGTCGCTTCAATCCGCAAGAAGGGCCCCGCCACACCGTTGTTTATGTTTACATGCGCATACGTAATGCTCACTCCCTCTCTGACTTACTTTCTCCGTCTTCATGCATATATACGTTCACGCGCTTGTCGTAAATAAACAGACAGCGCAGTATATGTGTATTAACATGATGTTGCTTTCGCGTACACGCGCGCGCGCGTGTGTGTGTGTGTGTACGTGCGCGAACGCGAGGGGTTTAACTTTGAGTTTTGTTAAAAAGCGGAGAAAGGAACTTTTCTTAGTTAACTTTAACCTTCTCTGTGTATAGTGCTAGCCTAGCTAGCTTGTGGGCTAAGCTTCCTTTTAATTATTGCAGCTTTTTTTTATCGACTTTAAGAACTAAAAGGCTGCATACATTTTTTTGCGCGCCTTTATTTCGCCTTGTATCGCTTCCGCCTTGAGCGTATAGAATATTGATTTCACGTACATTAACTCGTGGAAAAAATTACTCTTTTTCACAAAAATTCGAGTGTATACGCTTTATAAACTTGGCTATAATCATGTGATCGAGAAAGAGAGAGAGAGAGAGAGAAGCGACAAAAAAGGCACCCTAACTGGCCACGATCGCTTACGTACGAAAGCATTAGCCAAAGGAAGAAAAGCCAAAGTTTCGAAAACTGCCGTTGCGTGAGCGTAGTCATCTAATTGGAAAGCCGTAGAGTCATTGTCCGGAGGGGTTCTTGGCTTTTTCTCGCCTAAAGCTCCAAGAGACAACGTTGTTCTCGCGCGATTTTACGGATCAGCGGCTCTTTCGGTGGGGGCGGAGCCATAGCGCGGCAGCGGCGGTGGAAGCAAGCCCCGAACGACGCTCCTGGCACACGATGAACTTCCCGAACATCGGGAGCGAGAGAAAAGTCCACTGACTCGCGGGCAAAGTGAGCTGAATTTTCGTTAAATCGAGACGATAGAGACGGAGAGAGAAGAGGAAGACGACGAGTCTTGCGCTCGTTTTCAAGAAGTAACACGGTGGGCGTAAAGTGAGAGAAAATTCACGCGAGCACACAGCGACATATCCGAGAACTATTTGAGAATCGATTGTAAGCGCTCCATTCAGAGAGAATTAACTTATCGACCAAAACATCTTAATTGTCTGTAAAGTTTGGTTACATATTAACGCTCGCATTACGTGTGTGAGTGTGGCCGCAAAGAAAAGAGCTGCACTCGCGCCGATGTATAAGATCGATATACGAAGTAACTTGGCTTCGCGTTCTTCACAATGAATCTTTAAAAAGTTACCTCGATGATACTTATTTCATCGTGAGAGTCAAACTCCGAAAATGGCTACTTTAAAATATTACACAGCTCTTGTTCAAAAGTACTTTGGGAGCCCGCGCATACAGTAGCCGAGCTTCGCGCTTTTTGGATTTTAACTTCGGTTGTTTCCCCAAAAATTATTTTTTCAAAGTTCGAGCCTTATCGTAATGGAACATCGGTCGGCCCGAGCGAAGTTCTGTACAAATTTGTATATCTGAATACATTATGTACTTCATCCTCTCTTGCGCGCATTCGGCCCAGTTGCACGCGTGTTTTTCCCAAAAAACATCCTCTCGGTCGAGGTCGCTCTTTCTCCCTGTATTTCTGATTTTACTCTTTATCTTGCTTGCATTTATCTTTTCCGCGATTCTACCGTGAATAATTTAATGTATAAATACATTTGATATATAATGCAAAAGTTGAAAGCGAGATTAAAGCGAGGCATTTTGCTGATTTTATCAGTATATCTTCTCTCCATTGATCGCGAAAATCGCATTGATATGCTGTATAACATTTCAGTTAATGTCTTGTATGTTTTACTCTTTCTACGGCGCTCGTGCAGCTCTAATTACACGAATAAACATGGAAAAATCGATGCCCAACGTCGAGTCCACGCATTAAGCTCCAACGGATAATCAGTGCTTCAGCGCCGTTCCACGTATATAAAAAAAAAAAAAAAAAAGAAACAGAATGATGAAGTAAATCGCGTATAGGGGGTATATTTCGTGCGTTTTTATTACTTATTTGCGGATGTGAAATTTTCGTTCTCATTTTCTCTATTTACGGTAGCTGGCTCGCAATGAAAATCGAAAAGCAATGCGGCGTATAGTTCATTATTCACGCATGGCGGGAGCAGCAGCTCGGCAGCACAGCCATAAGGGCTGCAGCGAGCTTCTGCGATCCTTTTGATCTGTTCGTCGTACATAATAGCAATTCTAGAGTTAATAAGTTTTGAAAAAAACCTTTGGAAGCTCGCGCGCGAGTTGGCTTGTTTTTGACGGTACAGCACGCAAACGTGGATTTGAGTCTGTGTACGTTTGAGATGTGTGCGTTGGTATATAAATGCCTTTTCGGACACAGGACACACGTGGGTAGACTCGCTCGTTCGAGAGAAAGTTCAGTGGTTTGCTTAGAGGCTTGCATATACGAGAGCTCGAACTGCTTGCCTCTCTAGTTTGTAATTGCTTGGGTTACCGTGAATTAGCTGATAGAAGCTGCAGCAACCCCCGTTGTACGTATACACGTGCATGTATGTATGCCGTACCAGCCACGCGTGCAGCGCATTTACAACGAGCGCAGCGGCTGCAGTCTTGGGTTTCGTTTTAACGTGTTTGTATATTTGTTGCCGTTGTTATTGTCGCTATCCAGGAGAGAGCCGATGCGAAGCTTAAATATCAAGCTCGCTCGGCTTGTATATATGCAACGCGAGGCTTTGGCCGATACTCTGTTATATAAAGTTTCAGTCGTCTACGAAAAAGGACGGGAGGACAAAAAAAATGCGCTTATACGTACACGAGCAACAATGTTGTGTATTGTGTAAAACTGCGGATCGTGATACACAAGCCTGTTGGCTTCGGCGCACGAATGCCGTATATAGTATACACGTACACACGCTGCAGATACGCGATAAAGGCCTTTGCCTTATACGCGTTATACATACACATGCCGCGCGCGCGCGCGGATAAAATGTCGCGCAGCGAACTACGCGACATGATGAATAGACGCACGCCAACTATTTGTACAGCTTAATTATATATATACTTCCTTTAACTTCGGCAACGTTGTTTATAGTCGCGCATACATAATTGAATTCGGCAAACTTAGCTCTTACTCGCTCAAAACGAATCACTGAAATAGTTAAGATCGCTGAGCCGATTTCGCCCTAGTGTGTATACGCAACGATATTGTATTTCTATCGATCAAGGCTATATACGTTTCAATAAGAGCGAGAGCCGAGCCACAGCGGCGGCGCTCGTTCGTATGAGTGGCGAAATTCATTGCGCAATTACGAGTACGCCTGGGCAGAAAATTCATCCCGACGCAAAAAAAGCGGCTGTATTTATACACGCTCTACTATTGGCCGAAATTCGGCCTAAATCGCTTCTCTCTCTCTACAGCCCCCTCAACGACTATAGTCATAAACTCGCGCGCGAGCGTGTAAGTCGAAAATGAGGGCTCGATTCACAAAATGTGGTAATGAACGAGATGCCGATATGGGCGCCGCTTTTAATTAAAGCCTCCTTTCGGCGCGCGCGTATTTCTGAATTATTTCGCCCCGGATATATACGTATATGGTCTATAGGATCGCGCCCGCCTATGCTGAAATATATACGTATATAGAACATGCATGTTGATTGCTTATTCGTTCGAGGAAAATCTCGTCGACTTTTTTCGCACGATCGAACGATATCTTCTAGGCCATCTGGCTCTTATGACTGCTTATGTGCTCCTATAGCAAACGAGGTGCGAACGTTTTGCCTATAGAAAATTAAAGTAATTTTTTCAAATTTATTAATCAGAAAATTTCCCATTCTGTATAGTAAATGGAATTGACCAGAGGAAAAATGAATCCATCGAGAATGGGCAACGAATTATCGGATAAGATTTGAAAAATATGAAAATTTCATTGAATAGACAAGTGTTTTTCATCAAGTCAGTAAATAAAAGACAAGAGTATTCAAGTCCGCGAAACTGCACTTATTGGGCTCTCTTCTTATATGCACATAAAAACTATCAAACACCGCATTGGATCTTGAGCTTCGCCGAGTCTTTTTCGCGCGAAAGTTTCCTGCGTGTGCGCGCGCTCTTTTATACGTTACAGCTGCTATCCTAGGAAAACGAAAAGCTCAGCGCGAAAAAAGTCGAGCGCTCACGGCGAGTGAACGACGACGTCGTGTCCTGCGCCATCCGCGCGCTGCGTCTGTGCCAATTTGCATTTAGATTAGCACTCCTACAGGAGCAAAAAAAGGATGGGATACAGTTTACATAGTAAAATTTTTACCCTCCGAAAAGTGTGAATAACCTGTTGTGGTATTCGCTCTGAAACTTCTCTTTGCGGCCTTATACACACGCGTAACTCACATTTTTAGAATACTTACTGTGAGCTCGTGACTCTGCGCTGTTTGAATAATTTTTTTTTTTCAACTTTTTGTGCGTGCTTTCGGGATGGGGACGGCCAAAAATTTTATTGGTGCCAAAATCGCCGATAGACGTGTACGATTACATCATACTCAAAAAGGAAAGCAAATATTCGCTTTTAGCGCGACGGTTGTTTATTTTAAATCTATATAAAATAATTTCTTTTTCCTTGGCGAATACATTAAAAAATTTATTCCAGCAGTGTATAACCAGGTTATATGAATATACTTTTACTTTTATTTGCCCTGAACTTTACGTCAGTTTTTATTGGTTTTAAGCATCATAAATATACGTGTGCGTCGAAATTTAATGACACCGTTGTAATTAAACGCTAATGCCTTCATTGTGATAGAAAAAGCGTTGCCATCGAAAAACTGCGTGCTAAAAATTACAGTAAGCGAAAGAAAAGCATTTAAAATTATTCAATGTCTGTACTCGATCTTTTATTCTTTTTTAATCATCCCATTCTACCTTATTTCTCGTTTTCATCCGGGGTCTATGTGTGATTTTACATTTGCCCATACGTACGCACGTGTGTAAAATCTTTTGGTATTCCGATCACGTTCGTTATTCTTTCATTTACGCTGCGCGCGCGGGAAAGAGAGCATACAGCGAGCAGCACTCCGACACTGTTTGTCACGTAGTCGAATTCAGCAATATCTCGGAGTTGAAAAAAGAATTAAAAAAAAAAAAAAAAAACGAGTCTCGAGCTAGCTTTAATTAAGCTTTTGGATCATTATCTCACTCGCAGTATGCCGAGTTTCTTCAGCAAGTCTAGATTTCGATTTTCGAGCGCATCGCTTTTTTTCTATCGAGAATATGGTTCTGAGATATATTTTTTTTCGATACAACCTGATTTTAAAAAGTAATATTTGGTGTTACAATATTATTGAAAGGTTTCATGTTATTCCATCAAAGCTTAGTAGGTAAATAGAGGAAGAGATGCATGTACGTGCCGGGAGCAATGATAAATGTATTAAGTGGAAAAACATCGGTAACATCAATTTCATTGCATTCTCGCGAATGCATTTCAAATGCAGATGGTACACATTGAAGCAATTCTGCGATATTCAATGAAATAATAACTTATTTTTACAATTTGTAAATACATTAATTTAATTAAATATACATTTCTAACGGCGACATAGGTGTATAATAATTTCATGCATATAATGGGATAGAGCTCTTTTGTACATATATAATAAATTCACAAATGTTGCTTGCGAGGAAGAGAGCCAAAAGGTCTGCCACGTATAATCCTTTTTCTTTTAATTCTTTTCGTATGGGTATCTTGTTTCTCTTAAGATTCTTGTCTATTTACTTCGTTCACGATATTCCTGGATTGACTTTGATCTAGAGCTTATAAAAATTATCATAAAATATTTTTGTAATCAGGAAAACCTAACACTGGAGACTCGACTTATACTTTCACATTTAATTTGGAACGTGTAAATTTTTATTTTCTACCCTAAGCAATTTATTCGACTTACTAAACTCAACAATATGACGTAAAATTTAATTCAAATAATTATGTTTGTTGGAAATTCTAAAAGAAAGTGTCAATAAAAATACGATTTTTGCCTTTTTCATATCTTGAGAAATCTCCGCCAATGAGTCGTAAAATTAATTTCAAACAGACTACAAAACTAGCTTTAGAGAGAAAAATTGACGCATTCAACTGTCATTTGCAAAACTTATTGGCCTTACAAAAAACACATTGCAAAGTTTTATTTCAAAAAATTCTTCATGCCAGTAAATGAAAACTTTAAAATCGAAGTCCATCCAAACGCGCGCAAGTCCTGTAATGAAAGAAAGAGAAAAAAAATGAAGGAAACGACAAAGTCTTATGCTGATGTATAATACCCAACTCCAATTTAGCGGGTGGTAAGCGCCTGCAGCAGAACTACCCCAGTGCAGTGGTCGGTAAGGGAGAACGAACCTGGAAAAAACTGCAGCAGCGTCACGGGCACTTACCTACTGTCATCAAGGATTGCCCGACGCTCGGTAATAGTCAATCCCGAGCTGGTTCGACACTCTCACTCGGCAACTTTTTCCTCAACGAGTGGATCGCTGCTTTTAACTTTCTCGCACGTAAGTAAAGCGAGGATGTATCAATGGGGGGGTTAACCGCTCACTTGCCGACCATCAGTTAAAAGTCGGTATTGATTCACATAAAATTTAACGATTATTGTGTAAAAATTTATATGAGTTATTGAGAGAACTACTACGGATATAAGTATAAAGATTAATTTATTATTATATAATATTTATTAAAAACAAAAAAAAACTTCAATCATTATGGCACGTTATTCACTGAAGTTATTTTAGGATGATTGGCTGATCGCAACGTTTAGTAATATTGTCTGTTAAACCGACGAACACCCAAACAATATCTTGACCGCAATTAAATATTTTCTTAAATAATATTTTTTTTGTCGTTAAATATACAATTTGAAAAAGCTTAGCCTTTGAAAAGACTGTTTTACAAATACAAGTTCCTACTACCTTCGTCTAATAAGAATTGCCGTTCTGCCAAATCTTATACAATACAAACCTTCAATTTTAGGCACAGGGCAATATACACATCAGAAAATTAGCTTGCATTAGGAGTTTCTCAAATCGAATTATGTCAAGGTTAATGTCACATTTGTATGCGAAAAAAAACCTCGAAAGATTTTGATGAATGCCGTGATAAGGTATCATTACGCCTGCTCCGATGCAATGAAGATATGACATTATACGAATTTGCTTGCGCAGCTTATTAAATTTTTTTACAGACTAGATTATTGCATGCACTATTTTTTTTAGTAGCTTTATTGAATTTGATAAATGCTTCAATGTTTCAAAACATTATTTTTATAATTTGGACAAAGATGTAATGTAAATTTCATGTACAATTCATTTTTTTTCCAACAGAGAATCAAGAAAAGTTTTACTTGTACGTGATAGTTTCGGTGACGGCCGGAGTATTAATATTGCTGAGTCTGGTGATAGGTCGACTCTTATTTAGTCGACATCGGGCAAAGCGAGATGCCAAGTTTCACGCCAACAACGAGACCTTACCCAACGGCTTCACCGACGACATCTCCGAAATCGATGCCGACATCGATTTAACGACTCCCGTACCGGTGCCAATGCAGGACACTAGGTGAGTACTCTTTCTCTTTCTAATATTCTCCTTCCTTTTTTCATTCTCCGATACAACATTTTGAAAGTTGTATCTTAGTTAGAAATTAATGGCGTATGAAAACTTTGTAATTTATTATCAAGCTCACAACGAAACAAAAATCAATAGCGAAAAAAAGTCTAGCCATTAGTCACACGCAACCACTGATTGGTTTGCTGAGATTAATAACAGAGGCGATGAAAAAAGTCACATGGTTTGTCGACTTTTTCCTACACAGACTTGATGGATTACGCGTTTGAAAAAAAATTTCGTAGCGCGAACTTTATTATAGACTAGAAGTACCGTTCACGTGACCATGTCGGCGCAGTCTGCACTTTAATTATCCATAATGTTTTTTCTTTTATTTTCTCAAATGTGTTACACGTCATTCAATCTTGTCGAATTTAACAGGTTCGATACTGTTCTGCCTAGGTTGCCGGAGACTCAATTGGCCGAGCGGCTCCACGCCGAGCGCTTCTACGGCGGCGACACAACGAGATTACCCCTGTCGTCGGCCAGCTCGATGCACTCGGGCCACAGCACGATACTGTCGAGTAGTCTGCTGCAGCATCATCATCTGCCGCCGATCAACGCGACGACCACACCCGCCGGCATGAGGGTCGATCTCGGCAATCACATGGTTGGCACGGACAATCTCCACACGATCCTGAGGACCGACGCCGGCCGAAGCGGCCTCGGTGCTGGCCCCAAAACCAGCTATTACTACGGCTGACAAGAGGACGGGGGAGCCGGATTCCCTACGCGTGAACTTGTCCGCCCCCCCTCGTCGTCCGCTACGAGTCAAACGCATCTCAGTCCTGTGGCAGAGGTCAGCGCTCGAAAGTATTGCTTTTGAGCTCTCGTTGTGCGTTAAAATATATTTTTTGGACTGCCGAATTCTGATGTTTGTCTCCTTGTAAATAATTACTGTGAAAAGTGGGTAAGATTAGGTGATAAAATGGGCAAGAGTAAGGCGTTGAAAACTTTTGTTCATTCTATCTATTAATTTGGAACGAACAAATAAGCCATAAAAGAGAATTATTCATGAGATTGATAATAGCCAAACATCTGTGGAATGAGATTATGCGAAAAGTTCTCAAAAAAGATTTTCGTACAATCTTAAAGAAATTAATTGAATATGACATGCTGAAATTATTCCTGTGTCTCGAATTCTTGTATAATATAAGTGTACATTAAACTTGTAAATAAGAATAGAATAATATTTCTTTTTATGAATGGAAAATACTTTTGAGTAAGAATACAATAATTTTTTCTATTGTTAATGAAATTTAAAGATATACAAATGAATAGATATAAAGAACTACATAAATTTTCTTCGATTTTTAAGATTTGATCTTGTAAATAAAGTGTATTATTGTAAAATTTATGTCCAATGAAAAAATTCGCTTTACATGTTACAGCCATTTTTGATAGTAATACGCGATTGAGAAACTAAATGACAAGTGGCTGTGAAATCAAAGCGATGGATTTAACATGCGATGCGTGATTGAAAAATTGAAATAATTACGAAAAAAATTGAACTTTAAATTTAAAAAAATCTATGTTCAAAAGAAGTTTATTTGAAAAAAACTTTTTCCTCAACATAAATAAATCCTCAACATATTTCGACAATAAAAAAAAGAAAAATGACAAATCAGGGGTTTTATCGTCAATCGTATCGTAAAAAATTCAAATCTTGATTTTAATTTTAAAAAAATAACTAAAACGAAAAAAAACATGATAAATTAAAGCGTTATCAATCCTTGAATCGCTGAACTTATATACTACAGGTACTTATATCGATGAAAAAAGCGCGTACCAAAGATGAACTACTTTTATCATTGATTCTTATGATAATGCTTTTATTCTTGTTGATAAATTTTAAGTCGAGTGCCTGACATTTCGAAGTCGTTTGGTATACCAAGTGCACGTTAAAATTTATTTGTAAGTTATATCGTATATAAAACCAGTTAAAGGTAAAAAATATTCTACAAAAAAATGTACTTCATCAATAAACATTATTGTCAAATTTAGGTGCAAAAATCTTGTTGAGTCATTGTAACAAAAAAATTAATAGTCTCTAAATAGACAAGAGTTGACAAAAGTATTTTAATCTAGAATTGTTTGGATGGTTATCAAAAAGGTGTATATCTACATGGTCTATGATGTAAAATAATTCAAGTGATTTAACGTTCAAAGAGACAAGTTATTGATTGTTGATCATCTTCTAAACGATACGTGCACCTCTTATACCCGATCTTCGTTTTCGTAAACAATGTATAATCTTTTCATACGAAAAGTAACTCAGAAATAATGACGTGTCACGTGACAAAAAAATAAGAGATTAAAGTGTCAATAGATTTCCATAAAATATAAGAATTGTAAATATTTATTGTATAAAAAAATCTCTATTAAATAATGAACTTAAACTCACATAGCGAGATTCCAAGAGATTTTTCTTGAATGTATAGAGAATAATTGTTGAAGGGTGCAATATTTTAACTTTCGATGATTTGAAGTAAAGCAAAGTTTGAATCGCATGTGTTTATGGTGATAGCGATAATCACAAACTAAGTATATTCATTTTAATGAAAACGCGTAATTTAAGTGGAATAATTTGCTATTATAGAATTGTAATGAGTTACTGTGAAAATTATGTATTTATTACTTGAACGTCAAACGTCTCGAGAAATTTAGAATTGCTTGCATGCCCTATGCACGTCGGTTAGCCACAAGAAACGTACGAGACTCTAGAGAAATGCATTCAATTAATCACGTACACTATTGTATGATTTTGTCTCTGAAGACACTTGAATGAGCCGCACAGCGTCACAACGTTGTTAATTACGCTTCCATTGGTAATCATAGGGCAGTTGATTCGACACAAGAGTTTGGTGACTCAGGAGACGTGACGAGGACTGTAGGGGAAATTTCTTAACTTGCGTATCCTTGGATATATCAGTAATACGGATCTTATCGATTTGCATTAAATTGTGTTGTACTACAAGGTGCGAAACGTACACTGTTACAAGCGGAAGAAAATTGTATAATGTAAACTGTTTTGATGGATGAATAAAAATTTTTTTATAATAACTTATTTCCTTTATTTAAACCTTGTATTTTAAAAATTGTAGCATCATAGAGTAACTATCTCGCAAAAAAGTGAATCTCTATTTATCGTTTCTGATTGACTTCTCATAAAGTTGGCACCGTGAACATCTCTTATTGCCGTTTCCTGCTTCACATACATTCAGACGTATATCCGGTTGCAAACAACTTTGTCGTCAAGTCATAATACATGGCCCAGCCTTGGCTCTATGGAACTCAACAAGAGAAGCTATTTTACCCCTATAAGCTCCATTATACATATATATAAAACACTGCAAGAGCTGCTGGTGTGATTCTCGTCACGTTAAAACATGCAGCGGCGGTAGTAGTTTGCCCTCAGGCTGCTATATATAATACCCAACTCGTGGCATCTCATTTATCGTTTCGAGAAAACTTTGTAACTTAGCCTAGCCGTTGTAAAATCTATACGTGAACGCATGTATACGTATTGTGTTGAAATTCAGAACAGCTCATGGGTGATCAATAGAAAAGAAGACAGAGAAAAAAGGAGTGCATAATGTTGTGCGTACAAAGAATAAGAGTAATAAACAGCAAAGGAGTACTTTGGCTCCGTAAGCTTTTATGTAACATTTTGGCGGACGTGCCACACATTTCACGCATCGGATATTTGACACTTGAAAAGAGCCGAACGACCGACTGTTATTCAGTTCATTCAATGAGTGATATTCAAGTCTATCGCTAAACCTCGGAGATGACCCTTTTTGAATGATTAAAATTTTCAACTTTCTTTTTACAATTTTTATAAAAAATGGTTCGCGTTTGATTATTCGGTGATACGATGCATGTATCAAATTCATAATAAAGTAATCGATATTTTATCCACTGAAGCGGGTATATTGCGAGTTCTATAATCCTCGAGATCGTTTCAGCAACAGCGGCAGGAGTCAGGAGACTGTAAAAAGGCACGATAAAAAGCTGTATTAATGGCTAATACAGCAAAGCAGTAAAGCAGTTGTAAGCACTGCGTAGAGCTGAATCACAGGGGGCCACGCGTTGTTTGTATTTCTTCGCTCAAACATACAACGCGAGCATAAAATAACTTCCGATCGCGAGCTTTTATAAAACGGCGCGCGCGTGTGGTGACAGTCGGTTGTAAAAAAATTGTTCTCGCGGCCCAGCTCTGTCGGTCGCGATCACGCTCGTTCCGGTGCAATGAAGTGTCGACCGGCTTCGCAAAGCTTGCGACAGGGAGGGGAAAAAAGACGGGAAAACTATGGATCGTAGCGGCGCGCGAGCTGCGGTGCTAACAGTGCTGCTGCTGCTGTTGCTGCTACTGCTGGTCAGTCGGTGAGCGCGTACGTATATGGAAATCGGATTGCTACCCGTTGGGGAACGCGCTATACACACGTACTCGAGCGTCAACCTTTGAACGAGTGACCTGCTTCGAAAATTATATTCATTGCTCGTATAAGCATATATAGCCCCTTCGCTCTTTCTCTCTCCTGCCATAGTGTATATACCCACTTGCTGAGCTGCCACTACTACCACTGTGCTCTTACTTCCAAGTCCTTTTTTTCTTCTTCACATATATGTATATGCCGAGCTTCCGTTCCACCTTTCCTCTCCTAATGCGCCCCAGGATCAATCGGATCCTTTTTTTTCTTTTTCCCCGACACGCGTACTGAATTTTTTGCCAGGTCATTTTTTATAAATATAATCTCGTCGTTTTCAGCCTAGGCACTCGACGAATCGCGCAGACGAGCTCAATTTTTCAGCAATAAAAGTATCATTATGTAAGCACGCAAATTTAAATAGACAGAGCGCACCAATAGTGTTATATGTATGCCGAGCTAATTATAAATGATGCGTCTGCGATAATCCCCATAACCGGAGAACAATCGAATCGCGTCGATAATAGCACGACGACACACATCGATAATGCAAAGAAAAAAAAATGAGATTCGAAAAGTTGCGCATAAAGTACTAAGCACCATGGCAGAGCTTGAGTACTTGAGAATTCAGGGAAGAAAAAATTTCCTCGTTACATCAAAATTCGACAGCAAGCGGCAAACTGGAACGGAGTCCGCGAGGAAAAGAAAGTGGATGGGTATATAAAAAAAAAGTTACAGCTCGCACACTCTCGTCGCTATATATGATAGGTTTGTGAGCTTTAAACAAACCCAATAGCGAGTTGTTCAAAGCTCGCACACTCCTGGATACAAAGCATTGATTAGCATTTAGATGAGAAAATTTCTGGGGGAACTATACGCGGCACACGAGCACCAAGGGGGTTTACACACTCACTTACATATATATATGATGTGTGTGCTTACGTGTACGTGTGTGAGTGCAGTGTGTGTCGCTTTCGACAACCACAAATCCGCGTATATTATACCGGTGCCAATGACGAGCGATTACGCGAGCCAATTTATTATATACTTTTACATCTACGTTCCGCGTCGTCGGTATTCGTTTTATGAATTACATTATGGTTCTGCCAAGATTTTCTTTTTTTTTTTATGAATTACTTACCACTACACGGCAGATAAGTTACGTTAATGACGGGAGACACTGTCGCAAAGACCATTCACTTTTCATCGCTGCATCAAGGGTAGTATAGAGGTATATGCCGACATTCATGCAAAAATTTTAGCTTGCCAAGTCGACAGATTACAAAAGAAACAAACAGTTTTCTGGTCCTACAACGTTGTCGAGCTTTGTATAAGCAACTTTTTTTTTGTTCCTCATAGATAACACGCTAAGCAAGTAGTCAGAAAAAAACTTGTGTCACTCGTGTACACATTAAACTTGAACCCCACTCACGATGGTTACCTTTATTTTTTTTCTTCATTCATTGATCTTACAATTTTGAAACATGCATCTTTGGCATAAAGGGAAAGGAAAAAGGAAACGAATAAGGTCAAAGTCAACAGGCGCGCGCGCGCTCAAACATTATTAATGTGCTAAAATTTTATTAAACTCATCCAGCCGTATTTTTATCATCACGCGACTTCACCTCGTAAAGTTTGCTTATTATCTCTCTCATAGGCGTATGCTTACAGTAAATGGGTAAATTACGAGCGCACACACGCGTGAACAGGGGATTTTTTTAAAACTCAACTTGGATTAAGTTACAAGATTAACAAACAAGTGATTAAAGACATTTGACATCACGCTGATTGGTCCTCGACGCAGAAAATAGATTGGATTTTTTGTCTTGAAGCTTTACAAACTTTTTACTCAATAATTATTTGGTGGTACAACAGTTACTGCATATTTTCAATCAAACCATACATTGAGGTATCGGGTATGTATTAATATATATTTATTAAAAATAATTAAGCTACATTCGTTAGTTTTCGAATTGGGTATAAGCATGGCAGTGCTGACATAATTTTTCGAAACTACGAATTTGTATTTACAATTGTTACTTGATTATTATAGCTATCACGATTATTGCTTTTTAAAATTGGTATCAAATTGAAAGATGGCGACAATTTCTGATATAAGTGGTATCATTCGTATTTGTTGTTTATATTAAAAATGTTATACAATTTTAGTCGAGGCTATAAAATTCATTTAGTAAGTGTATTCATATTTTGATATGTTTCAAAATTAATCATAAGCTTTTAATGGAAATAGGAAAAAAAACATAATTCAAGAGATTATTTTATCATTCGATGAGGAAAAATTGAAATCGAGGAAGCTAATTACAATCACAGCCTATTTCTTATTCTATTGTTACGAGAACTAGGAGTTCCATCACATATTTTTAGTTTTTAATAATTTATAATAACTTCGAGTCGTACTCTGAATTCATCTTCAAAATTCCCGTAAAATATTACTACATAAGTTTCTTTTTCATTTGTAGGCCATTAAATAATATCATGAATACATGCATTCAGGTTTTAACTCAATTGATTTTTCTATAAAAACTTAGTTGCTCACGCGAAAATCGATGAAAATAGCTGTATATTATATACGAGTGCCCTCCGCACAAAGCATGATTGTACTTAAAATCTATTCCCTATGTAAAAATATATATTTTTTGTTTTATTTTCCTCAAAGCAATACACACTAATTAGTCCATTGGGCGATAAGACGTCACGATTCCAGCTCTGTGACGACATGCTTTTTCCTCGATGTCGTTTGCTCGACGAGTCCTCGTGCAGTTTCTGTCCATGGCATGGATACTGACTTGTGCCGTGTTCAATAAGCGGAAAACGAGTCGAAGAGCAAGTGCTGCAGATCAGTGGACGACTCAAGTAGATCGGGCCAATTAAAGTAGCCTCAGCTGTTATCGATGTCTCTAAGTGCAGAGAAGGGACACAGGAGTGCGCCGTGGAGCTATTGCTTTCCGAAGAAGAGGATAAAGAAAAATCTATAGATTTGTATGAAATAAAAAAATAAGCTAGAAACTAGACAAGATCATAAGGCCAATTACGTGCTCTCATTTAAAAACATTATAATTACATGCTCCGTTCGGATATTTTCCTCCTGCGTTGAAAGTTTTTACAACAGTTCCATTCGGGTTTGGCTTTGTAAATTTTAAAAAGAGCTTTAACCGCACGTCCACTATTACGGTGACAATTATATTCTCATAGACAAGTAGCTATACCATAATTTGGTCAGACAGTCGTTTTAATGATTTGTATGAAAAAACTTTCGGTAGTAAAAACTCTAATTACCCGTTTAAAACGTTAGCTTCTCAGAAATTGTTACAAAATCTCCAGTATATATAAAGAAAGTGCTTGTCTAAAAGGCGCCAGCTATAAGGTATTGCATAATGAAAAGAAAGGTTTTAAATTGCTACTTAATAAACGCAAACAAAAGCTTGTGCGCTTTCCTTTTACTCCTCGTAAATAGGAAGCTTTTTTTCACTCAAGAATGAAAAGATATGCTCATCCAAGAGTCAAAAATACATCTCAGCTTACAAGTAATAAAACAGCTATTAGCGAGAGGGGCGCAAAAGCACGAAAGGTCGTGTTAAAGTTCGCCGCTGGACCATTGTTCCTCGTGCCGTTTGTACAACAATGCCAGAGAAGACGCAGAGCTTGAAAAATAAAATAAAAATATGTACAAAATGCAAAAGTTATAGAATGGGAGAGAAAGAAAGAGAAAGAGAAAGACAGGGAGACGGCTCAAGAGGTAGTCGACAATATCGTCTCGGCCGTCTCGTCGCGTCGTCATAAGGGCCTGTGGTAAACGACCTCACCGCACTCGAAGTGCGTAAGTCGGCGGCTTCGTCGCTCGACTCGCGTACTGATCGAGTGCACACTGTAACACACAGAAACAGAGACTTATGGGTCACATTGTATAAAATCGTGAAATAAAACCAAATAAATATAGAAATGCATTTCATTTTTCTATTCTTTTTTTTTGCGAGTATAAAAGCTGCTGCGTTTGGCTCTCTACGGTACCCCGAGGCTATATATTCCGCAACTTGTGGGGTCAATTACCCAAGTATTAATTTCTACTGTGTATATGCAAGTGACTTACCTTGATCGCTACGGCCGAAAAGTTTTCGATTTACATCTCCGGTTTTCGTGAGAGGCTTACTTTTCTAATATTCCGGTGAAATTTAGAAGGGATACCTGAGAGTTTTCCTAGACAAATAATGAATGATTGCTCGCACGAGTAAATATTGTATTAGCGCCTATAGGTTCAGATTTAGAGCTCATGTTCGCTACGTATAAATGCGAGCTCTTATGAATGATGAAGACCAGTTGTTACGATGAAGAGAACATAATTTGAACAGACTTCACTTTTATACCCACTTGATTAACTTATTTATATGGTGCAATTATATATAGCTTGGCTATGTATACATGAGAAAAAGAGAGAGATAGGGGGAAATACAGGAGAAATAGTGAATATCTAAATTCAAACCATTGTTCGATTTGAAAAAAATTACTATAACAATATATTCCCTAGCAGTGTAGGTAAAAAAAAAGAGAGAACGTATCTCGCTACATGGTGGAAAAAAATCAATCGTCTGACTATAATCGGACCCGATCTACTCGCTGTTGCCGATATGCGAGGCGCAGCAAGTAGTAACGGTGCAGTGCCGTATGCGCGTCAAACTTTTGTAAAAAAAACTTTATCTCACCTAGTTAAGTTAGGATGTATTCATACTGCCATTAACTGCATGTTTTCTTATTCAGCATGAACTACGATAAACTAGTCGTTGTCGACGAGCAAGTATGCTTTATTTTGTTCTATAATCGCATGTTGAACACGGCTTTACGTACAATGCTCGTGTTTAACAAATAAAAAACACTGAGTTCGTTAATTTTTACAATTTCTATTATTTTATTACGACCAGTGAATTGCTTGCAACGATCCATACTTATTAAAACTCGATGATTCAATTATCGTCTTTACTTTTTTCGATAGAGATGGTAACTTTACTGTAACGGGGTAATAAAATCGGATGAGTATTTTTTATATATTTTTTTACTAGGGATCGAGTGAGAAGTTAACACACTGGCAGCATCGCCAAGAAGACTTTTAATTAAATTTTATCCGTTACTCGGATATTATATATATGTGAAAAAGAAATGGGGCAATGTAGCTGTAGCAAACTCGGGCACCCTTTTTTCACATATATTTACTAATATCCCTTCGCATTGAAATGAGTTCATCCCAAGGAAAGTTATAAAAAAAAAAAGGATAATTTTCCGAACAGCTATAACCAGGCGTGCAACTGTAATCGCCCGTGGCCACATGGCCCCGATGAAGCATACATCGCACGGAGCCACACAGAAGAGGCTCTTTTCAGCGAGAGAATAAGGACAGAATTCATATTTTAACCCAAATGCGGAGAAAGAGAAAAAGTCGATCGCCAACAGTAGCAGCCCAGGGAGTGATTCTGTTCGCGCACATAACACAAAGGGATCATGAGTCTATTGTCGCTGCTGCTGCTGCGCGTCCGAAACGAAAAGAAACCTTTTTTCGTGTATGAAACTCGTACAACATACATACAAAAGCGTACGTGTGTGGGTGTGTGTCGGCTGAAAAATCGCTGCTGTACACAGAAAAATATACAGAAAGAGAGAGAGAGAGAGAGAGAGAGAGAAAAATATATATAAGGGTCAGGATGATCGAGCGCGCGCGCGGCTAAAAAAGCCAAGTAAGGCTCTGCGCGCAGAAATCTGGAGCGACGCGACGTGCATATCACGGCCGTTTCATCGCGATAAAGCGCGTATACATTAGATGCACGTGTGTGCGAGAATAGGTGTGTTATATACAGGAGACGTGTGTATATGTATACGTGTTGCGCATGACGTTGTGCATATGCCAGTCGCTGCACTCGCGCAGCTCAAGTAAATTGCACATAGGCGTGTATGAATTAGGTAAGAGCAGTGAGAAAATTAAAGATCGGCACGATGGCTACGGCTTGCGCCGCATCAGTACGACGTGTTATTTTCGCCTTCCTCGCGGAGACGCCCAATTTCTCGGCAAGCGACTGCAGTCGTCGTCGCGATTCGAATGGTAAGCAGCGCGCGCGCGCGGCTCGTGTTTGTGCCAAGCGTTTAATCCTATCACGACGACTGTGTTCGCTTATGGAGCATTTTTTGGAGCTACAGCAGTATATCTCAATGAAAAGGCCAAAGTGAATGCGTAATTAGGTATATATGCAAAGTGTCGCCTCGGACTGCTTGATTTCGTTCTTAATACGTATAGAGAAAAAAAAGCTCGTAATTAAAAAACGACTCTGTAGAAATTTGCATAGCTTCATTTGACAGGACTTGACCCTGACGTAATAACAAGAAAGTCGCCGAGCGACTTGTATAAATATATACAGCACATACATCACGCGATCGTCAAATCTTGCCTAGACACGCACGAGCTGGCCGAGTATTGTAAGCATTAGTTTTGACAAGCGCAAAGGCCACCACGATTACGTGTCATTTTTAATTCCATGCAAATAAGTCTCTCTCTCTCTCTCTCTCTCTCGGTGCACGGCGTATTAAAACGACTTGTAGCGCATTATAAAAGCGCCACGCGTATCCGAAGCTCTCCACTCTCGATCGGATAATCGCTCGATGCTCGGGGACTGCGAGGCGACGAAACGCTTGTTTTACACCTTGAGCAGTTTGTATATGCACACGGGTTGCGGCTGTATGTATTATATAAAGCCGTTGCGTAAAGTTTCGCTCGACAGACACAAAAGATGAAAATCTTTTGTCGAGTTGGCGCGAGGCTGCAATTCCAGCGAAATATCAAAAACGTGACTTATCAATGCTTCGGTGTCCAGGCCCTAGGCGACGACGACAACGTCGACGACAATGACAAAAAAGTGCAACGATTGTATTGCAAAATGTTGTGCGAGCCTCTGAAATTGTCCCCAACAGATGTTTCGCCGAGCTATAGAGCAGGACGAGCAGTACAATATAAACCCATTGGACGTACTTCGCCGTGACTTAGAATGGATGACAAAATATGATTGTACCTAAGTCAACACTTTTTTACAACATTCCTATATCTTTTATGTTGGTAAAATTTCATAAAATGAATGTTGAGGGCTCTAATGTCTGTTGTGACTGTTTCTATTCGCGCTTGGTTCATTTTCAACTAGCACTTCTATAGTCAACTTAAAAACTCCATGATCTTTTTTGTATTTTATTCCAACAATCCATCTCATAAGCGATACTTTGCTAATGAGTGTGCTGGTCCGCTTTGATAAATCACAAAAATATGACTTGCCACAGACTGCACAGTGACTTATGGATTGAATTTATTTAACTGAGTATGTCGATATCTAGAGGCAATCCATCATTCTACGAAAGTACCAAAGATCCGAGTTATGTTACGAAGAAATTCCAAATGGGTTCTTTAATTCAATTATCAATGAATTAGCATAATATATATGTTTCATTTAATGGATCTGCATTACATCGATATAATGGAGGATAATTATCTGAAATTATATCGAATGGGAAATCCCAGAGAAAAAAATTCAACTTAGGACAATGGTATAAGTCAAAAATAGATGATCATAATAATTATATGAGATTTGAGGTCACTATGCCAGACGTTTCGAGCTAAATTCACAAGACATACGAAATGACCATGAAATCGATCCTCAATGCTTTTACCAATAACAGCTGTTTTCCTGCATTCTCATTCGATAAAAGATTCGTCTTTCCGAATAGTTTTAGTAGCTAATTTTTAGAACAGGTCGATCGACTCCAAGTGCAAAAGGAAGTTTGCGCTACTGAACTAGAATCAGGCTCGAGGGTGCATACGTACGTACACAGTCACAGGGACTGGGGAGCTCGCGCAAGCTTATTTAGTGACGAGTCAGCTCATTAGCTAGAAACAACAGTGAGGTCAGATTCTTGGTTTCGCGCGCGCGCTTGCCCTTAGTAAGAGAGTAGGGGGAAGAAAAAAATAATCGAATTCTCGCGCCCCCGCGGGGCACGTAGCGCGCGCTCGTCGTGTTAGCTTTTTAATTTTTTACTTCTATTCTTTTGTTCTTCTCTCTTTGAGGGAATTTCAGGCGGATACCTTCCGAGGCTCTAAACGTCCAACTTTCAACAAGTTGATTTCGGGGAAAAGTAAAGAATTGGCGCGTATAAATCGTCCCACTAGAACAAACAAGTCAAAAATCACGCGGCCGTACAGATGAAAAGTTAACTTGGCACAGAGAGAGAGAGAAAGAGAAGCAGCCGCGAAGCTGTTATCACGACAGCCATTTTTCCGAAACTTGTTTCGCTACACGCGCGCAACTGCCGAGGCAGGCTTTAAACAACAATACGAATTCCTATAAAACTTGTGCTCTGCCATTGCGAACTATACACGCGATACTTTGAGAATATATCATTTCTATACGCTGCCGACCCGCGTAAACAGATATGCATTTGTACGCATAGCGCGCGCGACCAACCGAGAGAGGGGAAAAAAATCCGATATCACGCGGCGTCGTTTTCGATTAACGAACGGCGTCAGTAGCGCTACTACATATTTTTTGTAATAAGTTTTCTCGTCAGGAATAATAGTCAGCTTTATATACAGAATCGTACCTCAGCCTTCAGATTAAGATTTTAAGTTAATAAATCTCAAGGCATGTGCTAGCGCAAGTCCAGATAGAAAGAGAGGCTTAGCTAATTTCCGAGAGTTAGCTTTAATGAAGTTAAACTTGCTTTAGCGATACTTTGAAAAGATTTTTTCCTTTTTTTTCGTGGCTCGGCAATTATCGTCGAATGAAAAACTAACTATGCCTCGCATTTTCTACGCTACTCAAATACAATGGCGAATATTTGAAATTTTCAGGTGATAAAAAAGGAAGTATGCACGATGCAGTATAAGGAAAAATTTTGAACGAAAGCGCGAAAAAAAATAATTATGTTTTCACTTTTCTGGACGCTGTAATATAAGAGAGAGACAGAGAGAGCGTAACGTGCAACGCCCGGCCGTATATTTATGCGCGTATATCCGTTCGCAGAAACTTCATCTTACAACTCGCGCGTACGCTACTATATGGACGCTAATAACGCGAAGCGCAAACTTTTCCTGAAATAAGGTATAATGCCGTCTATTAGACGCCGTTTGCTTTAAATATATAAAACAGATGTCCAGCAACACTGAAAAATGTTATCCAGCTCCAAAAAGTTTTCTCTTTCTCTCGCTTCAACAATGTACAGCATTGAGATTAATTACACTTCAAAAGCAATAATATCATAAATTGACCGCAAAACTCTGCGGGCATGCTTGGACCGACGCATCGGTTTCAATTTGAATTTAATGCAGAAAATTTGTACATCGATATGGTAATTGATTTAAAAGGAAATTTTATCAGTCGAGAAAACAAGCGAACGAGTCCTTTGGCTGGCTTGTTTTTCAGTTCCAGGCAAAAAGTTGGCCTTAGTGTTATCTAGTCGGCATAGGCCATCTGGCACAAGTCGGGCTTCTTAACAAAATTGCACTACTACGTAAGCTATATGGAGGGGTATATGCGCGCAATATATACATACGGATGCAGAGAGCGGGAGAAAGAGAAAGAAGTAAATAGAAAGAAAACGTACGATTCTTCATGTCATCTTCGTTGCGAAAAGCTTCGTAGAGACGAGAAGAATTATATATATGGACTAAACTACATCAACTGTGATAACCCAATCGAAGCATGAATGTATTTTTAAAAGGTACATTGAAAAATTATAATTTTCAAAATTGTATGTTCATCTATTCATCATGGTTCTACAAAGGCTCAGAGTTTTCAGCTCACTTCCTTAATCTTATAATATAGTTAAATGAAATAACTATTGAAAATTGGAAAAGCAAGTGAAATTCAGCAATGTGAGAGAAAAGCTATAATTTTTATCCTTAGCATGCTACCAAAATGTCTCTCTGTCAGTCAATTATTAACACATTTATTGAAAATTCGTGTATTGGTTTTTTAAAGAACCTTTTACAACAATAGGCCATTCGAAAAATTAATATAAGTTTATTTTAGGACATTTTTTCATTTTTAAGTATTCTTGGGTTGTGAATATAATTTATGACCGCGAATTTAAATTCTACATAAAATTTTACATAAACAGTCATAATTTAAATATTTTATTACAGTTTCATAGAAAATGAAAGTTCAATATTGAACTTGTATAGAGCCATGTGGAATGCCGGCCTAGAGAGCTTAAATTTTGGATTTTCTTATTTGTCGCTGTACTCTTTCATAGCATGTCCGTATAGTTTCAATTCCATTATTTGGTTTATCACAGTAGACGTGGTTCAACCCATATATGTACGTTGCACCGTGAGAGTAAGCGAAGAAATTTAATTTGACTTTGGTCTTTTCTCGCACTCTTTCTCTCTTCTTTTACTTTGAATCCTTTTTTGACTTCAGCGACAGAAAAGTACACCAACTTTTGTTTTTTTTTCATCCAATAATCAATTATAGCTTTTTTATAAATAAAAGTTAAATTAAATTTGAAGCTTCTACTTGCGCATTAGCGCGAACACGCTCTTCATAAGTCAAGTCTACTCGTAAAAAAATGACAGTGTGCAATTCAAATAATTTTCCATGGCTTAGTTGGGTATACGCGCAGCGTTAATTTCGTACGCACTCGAAAACGCGCATGGGGCCGAGTACATGTACGTAGAGAAAAAAAGGACGAGAAATGTAAAATTCTTTATAGCGCAAACATAAAGAACATTCGCTAACCCAACATGGGGGGGGGCGAGTAAAAAAAGAAATCCCCGACACTGATGAATAAATCCTGCATAACTTGTTTAGTGCGCCGTAACGTACGCATACTACACACACGTGTTCACCCTTACACACACGCGCGCGAAATGTAGGTAATGCCGCGCGTACGGTATTTACTGCAGCGTATCTGCGAAATTGCGCGCGCTCAGCTTAGCTGAAGGAAAATTGTAGTAGCCGCGTATACGCGGCCCGAGTTAATGCATATAAGCGTCCATAAAACGCTGGAATGAGAGACTCGAGCTTAGAAGCCGCGCTTTGTTAATGTAGGACAAATATTTTTAATTACATTGTCTATTTGGCACAGGCGGGACGTTTTTACAAGCGATGCTCAGCTCGTCAGACGGGCTTCGGAGGGACGGAGAGACGAATAAATCGAATCCAAGTGCATAATCATAAAAGCTTGCGCAATATCGTTAAGGAAGAAACAGGCTTATAGATACTTGGTCTTCATCCAGACCAGAAGTCTTTGACTCGAACAGTTCGATACACGATTCGATATAAATTTGTCGGTATAAAAATTCGTCAGGCATCGCAAATGCGCAGCTCGCGTTCGTAGTGCACGGATAGGTATATAAGCGCGCCTATACACACAGAGATATGAAATTGCATCTGTCGGTGGTGGTGGTGCGCGCTTGCTTCTGTGCGCTCGGCAGCAGCAGCAACGTCGGCCTCGCTGCAAGCTCGCACATACATAGCTCGCACACATAAGCGACACACAGAGTCGTGTGTATACTCACGTAATATAACTAAAACGTAGTGCGTGCCGGATATCTTATCTCGGACGTGTCAGCAGTCGGGCTGCACACTAGACTGTGCGCACTGTTATATGTCGGCTGACTCTCGTCGTCGTCGTCATCGTATATATACAAGCGCATACACAGCTCGCAGAGAGTACGAGCAATAAACGAAAAGGGGGTCGTACTATACCATGGGAGAGGGGATGCTCTGTGTGTAACTATAGTGTGGTGAGTACCCAAGTCACAGGATACATTGCTGAAGAGTTTAGTGTGTGTGTGTGTGTGTGTGTGTGTGTGTGTGTGTGTGTGTATGTCAGTGAGCGAGAGAGAAAGAGAGTGAGAGAGAGTCGAAGGGAAAAGAGAGACGGTCGATCGGCGCAATTAAGAGCCCCTTTGACGCCGCTCTATAGCCTGGCCGCACCGCAGCACCGGTCGATCGGTATGTGTGCGCTCGGCGCGCGCGAGGACTTTTTAGGTCATTCGGACGACGACGCCGTTGCCGCCGTTGCCGCCGCCGCCACACGTCGCAGCACCGCACGCTCGCAAAGCTATGCTCGTCGTCGTCGTCGTCCCATCCTCTAGCTCCGCGACGTATATCTATGTTTAGCCGAGACAAAGACTATTACTCGTAACGTACATATAGCTGGCCGTTGGCTCGTTTCGCGCGCGCGCGCCCAGTAGAGCTTCGTGTGCGGTCTCTAATGAGCCGCGCGATGGCCGATCGTATGCGGCCTATAGCCACCTTTTTTTTCCAACCCATACATGCTTCGTTTCTACCCATATGAATTATATTCCGGAATGGTCCTGTTGGCCTGCGAACGAAAACACATTAATTATGCAGCGGCACTCGGACGTGCAAGCGCTCACTAGAGCTCGTAATGAATTTTCGTCGGGCAGTGACAAATTATTATCCGATCGCGACGAAGCGCCATAAGGCATCGAAATTTTTGTAGACCGTCTCGTAACGACGAACCCTGTTACGACACAGTTTGATTTTCACGAAAATCACATAATAATTATGCTCCAAGTGGAACGCAGCCGATTATTTCAGCGAAACTTTGCACTTCATTAATTATGTATACATTACCTATTAGGCTCGCGCACAAGTATTACATTCAGTTGCAAAAAGGGCAAACAGATTCAAGTATGCCTTCGTCTTATTTCATGATATTTCTTATATCGCAAACTCTTTCTCTGTATAACTTTCCTTATACGCAACCGCGACTGACATTTAGACAATACCCGGCGTATACAGCAGCAGCAGCAGCAGCAGCACGAGAGCAAAGAAAGAAACAACTCGGTGCTGCGGGGAAAAAACGAGAGCGGAGTCAAACGCAACAAGCATTATGCCACTTTGCCGCCGACGCGTTGCAAATCTCGAAAAATTCTCGCCAACCTATAGAGCTCTGGCTTTATATACACGCGCGCTGCCGCAGCTATCGCCCGCTCCCACTGAAGTCTACGTAAATACTGCAAGTTTTCTTTACGGCTCTTGGCTTGCATAGCGAAACAATGGCTATAATGTATGTATGTATCGCGTACAATAAAAACGTTTTATTTCGCGGCACTTGCTCTTTTTTAATATTTGATCGAAGCGCTTGCGAAAAAAAAGAAGTATGACGACTATAAAGACTACGCAGCTCGTGGCCTGTATACACGCAACATAGAGCGAGCCGCTGTGCAAGCGTGAACCTATATTTATAAGTAACGCAGACAATTATAACGCGGATTTTCTCGACGTGTTTTCTTTTTTTTCCCTCCTTCTTCTTCTTCTTCTTTCCAGACCGCGAGATACATATTATTAATGGACTCTTGGCCTCGTGCAAGTGATCCACGACAGATGCGGTTGGGCTTTCGTGACTTGCTCGAATAATGAAATGCAAAGTATCGTGCTTCATCGATAAAAAAATTGTGTTCGCGGTCGGTGGAGCAGACGAAAAATCGATCCTTCGAAGCGTTCTCCAACATTTTTCATCCTCGCTATTGCTCGCGCTTTGCACTCCGGAATTAAAAGTATACGCTCGTCCGCATTTCGGCGCACAGAGCTTAAACGGCGCACGCCCGTGTAAATTAATATTCAACATTTTCCTCTCTTTCTCTCTTCCCTGGCTAACTTTTAATACTTCCCAGTCGCGTAACTTCTTTCGTTATTTCTTTCCTTTCGCAAAATTGGATTTACGAGTGAAGAAAAAAAAGGAGAGGAAAATCTCGCTTCGATCCATTCCCGTAAAACTATTACCGCACGCGCGTACATGTGCCCTGTTACACCACTATGAGAAACATCAACTACGTAAACTTCCCTCTCTCTCTCTCCATCCCATTCTCTGGCTGATTAACGATTTTTGAGCGCTTCGATAAAATCATTCGAAAATACTATCGCGCGAGAATCGGAAACTCTCTCTTCCTTCTTCCTTTTTTTTCTCCCTCGTTTTTCCTCTTTGGTATCCTTGAGCGTGTGCGCGCGCGAGCTTCGAGAGAAAAAAAAGTTACGGAAGGCTATGAAGTTTATCGCGAGCGAGCGCTGCGTCCCACGAGATTAGATAACGCCCTGATGCACCTCCCGCACCAGCATGGCGCGTGCATTCGGCCGTTTCTTATAAACGTGTATCTCTCTCCATGCATACGGAGTAAGACGAAATTCAAACCAGGGGACAATAAAAATCTTGTTACTCGCGATTATTGTATAGTCGCATTGATGGAGTGTATAACATCGAAAAACATATTTTATTTTTTTTCATTTATATAAGAATAAATCGGGAGGGCAAAAGTCGATAACGGAAGGAAAAAGCAATTCTTGAGTTTACAAAATATATCCTGCGCGCGAGCGCTCGGGTCTCTCTCTCTCTCTCTCTCTCTCTCTGCTTTTTTCCTTTTCGATTATTCTGCTCTTGACAAGCTGAAAATGTCATGCGCTATTTGTTTTTCTTTTATTTTTCTCCGTCCTGTTTCTCTCTTTCTTTCTCTCAGTTCTGAACTTTGAATCCTGCGATTCGATAGATTCGCATGCACATGAGCTGATCGAGCGCTCGGGGTATTTCACGTTACTAAAAGGACAATCAGAATTGAAAAATCAAGATATAAGGAGCATTCTTTACCTGTTTGCACACATACAAATTGTATCTGTTTCTGTCTTTCCTTTGCAATGTGTAACCAATACCAATTACCTAATGTAGATTATTCGGTACTACATTAACTGTATAAACTGGCAAAACAGACGCGAACTCGCCGATGTATATTATGGAAATGATATACACGTGTACAACTGCACACATGTATCCGTTGTATAGCACGACTGTGGTTTGAAAAAGTTTATAGTCATGCGAAGCTGTTAAAATCGATGTCGCTCTCGTGCGAGTGTTCCGTATGTGTTGGTGTGTGGGTACAAAAGCGAGTCTGTATAAGCGAAGCAACGCTTTTAATAATATATGTACAATTTTGCATCGATAATTCAAATGCGTATCAATGGAGTATCAAGTCGTTTGCCAAGTTTTATAATTAACAATGAACCGAGTTACGTAACTTCGCATAGACTATATGATCAGATATGTGTCGATATGTTAAATGCAGCTGTATCAATTATATTAATGAACAACGCAACTGACATTTTTTTCTCAATAAATTTATGTATTCATTTTTGCATCAAGCTTGAAAATTACAAAAAAAAATCTCACTGAAAGGCAGTAAGCGATCTTATACAAATGATTGATTTCTATTAAGTAAAATGCCATGAGTTGAACGTATACCATTATAAATAGTTCATTCAAGCCGGGTGAACTATATATGCGTGACATAAAAAAGTAGCAATTAATAATACTTTACACTTTTCATTAATGCAAAAATAATATGTATCCGAAAACTGTCACATCCACATATTTTAAATATGCACTTATGAATCTCTCGGCAGAACTTTTCACACTTTGGTAAGAAGTCGAAAATTTTCAGCATTGAACAATTTTGTTTCACGTATTAAGTATAGGAACATATCGTATTGGTCTCAACGGTGCCCTCGCTCTTCCATACAGTCGATTAATTGTCCTCATAGGATAATAAAATTGAAAAAACTTATGCTTAATATATTTTTGTACTGTACCTGTTATTCCTGGTGCAATTCACTGATTTTTTTTTGTTTATTTTGCAATAAGCACAAACATTGCATTCATTTCGTTGAAATCAACTATCTTACATGAGTATTATAATTTATTTTTTCGATAAATTTATATACATTATGTTCTGAACTACAGATGCATGAAATTTTCGTGTGTTTGTGGTATAAAATTCTGTGTCAAATGTGATGTTTGATGCAAATAATTCAATCGCTTAATTTATTTTTAGTGCATCATCTAGTATCTAGTCTACTTGTAACGATCTGTTTTGTGAAATTTATAGATTTCGTGTGAACTATACAGTTGTCATCGATATTGTACATCGAATCACATCATACGTACTATTATTCTAATTTTTCTAGCAAGCTCATAATTTCTTTTGCTACTTACTAAACTAATGAATCGTGACTATTTTATTGCATCATTCTTGCAAACGAAAGTACATTTTAAAAAAGCGTCGAATTTAACGTACATCAGTGTAAAAAATGACGACTTTTCTAAAGTTTCTTCAGTTTTTCAAATTGAAATTTAAGTTCATGCGCTTTACATAATCATTGTAATTGTTTAAATGTAAGTATATAATTGTCTATTTCATCATTCGCACTGCAAACACACAATTTTGAATAATTCTTTTGGATGCAGTGAAAAAAATATTACTTATCATTCACTACAATTCTTCAAATTACCGCGGGGTCAAGCTGCACCGAGAAAAAATATTGGTTGATTCAACTAATGTCTAAGCAGAATTACTAATTACGAATAAAAGTGATAATCAATTCCTTTAATAATTGATGATCTCTCGGTAAATTTTGTTTCGGGCTAGCACGAGTCCTACATTAGTTCATTTGAAAATTATCATCACGTGGTCATGCAAATTGTTTGTTCATAAAAGTGGTCAAACAAAGTCATTAGTGCCAATTTAAATTCTAAATATTACTCGCCCACAGTGGAATTTGAAGAAAAATGTCAATGAGATTAATCGACCACGATGTAGGTAAATCCTTACCGCAAATTTTCGTAGCTCAAACGAATTTTTTTCTCGGTGCATACATAATATAATGATGAATGAAAGCGGTAAAAGTAGCGCATACTCATGACGGTTTACCAGGCACGCGGAAAAAATCACCGATCAACAAATACTTTTAATTATTGCTTTGACGCATCGGACGAAAAATATTTGAAGGGAACAATTTGCTTTTGGACAGCATATTGCGTATATTTGAACATTCTCGGAATAAGCTCGTTTATGAATGGACTCTATAGGTATAGGCGTGTGATTTTCCAAGTGCCTCGTCAGCGCGTCAGGCCCCCGATAAAATGATGCCTGGCACAATTTACAATATGAGAATAATTATAGATGATAATAATGCAAGTTGAATCGGTGATGATGCTTTTGTTTGCTAAGGTATGTATAATATCTACACGCAAAAGTTAACGCGAGTCAAGTGTCTCTATCAGGAATCGGAGCCAACGATGCGAAAGCCACCCTGGTATATACACTTGCAAAGGTGAAAGCAAAGCCACCAGTACCTAAGGTCGTCGGGCCTCGAGGCCTGCTGCTGATGCGGTTGCTGCTGGCCGGAGGACGCCACCCTCCTGTTGTTGCGATACCTCCTCGAGGGCGGCGGCTGGCAGCTGCAGTCGCAGTGCATGACGCAGAGCAGGGCCGTGGTGGCGAGGGTCGTGACGAGCGGCAGCGCGAAGTAGTGCAGTATGACGTCGACCTCGGCCTGCCGATCGTACTCGGCCATGACGACGCTGCCGTTGACCCGGCTGTAGTAGCAGGGGAACTGCGAGCCCTCCTGGCCCATGAGGCGCGTGAAGTTGTCGCAGTCGACGGCCGGCGGGTAGCCGCAGCCCTTGATGTTGACCAGCAGCACGCCGTCCACGGGGTCGGGCTCGCCCTCGGCGCTGTCCTCGCTGTAGTTCGACCAGGGCGTGTACGACACGTAGATGTGGGTGCAGCGGTAGTACTCGCTGGTGCAGCCCTCGCGGCACGACGACCACGTGCAGTTGAACAGGCCCCAGAGCTCGTCGCGCCTCGTCGTCGTGCACAGGACCGGCTCGGGGAAGAAGTCCGCGCTCAGCGTGCTGATGGCCGGGTCCACGTAGAGCGGCACCAGGAACAGCAGGGCGCAGCCGCCCGAGATCGCGGCCAGGGCCAGGCTCGAGGTCGCGTAGAAGACGAGCCGCTGCTTGCACGTGCGCCTCGGCTTGAGCTTCTTGCGCTGGGCGGCCTCGGCGCTGATGCGACTCAGCTCGAGGAACTTGAGCCGGCGCTCCTCCTGCTCGGCGAGCAGCTGGCGCACCTTGGCGTCGAGCAGCAGCTCCGAGCTGGCGCGCATCGTGCCCCGGCTCGACGGCGCCACCTTCGAGCTGTTGGCTCGGCTCTCGCGCGGGAACGTCGTCGAGGCCTTGAGCTCGAGCGGCTTCAACTCGAGCGGGGCTTCCTTGGTCGGTTGGTGCCGATGCCTGCGACAAGTCGGCGCCTCGGCTTGATGCTCGTGATGGAGCTCCCGACGCCGCTGGTAGTAGTACAGATGGTGATGGTGCTGATGATGGTGCGACGACGATTTGTGGCTCGTGCCGGCCTGCGCTTGCTCCGAGGGGTCCGCCACGGCTGCCGCTGCTGCTGCTGCTGCTGCTACTTGGCCGAGTTAGGATCAGGAGCAGAGCTCGCGATGCTTCGTCGTCGACGGGACGTCAACGGCAGCAACGCCACGATGATGTCGCGACGACTTGGAAGTCGACGGTTGCTGCTGCTGCTGCTGTCTGCTCTTCATCTCGTAGCTACTCTTGCTGTGCACCAAAGCATACTCCTCCTCCATCGCTGGCTGTGATCTCGTCCGCAAGTTCAATTTTCCGCAACGATTTGCTCGATCCGATTGCGTCAATGTCTCGGCGAGTGTTTCATCAATAGAGCTTGTCGCAGCAGCTCTGTCTCTTCTCTCTTGGTCTGATCTGGAGGCTTTTTTAATATCGCCGCGCACGTCTTGCTTCTATGATGGACTAGCTGGGAGGCGGCCACGCGACGACACACAGGCTAGCCTCGCTGTGCTTTATTTTCAATCGCGGCGTTGACTTTGATCAATCGGTTCGGCATTCGATTACTCGCTGCTGCTGCGTTACACGACGCTATGCGGCAAGCATACGTATATGCTTCGAGCAGCTTGCGGACGGCATCAATCTTCCATCCGTTTTCGAGTCCAAACGATTACTATCGTTTTGGCATCATCGATTTTTGAACCTTGAAAATCGGCAGCTAGCCTACGACGACTCTGCTCGAGCCAAGTTTCTTGCAAAAATTCGCGAGTCGGCGATAAATCTTCATTCGGCGTGTGTGCTGCGCGCGTGTCTCTTTCTCTCTATAATCCAGGCGCTGATTGGCCCCTCCCCGCGGAGCTTCGTGACGCGAAGGTCTCGGCAATTTTCGCTCGAAATTGAGCCCCTCAGACTGCCGTACACCGTGTAAATACAAATCGCACAAGTTTGCAGGTTGCTTTGCAGGCGGCACACGCGCGCCTAGTACACTGGCGAGCTGCTCGGCAACTCTCTCAAACGATATATGATCGATATCGGAAATGCACCAACTTAGCACTCGGCATTACACACCTGTGTGTGTGTGTGAGTGTATGTGTGTGTGTGTGTGTGTGTGTACGTACAAGCTCCGTAAGGCAGAGTATATTTGGAGAAAGCACGCAGCCGCTTTCTTGGAGGCGCGTCGAAAGCTCCCCGGGGCACACAACACACATGGACGCACGATCACTCACTTAGAGGCGCTTTTTCTCGCGAGCAAAACACACACGACTCCGTACACCAGTATATGTAAACGCTTACGAGCGTATACGAGGGAAACTTTGCAACAATAACGATCAGCGAGCGATTTGCATTGCGATACGCTGGAAACCGATTGCGCCGCGATCAACGCCTCTTCGCAAGCCGAGCCTCGTAGCGCATTATACGGCCTGTCTGGATGCATACATGCATATTGCATACGTAACATAAATGATCCGTAAAACTTTCCGATATTACGCTCTACTTTGGGCCTGTGTGCTATATTCTTTGCCACTGCTGCTGCTGCTTTGTATCTTGCCGAATTTTCGATGCTTCGTTACATTGCCTTGGAAATTTATCCAAGCCTGTTCGATGAAAACGAGCTCTCGTCGTTTGCAAAATTACAACGATTTTTTTATACAACTCGATGAAATTTCGAGAGCAGCGAAGATACTCTATATCCGCGAGTCACAGCGAGCAATGATCGGACGATATTCACGAATACATCCGCGAGCTGGGCTCACAAGAGACACACAGGAACACACGTATACGCGTGCTTTTATATATATACTATAGATATATATATAGCCGGGACTCTGGTTCGCGCTGCACGCGGTCTCGAGCGCGACTGACGGCTGCCGTCGAGTTTTACTCTCGCTCGTCTTGGCGCGACGGCTCTATATCATACCTGGTATAGCATTGCCCACCGATGGCTCTGTACACTGGGCGGGGTTCGAGGCGCGCAAGCTCGTGCGGCTCGCGAGCCGCCAGCAGCTGGCGATTCCGTACCTTCTCCTCTTCTTCCTCTGCTTTTTTTTCTGTCACCCCTCTGGTCCGGCTCCCTCTTGAAGTTTTTTTCTTTTTCTTTTTTGATTCTCATTTTGCTAACGCTGCTACTGCTGCTCGAGACCCTTGCGTCCAACGTCACGCTTGATTTCACGAATCAACGTTGTGACGCGTTCTCTGCTTCATCTTCGAGTAGAAAGCGTTCTTTTTTATTTTCTGTAATACAACATAGATATTAACGGATAATTTACGATTTTCCATCGATGTAACTTTATTATAACGATCAGAGCCTATACATTATAATTCATATTTAGAAAGACTTACATTCGAAGTTCAAGATTGAAATGTTCAAACGATTGATGTAATTACATAATGCACGAGTTCACAAAGATAATTGAGAATAATTTAGCATGGATTTTCCACAAGAATTTAAAGGCTAATTGGTAACTTAAATGAATCTGTCGTTAAGAATTCATTTCGAAATAATCATTTTTATAATAAATGACACAGTTTAAGTAAATATTTAAATTTGAATGAAGCATTCGCTCTAATCACAAGGACAGAAAAAGGTAACGACACTTTTTAGTCCATCGTATTGTTAAAGACAAAATAAAACAAAAATTAAGAAAAATGCGTAATTTTTACTATTTAATTTTAAGCCTATTTACGAATCTATCGTGTGAATAATTTTTCCAATATCAGTTATAATTTTTTCCAACTTTGATTGTCGATCAAAAAAAAATAAAGATTTGTGCATCAATGAGAATACCACATGAGATTTGGAATCCGGATTTTCTAAAAAAAATCACCAATATTTTTTCTTTTAATCCAATGAGTGGTGTTTTGGGACTATTGTAACAATGACTTTTTTTATTAAAAAATCGTTATTATTATTCATTTTGAAAAGGAACAGCTAGACAGTTTTTTTCTATAAAAATTTTGGAAATATTTATGATTATTTTTAAACTAATTTTAGGGCTTATTGGTTGCGTACATTTTTCTTTCAGAGTCGTTCTCTTCAAGATACAAGAAAATTAAGATAACTCTTTCGTCTGATTAAAGGAAAATAATTTTTATGTGTTTTAAGAATCGAAAATTCATAACATATGAAAAAAATCTATTAATTCTTTAATACTAATGAATCAACAAGTAAAAATTTACAGCCAAAGGTTTGTAATTTTGGCTGAAATAAGGAATTTACGGCTAATTTGTTGTTCATAAAAAGCGTATCATTTCCTCACCACCTTGCGGTAGATACATTGGCGCGCTTTTTTTTAAGTGGTGTCCCCAATAGGCCTAGTCCACTTTCAAATGAATGGGTTTATCAAGTGTAGTCAATTTTATTGGTATGTTTGTGGGTAGAGATTTTATTCAACATTTTAACTCAAAATTCACAACGTTGAGTAAAAGTGACTTAGTATGCTTGTAATGTGTGTTGATGTGTTTATGAAAATGTTGACGTGTGATGATTAATTTACAGTAGATAAATGGGTGTGTAAAAAATTAATCCATTCGCGTTTGTATCAAAAAGTTGAGTGCAAGACACTGCTTGGTCTGCATAAAAAACGTTGAAAATCCATTGAACCATTCAAGGAAGATTGATGCGATGTTTCAGTAGCGTTGAGTCCAGAAAACCCTTTCGATTCCGAGCAATTTCGTAAGCAAATTTCATGTCCTTACCTTTTTTTGCTCTCATTCGTCGAAAGTACTTCATACTTGTGAAAACTACGATAACTGCTACAATCGATGCTAGCGAATGTATTTTTTTCTCTTATATTTGATAATAATCAATGTCTAAATCGTACCATTTATATTTTGGCACATGCTATGTTTTACTTTATCAATAAACCCTAACTTTTTCGAACTTTTCGTATACAAGCTTTTATATTTAGTAAGTTTCAATTGTCTTACAATTTAAATGAAATAAAATAATAATAATAACCAAGATTACTCACAGTGAATAACCACCTAATCCTGGAAGATGTACCCGGAGCCATTTTTGCGGCCACTGCACGCGCTGTGCTGCCTGCACACCCACGAGAGGGCCTGTGTATCATAACATCTCGGACACTCGCCTTTTATAGAAAATTTATCTAAGCAAATCCCTACCTTCTTTCTTATATTTATTGCTCGTCACGGTTAAAAATTATTGTCTCCGTGAACAGTTTCGACCTCTCACTTTGGTCTCTCAATTATGGTTCCAATCTCTACAGAATAATAAAAATCTATTTCTCTTTATATTGACTTGAACATAATTATAATATGGCATAAGAATATTCTGGATTTTATAATCTTCATTTTATTTTTTAATCACAACCGATTGTTTGGGTTTAAATTTCAAATTAATCCGATTTTTTTTGCTCTATAAAATAGTTATGAAATTTAGCGTCGCTCTTTTCTACACGGAATAGACAAAACAATCGAAGACGCACATCTTTAATTTGCGTTCGCAATGCCATTTGCGATGAAAAAGTTTCACTTTCACCTAAAGTGCACATTTTCAATAATCCGGCTGTCGTTAATTTACCTTAATACCAAAATCATAATAGTCGTTCGAATTATGATTCCGTAGAGATAACAGTATTCGGCGAAAAGAGGCGAGAAACGACAATTATTTATACTTCATAAAGCAGCGCTTTCACTTTTTACGACCTTCTCCATTACGACAATGCAGTACTAACATAATATCCGCTCGTATTTGCCGCTGCGCTCGAGGCGACGTTAGCATACGGCGGCCACGTGACGGCTGACCGTAGCCTAACTTATATTATTTCATTTCTTGACTTTCAATTTTAATAATTCTGATTCTGATGATAGGAAATTTACTAAATGGATAAAGGAAAATTTTTAAAATTTCTTTTTTACACCTACGATAGAGAAAATTCTACATCTTCATTTAAACTCAACTAGGACATAATAAATACCAAAAATAAAAATTGATTAATTCAATTTTAAATCATTTTTATTTGCGATTGACGAATCTTTTTAATTTTTATACACATTCAATTTATTATTTTTTTTTTCAAATTACAACGGGTTTAATTTTATTGTGACTTATGAACTTTTCAGCTCAACAGTAAAATAAATGCAATAAAAATACTCTTTCTCTTTCTCTCTGGGTGACGAGCAAAGAATAAAACTTGTTGAATATCAATAAAATTGAGTAAAAATTAAACTTGACAAAAAATCAAGTTAAAAACTTGTTTGTGGAAGATTAATAAAAAACAATCGATTCATTTTCGGAATTGCATGTGTAAGCGTGGCGAGCGCCACAGCTGGCCACGTCAAGTATACCGACTGAGGCGCTTCGCTGCATATATATAGCGACTAAAGCGACGCCGTAACTGGCACGATCCTGTACTGCGCAGAAGACCGAAGAAAGTACTGCGTGATACGTGTGCGTCGTGATTCGCGTCTACGTAGCCAAGCCGTTTCATCTCATTCTCTCTTTGCTCGACCTTCTCAGTTGACGCACCGCTCGAGTTTTGGTGCTGCTGCCGCTCTATCGCCTACCCGAAGGCAATTCACGACGCTCGTTCGTCAGATGCCACGCATCCAGCAATTCCAGAACATCGATCGACAAAAATCATCCGGCAACACGATGGGCGAGGAACAGCTCAAGTCCGAGGGCCAGAACAATCAGTCCGAGATTAAAAACGAAAACTCCTCGGGTGGCCAGCAGCAAGGTAATCAGGGCAATAATTCTGGCGGAGGGCAAAACCGCGGAGGCGGCGGAGGCAGAGGTGGCCGCGCCGGTGGTCGTGGCGATAGAAAGTCCGGTGGCAATAGGTTCTCTGGAGGTCACGGTGGCAATCGCGGAGGTCCCGGAGGCAACCAAGGCGGCAATCGTGGCAATACCAGCGGCTCCGGAGGAAACATGAACATGAACGACGTTCAGGTACTGATAAAACTCATTTTCCTTGTAACTTTCTTCGTTCACGTGTTTCTCAAAATTGATTGGCAAAAAGACGCTTTTTCAAATCGTCATCTACGTAGCCAATTCAGCTTTTTTTCGATGGGTTCAAGTTCGATGTTTTTGATTATCATACGCTAATTTGAGATGGCAAACTGTAAAAGGTATCATAGATGCTCACTCGCAGTGCGCATAATGGCTGCCGCGTGTTCTTCTTTTTAGCTTCCATCAGGAGTTGCTACAATTCAATATGGCGGCCTTAACATTGGTTTCCGGTTTTCATATACAGTAGCTGAGTTTGATTCACTACATTTATAATCCGGGTTTTAAAATTAAATTTTAATTCAAAGTTCAAACTTATGCTGTAGTTTTTTGAATTTTTATTGTGGATTTTTTATAATTTTGAATCTAGACTTTAATCTGTAAACCTATTTATCAAAAATATTTTCAGTCTTTTAACAATTTATTTACTATCTTTTTTAGATAAAAATGAGCGAGTCAATGATTGAAGGAATGCTTGATGAGAGTATGTTAAACCAGAGCATGAACCAAAGAGGAGGTGGTGGAAGTGCTGGTGGAATGAATCAGAGAGGTGGTGCTAGACCAGGAGGACGCGGTGCTGCAGGTCGGGGTGGCCCCGGTGGACATGATAGAGGTATGCCAAGTAGATCTCAAGATGATAGAATCATGGAACGCATCATGTCTATCAGTGGACCTACTCATGATTTGCCACCGCAAGATATAGAAGAGAAAAAATTCAACAGCAGAAGTCGATTGTATGTTGGAAATTTAACCAACGATATCACAGAGGATGAACTACATCAAATGTTTGCTCCTTATGGTGAAACTACTGAATTGTTTTTGAACAAGGAGAAGAATTTTGCTTTTTTGAAAGTGGTAAGTTGATGATTAATAATGAATTTATTATTTAAGTAAAAAAAGTACAAAATGATTAAAAAAATTACCGTTTGAAAGAAATGATAATACCCCATGGCTGCTTTTTGCAAATGATTATGCCTATCAACTCTAAAGAATAACTCTTTATTTTTTTCAAACTATTTATTCTATTTTTGTTATTTCAGGATTTTCATGCTAATGCTGAAAAAGCCAAACGGGAATTGGATGGTAGTGTTCGTAAAGGTAGAGTACTTAAAGTACGATTCGCACCAAATTCTTCTGTTATTAAAGTAAAGAATCTCACTCCTTGGGTATCAAATGAACTTCTTGCTCATGCATTTGGTGTATTTGGAGACATTGAACGCGCTATTGTAATTGTTGATGAGAGAGGAAAATCTACTGGTGAAGGAATCGTTGAATTTTCTAGAAAACCAAGTGCTCAGGCAGCTCTGCGAAAGTGCAGTGAAAGATGTTTCTTTTTGACTGCGTAAGTAGAATTATTTACAATAATTTTTTTTTTGCTATTCCGTACCGTTATATTATTGAAAGGAGTATGAATCACCATCACCATGCATAGTAGATTCTATTTTATCTACAAGTGTGAAAACAAAATCAATTTTTATAATAGAATACCAATTTAATTCATTACACTGGGAAATTTTCAGTAGTTTGGCTTTTTCATGTGCTAAAAGATAAAAATGATAATCTCCATAAACTCAATCATCAATTAAAATTTTGTTTTTTTATTTTAGGTCACTAAGACCAGTTGTCTGTGAACCATTTGAACAGAATGATGATATTGATGGATATCCTGACAAGAACTTGCCCAAAAAGCATACTGATTTTTACAAAGCCCGCGAACAAGGTCCACGATTTGCTTCCATAGGTAGCTTTGAGCATGAGTATGGTACAAGGTGGAAGCAGTTACATGAATTATACAAACAAAAAGAAGATGCCCTGAAACGTGAAATGATGATGGAAGAAGAAAAATTAGAAGCTCAAATGGAATTTGCTCGAAACGAACATGAGACTGAAATCCTTAGAGAACAATTGCGTGTACGCGAAGCCGATCGTGAAAGGAAGAAGAGAGAATGGGAAATGAAAGAAAGACAAGCAGAAGAACAAAGGACGCGCGAGGAAGAACTCAGAAGAAGGCAGCAAGAAGAAATGGCCGTGCGAATTAGACGTCAAGAAGAAGAGCTTCATAGGAGACAACAGGAAAATAATCTTTTCATGCAGGTTCGTTATTTTTGAAATATTGTAATATAATTGATGATTGATGATTGAATTTGGAATTACTTTATTTTTATTTTTTATTCACTAGGAACAAGCTATGCGTGGCGGAGTTCCTGGACCAAATAAAAATTTCGATAACATGCCACCAGAACGTGATGGATATCCTCCAGTAGATGGTTAGTTCAACATCATATGAAATTGAATATTCAAATTTATTACTTAGTACAACGTTCTAAACTATTTTTTTTTCTTTTTTTTTCACAGGAAACAACATGCCAGTGGTAATGTACCCATTTTAATTATTCTCCTTTCATATTCTTAAACTTTTCAATCATTATTTTATTTTTTATTTTTATGTGATTTACTCAAAAATCGCTTAATCTCTTGACAGATTCGTATATTTTTATCTAGTACCAATAACCATCTCTAATTGAAATATTATTAAATGGTACCAGAAAAATCACATAACCCACAACCAATGACATGCAGAATTCTAATATTCACTTGCACATTGGTTCAATGTTCTTTGAAACATTAGATTTTTCATTAAAAATAACTGATTTCTATTAATTGCTCAAACTTTTAAGTGATTATGAATCACAATTTTCTTATCATGGAGGTATTACAAAACACTTAGGGAATTATAAGCTTAGAATTTTTATTCTATCAAAAAAAAATTGTTTTTTTGATCTACGGAGAGTGAGTGTCCGTTATGCGGACCGTCTATGGGAACTGAGTGTCCACTATACACTGATTATGTAGTACCTTACTTATGCTATAAGTTGAACCTGCATCTATCAGCTGAATTCTTATTCTCATTAGTGAAAAAATTAGGTAGGTCATAACATATCTTACGTATTAAGAGTAATTTTAAATTATTCTTACGAAATTACGTAAATTCATTATTCTTGAACTAACTTTATTATAAAAATTTCTCTACACGCGCCAAAAATTTTATACACATCTTCATTTTCTGTGTTTTGTTGATATCTCCATGTTTTTCAACTGAAAATTCTGCATTGTCAGTCATGAATTGATATCTTATAAACCGACTATATCACGTTATTATGGAACCAGTGAATAACTAGTTATGGTAAATTACGTTGCTAGATTTATGATTTCCTATTGATACTAATTGATATATTTAGATTTTTAAAATAGTTCAAACATGGTTCCATGATATTCAGACAGACCAAGAAATGTTTAATCCAACTATTTCATAAATAAAAATTCTATAGTATAGGCGACATTATAAGTGTAAAATAGTACATTTTGCACCAAGGGAGTAAAAATTGGGAACTCTTAAATTTCAAAATTACCAACTGAGGCAAATCTGCGACTTGCTTTTTTCACTAAGAAAGTACAAATACAGTTTTTTGTACATCCCCCAACCTAAAGCTTTATTATGATTGCGCTCGGCGGGAGCAAAGTGTTACTTTAACTCGGATTGGCTCGAAAAATTTATCATGCGAATATTTTGTGTCTGTAACGCAATTAAGTTAAGGAAGCTTAATGAATGGTTACTATGATGGTACAATTGCAATAGTGCAAGTCTATAGATACCTGGCTTTGAAATTATATTTTCGTACTTGTGCTGATTGCGCGTGACACATTGATTTATTTTATTGTTTATTTAACAGATGACAGTTGAATAAAACTATTATCTATGCTCATAAAACAAATACAGAGTTGAATTAAGTTGGAGAAATCTGAACTGATGTTTTATAAGCTTTGAGATCTTGATCACATCTCATTGCATTTATAAATATTTGTTTAGACTTTCATACAACAACGAAATGTCTCTGAATTCTTGTATTTTTTATTTTTTTTTATAATAATAACTATTTTCTAAGTTATTATTTTAAGATACAAATGAAGAATTTCGATGAAAGATTTTAATCATCATGTTCTTCAAACTCGAAATTGCGATTTTTTTCGAGAAAACTTGAGTTGCATGAAACGTGTTTTTATCTCATCCCAAAGATGCGAATTCACGCGTTCAAAAAAATTTTAGCTAATGTGTGAGGTAGGAACTGGATGATACCTACTTATTGTATAAACAATACCAATAGGAAATTGTTGCTCTATGATGCAATTGCTACGACCCGTGAATTTTAAACTGCATATTTAATTAGGCATTATCTTGGTCTGATCTAAGTATTGAGAAAGAATATTACGAATCTTTAATAAGACTGTTCAATCATTTAAAAAATATATCGCTCAGTCTGCATAGGGATTAGCAAGATGCTAATGTTTACTGCGAAAACATCTGGTGATACTTTCACAATTTGTCTCTCAGCTTAATTTTCTAATTCCAACTTACAATTACTCGATTTAAATGTGATTCAAGTATAACTAGTTTAACCCACAATTTTATTCAAAATTTTATTCGATAGACAAATATAAGAATTTTCAATAATTCTCTTGCTAGTCCCTTACAGCAATAAATAATACATTTATTTCAACCTTTTAATCAACTACTGGTTCGTTGATGAAAAACAAGTTTCTAACTATGTGTTTTCCCCTTTTTTTCTTTTTTTCTATGTGATTTGACGAAAATTGACGATCTGCATATGCTGCTGTTGAACCATGGATGGTCTCCTTTTCTCTATGAAAATTGTTCATCAAACAAATCAATATTTTATCATTTAAATTATGCGCTTAAATGATCATTGGATCAATTAATCATCGATATTGAATTATTGTTTTAAAAACTGCCATTATGCAGGATTCGAAAGCATTTATGGATCAATATAATAATATGGATCACGGTAACCGTGGTTTCGATGACCGCGGTCAGATCATGGATTTAATGGATATGAGAGTTGATATGGGTAACATGGGATATATGGGCAACATGGGCAATATGGGAAACATGGGAAATATGGGCAACAATCGTGGTGGCGGCCGCTGGCAAGGCGGTAATGACCATCCACGCCCTGACGATTTTCCCAATAAAAGGAGGAGATATTAATTTTAATATCTATAAGATACAACTTTTTCACGATATCTGATCGTGTAATCAAGTTTTTCATTCGTTTGCAACTCATCGTCATTATTCATCATCTTAAAAACGACACATGAATGTATATTTTTATCGCTAATAATTTGTATTATCATCTTAAATCTTAAGTAAATAATGTTAGGTACTTTCAATTGATGTCTTCTAATGTGTTAAAGAGATTTAATTAGTTTATTTATCAGTGATTTCAAAATTATTTGCTTCATATGAAACAAGATATTTTTACATATCTATATTACTAGATATAATTTAACTTTTAAGTCAACTATAATTTAACCATCCAAGCGCTTAGGTTCTAACTCAGTCTATTTTAGACTTCCAATTTCAAAAAATTTTCTCTTTCACTTAACCACCTATAGATTTTAGAATAATTTAATTTAATCGTGACCAATCATATGATTAATTGAAACATAATGAGACCAATCGAAGCGATTGACTTCCCAAATTTTCGAAGACCACGCTAGTTCTATACATTCTCTTGTGAATATAACAAAAAATAATTTAAGGAAAAGTTAACTGAATTATTACTATAACGCTTGGATAAAAAGTGAATATGTCTATGCAATCTGATTAAAATTGAATTAAAACTAGTACTCTTGATATACTAAGAGTAAGCAGTAAAAATATTTGCCCGTACTTGTGAATTTACAAAGGTAGTTTGATAACTTGACAATTGTGGCAAATTGAAAAATCATTAATTTATAAATAAGGTAATATTATCTGAAATAAATTCTTTTCCGACAGAAAATTTATATTTCGAGTTTATTTAATGACTCCTATTGCTTATTGAATTATAGACAATACTTAAATTACTATAAATCGAGTCTTACTATTATGAAATCGAGTTGCTTCATCTGAAGTAAAAAATGTCAAGCCTTGTACATTTTGATCTTTCTAACGAATATTATTTTCAGCTACGTTTGAAATTAAACCCAATTTTAAAAGGTCTTTCAATTGAATTATGAACTACTATAAAATGGATTAAAAGTTAATCAACTCAAAAAGTATTAATTTAAAGATACTGTATTTCTATTTTGTTTTAAAGTTAAAACCCAATTGTTGATTTTAACTAACTTATCAAAAAAGTAATACTTAAAATTGATTTTCAGTTTTTAGCAGATACTATAGTTTTACTTATGTCTTGATACAATTTTAAATTTTTTCCTTGTTTGTTATTCAATTTTATGAAAATCGCGCACAAATGCAATTTATGTTTAATAGAGTAAGGTTTTAATTTTGATTTTTTATCAAATTGAATTATTTGGAAAGTAACTTTAAATAAGTTACTAGTAAAAACAAGTATCTGATAAATGATTGAAAATCGTGTGCCCTGATGCACTAGCTCATGATTGTAAAGATTGAATAAATTGAGTTTGAAGAAGGAACAGCCTTAACAAGAAAATCTTATTTCTTGAATCTACCTTGCTTCGAGGTGAGTAGAACAATGTGACAATTTTAAAATATTGTTTCAGCCTGTTTCAATTTGGTAGGGTGATCAATTGATCAGAAAATTTCGAAAATACTCTTACAAGTTTTTTATTCAACACTCTATGCAGTGCAAATTGTTCGACAACCACGCTAAACTAAGAGTGCGTGTAATTATAACAATGTCGTGAAAGCTGGAGTTCTAAAAACGAATCCATTGATTTTTTTACTTCATCTGCGATGCTGCTCAGACAAATTTTATCGTATCCCAAAGTCAGTCAATCTTAGAAGTACAATGATTACGGACTGACTTGGAATTCCTATTATAGTCTGAGCTGCAAAATTTTATCTCTGGAACTTGATGGTGATATAAATTGACGCTTTATAGTTCCTATACAGTTGAAAATAAAAATAGACTTGGAGGATTTTCTTTAAAAATGAAGTATATAATGCAATAATTCATTTCTCAAAAATATAAATTATAAAAAACTTCATCAAATTCATATCAATTTCAATTATTTTTTTCATTCAAATGATTATCATTGGCTCTGGGCTAACTCCAAATTGTTTTTATTAAAGTATATAATACCATTAATTAGTTGATACTAAAAATCTACATATTTAGCTCTCATTTTTTAAGATTTCAGATTCATTCAATAGAATATTTGACTCGAATCATTGAGTTTAAACAAAATTGCTGTGATGTTTTCTGCTTCCGTATGAATCTACGTACCACTAGGAATACAGTTCTTGAGTTTGTAATGTGCTGATTTTAATAACTATTTGGTTCTATAAATGGATATAGAACCTTAATTAGGCAGCTCCGTTTTATCAGAAAACAACCGATATTTCCAGAAGCGGTTGAAAGGTTGCTCTTGAAAATGCTCTTGAAAAACCCATAGTTTATAAAATCTACTCTAAAAAATAATTCAATATTTTGCTTACGAAAAATTTCCCTTCAACGCCAAGAGCTTCACTAACAACCGAATAAACAATATTAAGAAAATGAGAATGTATTTCTCGCAAGCTCTCTAATTTGTGAAGAGTATATTTATTTTCAAGACTGCTTTACAGAATCATATTAAAATAGATGACAATGAATTTTTATCTCTACAAAAAAGTCTAGCATTGTGTGACAGGTATTTTAAATTATTCTTCTTGAAATGCGTTTTTACTCATATATAGTGTGCATCATCAAATTGAATGATTGTTATAGGCTTTCCGAATATCTTGTAGAAAATGTTTTTTTTATTCTATTAATATCGAATACCTACTATTTGATTATTTTCCCCATATTATAATCGTTATAATCTGTTCTATACAAGCAATAAAAATCTATTAATTCTGCCAATGATGGTCACATGAGAAATGAATATGCATTAATTTATCACTTAAAAATATTACAATCTTATTGACAGAAATATTCTGCTGTGATTATTGCATAGGACATTGGGAATTTACTTCGTTTTTCATACTATCAGTGAATTGGGAATCATGGAAATCGAATTATTAAAATATCGTGGTTATGCGTAGTTTTTAGCTATAAACGATGCTAATAATTTTTTACTGTTCATCAAGAAGTACTTGTCATGAAATTTTCAAATTAGTGGTTTAATCAAACCACATTCGCTCTAAAATAAAAAAACCGTGTTGATCATTAAGACCAATTACAATTTAATATGGATTACAATAATTTTTTTCTTACTTTTGCAGATTCGAGTTTACAATAATATGTATTGAAGGTACTCATGGCAAAAATTATGGTAAGTTTCCACTTGAAATTGATTCAATTTTCGTAGCATAAAACGACTTCTTAATTATTATTATTATAATATCTCTTTATATGATTTATTTTACGAAAATCTCGAGATGATTAAAATAATTACCGTTTGATTAAAATGATAATAATTTTTGGCTGTAATTTTTAATGATCAAGTACTAATATAATTTTTCTTTATTGAAAATAATTGTAAAATTCATCATTTAATTATCAATTTTTTTTCAGAAATGAACAAAATGCAGTTTAGCTGCAAAATGCCAAATGAAAATGAACGTAACTTCTCTTAAAAGCTGACTGGTCATACTTGATTTAGGTAAGTTATTATAATTCATTTGATAAGTAAGTCATTTTAGACTGTGCGGAATATGCAAAAATTTTTAACATCATTGAGCATTAAGTACCGTGAAAGAATTACTTTTTTTCCTTAATAATTGGCAAATGATGTAAGCTCTTCAAAAAAAAAAAAAAAAAAAATTGAAAATAATTAAAATGATTATAAAAATTACCGTTTGATTATAATGATAATAATCTTTGGCTGTATTATTTTATGATTCAGTTTTCAAAAAAATTAGCAATTAGATCTTATGAAATTTGTTTATTAAATGTTTGTTTGTTTTTTCTTACAGTAGGACAGTCGGACCTGAAACACCAAAAAAATGAAGTCAATTCATGATTCCTACCTAGTGCAAATAATTTCATTCTTGAAAAAAAATACAAATAAGGCTAAACCAACCACTATGTAAGTAAAATATTCTGATAAATAGACCGAATGATTCCCATCGCCACGCTTGTTTGATTTAATCTTAATCTACAAGTGCCAAAATGTATAATTAATTGGGATATATTAAATAAAGCCAAGCTAGGAAGCATGGATGAGTTTATACTCTTACCGTGTGCCGAAAGTAACTGGCACAATTACAACATTACAAAACAATATTTCTCAAATGAAGCTTTTATTTTGTAACACACTAATTTATTTTTCTTTTTTCGTAGGTTCAATTTACATCTTCATTTCGAGGTGTATCTTTCATTCATTTATCCAAGAATACCCTAAAAATGAAAAATTAATTGTCTCCAAACTGAAGTGTAAATGGTAAGTTTAAATTATAATTCATTGCATGTAAAAACTGTTCGCAGTATCAAATATTTATCGAAACTATTCCCATCGCCACGCTTGTTTGATTTAATCTTAATCTACAAGTGCCAAAATGTATAATTAATTGGGATATATTAAATAAAGCCAAGCTAGGAAGCATGGATGAGTTTATACTCTTACCGTGTGCCGAAAGTAACTGGCACAATTACAACATTACAAAACAATATTTCTCAAATGAAGCTTTTATTTTGTAACATACTAATTTGTTTTTCTTTTTTCGTAGGTTCAATTTTCATCTTCATTTCCAGGTGTATCTTTCAATCATTTATACAAGACTACCCTAAAAATGAAAAATTAATTGCCTTCAAACTGAAGGGTAAATGGTGAGTTTGAATTATAATTTGCTGTATGTAAAAATTATATGCACTATAAAAATGTATCAAAATTGTTCCCATCGCCACGCTTGTTTGATTTAATCTTAATCTACAAGTGCCAAAATTTATAATAACTTGGGATATATTAAAAAAAGCCAAGCTAGGAAGCATGGATGAGTTTATACTCTTACCGTGTGCCGAAAGTAACTGGCACAATTACAACATTACAAAACAATATTTCTCAAATGAAGCTTTTATTTTGTAACATACTAATTTGTTTTTCATTTTCCGTAGGTTCAATTTGTATTTTGATTTCGAGATGTATCTTTCAATCATTTATCCAAGACTACCCTAAAAATGAAACATTAATTGCCTTCAAACTGAAGTGTAAATGGTGAGTTTAAATTATAATTTGCTGTATGTAAAAATTATATGCACTATAAAAAATGTGTCAAAATTGTTCCCATCGCCACGCTTGTTTGATTTAATCTTAATCTACAAGTGCCATAATTTACAATTACTTGGGATATATTGAATAAAGCCAAGCTAGGAAGCATGGATGAGTTTAATACTCTTACCGTGTGCCGAAAGTAACTGGCACAATTAAAACCTTATAAAATAATCTTTATCACATGAAAATTTTTTATTGTAACATCAATATTTATATTTGATTTTCATTTTCAGTAGACCGAACTTGCATCTACATTTCGAATGTGTATCTTTCACTCATATGACCAAAGTTATCTTGAGAATCAAAAATAACCTGCCTTCAAACTGGATTTCTACATGGTAAGTTTGAATTATAATTCATTTCATGTAAAAACTGTTCGCAGTATCAAATATTTATCGAAACTATTCCCATCGCCACGCTTGTTTGATTTAATCTTAATCTACAAGTGCCAAAATTTATAATTACTTGGGATATATTAAATAAAGCCAAGCTAGGAAGCATGGATGAGTTTAATACTCTTACCGTGTGCCGAAAGTAACTGGCACAAGCATAAAATTTAAAGTAAAAACATTCCAAATAACATAAAATTTGTTTGTTATAGGTTTTTACTTCTGGGTGCTTTTTTGATCTGGGTGATATATTTAAGGTAATTAATATATTGTTCATTATACGATATTTTTTCAATTTCTAAATTTTTACTTTTATGATGTACCAAACAGACTAGAGTTTCTGAATAAGTTTGAAGAAATTTTTTTTGGCTGAGACTTAATTTACATTAATATTATTTATATTCGATTTTTTCATGAAATTCATGCAATTAAATTTATTGCAGGTATAGAGTATGATTTTTACGTTCTACATACGGCCTTTAACAGCTGACTTAATGAAGGTAACTATAATTTTTAACTGTGTATTTGAAAAGATATCATAGTCGGACTATAAATATGAAATTTCACAAACGTTTACTTAAATTTTCGTCGAACATTTTTTAAACCCTACTTAGATATGTTAACGTAGTTGACTTTCAGACATCTACCTAGCAAGTTTTAAAACTTTTTTTATAAATTTTGTAAAATCTATTTTATCACATGATGTACCAAACAGACTAGAGTTTCTGACTTTAATTGAAGACATTTTTTTTGGCTGATTGTTTTATCTAATAAATTATTTTTATCCTACAACTTTGTTCAAAAAATTAATTCGCATAATTTGATTTTAGATATACAAATCCTGACTTTCTACATTTTATTTGCGGACTTCAACTACTGGATTGATAATGGTAAGATTTACATTAAATATTCATTTTTCTAATTTGTACTGAATTATGCATGTAATAAGTTTGACGTGATGTACCAAACAGACTAGAGTTTCTGAATCTACTTGAAGATAATTTTTTTGGCTGATATATTTCTTATACATATATGAATTCATTATTTCGTCAATTTTACTTGGCAATTAATAGCATTTATTTATTATTTTAGTTTTCTCTGTATGCTGTTTTAAAAGAGTGAACTCCGTCAAGTCAATAATACAGGTAATCTTTGAAACATGTTATTTTTCTTCGAATCTTCTTTATTAAATCTTTTAAATTATTCAAATGATGTTCCTTACAGACTAGAGTTTCTGAATTTTTTTGGAGATAATTTTTTGTACTGAAATTGATTGAAATATTGAAATTGAACTCATAAAATGTAAGGTTGAATATTAAAAAGCTTCTTTTTTTCTTTACAGAGTACAGCTCTACCAAGTGATAAAAATTCGATTCTTTGAAATTACTCGGGTGTAGTAAAGCTCAAATTGTAAGTATCTCATTATTTTCGTTCAGAATATATATCAGTTAGCATGATTAATCGATGATAAACGTTTGAATTTAGTGTTTATTTAACGAATATGATGATATTATTTTTAACCATCTTTCGGGGCTGAAAGTATTGATGCCAAAATTTATCTGAAGCTTCTTATTTATAATGTCATTTTAGTAACCTGTAATAAAATATAATGACCGTATTTGATAATGATTTTTATCGTTACAGCTATTCATTTATTGGAAATATGCAGGAATCGACTATGGAAATTGAAGGTCTAATGGTAAATACATTTATTTTTTAATCAATTAGTTGAAAAAATTTTGGAAAATTATATCCAGTATTCTATGATATGATGATATTATTTTTAACCATCTTTCGGGGCTGAAAGTATTGATGCCAAAATTTATCTGAAGCAAATTCATAATATTGTATTATTTCTTCAGCCTTCAATCATCAATACTTCATGAATAATTTCTATTGTTTCAGATATCAATAATAAACCAAATTAAAGGAGGAACCAGAAAGCTTTACTTCGTTTAATTGTTACAGAGGTAAATATAATTTCTAACTTTTTTAATAGAATTTTTTCGATTAATTTAACTCTTTATATAACGAATATGATGATATTTTCTGTTAACCATCTTTCGGGGCTGAAAGTATTGATGCCAAACTTAATCTGAAAAATTGGATTTACATATCTTATTTGTAATTTTTTATGCTGAATTTTCATGAAACATTATTGTAATTCCAGTTCCATCATGCCATCACGGGAGAACGCTGGATGAACAATTCATTAAGGTAATTTGAATAATTAAATTAATAAAAATAGTATTTAAAAACTTGAATTGTATGAACATTCCTTCAAATGATGAATCATTGGCTAGAGTCCTGAATTTCGAGATGACAAGCTATTCGTTCAAATTCTGAAAAACAAACTATTAATAAATTAATATTCTGCAGTTTTAAAACATATAATAATGAAACGATTTTTTTTGTTCTAGGTAAGCTTTTTTCATTTCTATGGGTATGGAAGAATTTCAAATTTAATGCTTGTATCTATTATTATAATTATGATTGATTTTTAAATAAAGTATATCTTAACCAAAATATTGTTTTTTTATTTCAAACATACCAAGGGTTTTAATAAATGAATGAAAAATCACACATAAGCTTTAATAGCATTTTATTATTTTATCGCAAGTAAAGCCATTTTTACACATTCACGCGAAGTCCTTTCTTGGTTCATAGATGCGTTGAAGATTCATATGGATTGAATGTACATGAATATAAACTTTACGATGACATATGAATTATTTACGTGTTGAAGTGGGTACAAAAATTGCATCACAATGCCTTTCACGATATTTCTCTAATGTAAGTATAATACAATCTTCATAAAGTATAATAATAATAATGTCACTGGTAAATTTATTCTTATTTGTTTGCATGACAAAAGTACTGTAATGTTATTAAAAAAACAATACACATTTTAAGTTCGTTCCTTTTTTTAAAATAACCACTGCGTTAAAAGAATACCAAAAATGAAAATTTGGAGTAACTGCACTTGAAAAACTTTTTTTTTCAGTAAGTCAGTTGAATAATTATAGGAGGCTGGGTGTGATTAAAGTTTCCATGTGAGACACTAAATATATCAAAGCATATAAGATTTGATTAATAATTATTATACTTGGCTAAGTATAATAATGTTTAATTTTTTTCATATTTTTTTGCACCTAGTAAGCTTTATGCATACTTGAATATTTTTAAAAAATTTACGTGACTTCGCAAAATCGTACAATATTCAAATTTCTCGCGATGTTTTTTTCTTAGTACTTCCCGAAATAGTTTGTGGCGATGCGTGCTTTACTGTAGTAAAACATTCCATTATAATTTCCTTAATTTTCTTACTTATTTTCCATTACCTTTTTTGTAACTTTTTTATTATTGTAGATCACAGACAACTTGTTCTTAAGTCATAAAAACAATTATCTTTTCTCGATACATCATCAATAATATATCCTTTGAGAAGCGTGTGTGAAGTAGAAATTATTTCTTTTAATTCATTATCATATACTGGATGTACGTCGGACGTTTTTTCAGTAAATAAAGGACTTCGATCTTGGCAAGTTGGCAAGCTAGCATAGACGTTCGTAAATGTAATTATCGTGTACATAATTCATTAGTCAAAAATATTTCAGTTTTATATTTTTGTTTTTCCATTTTATCGAGTGTGAGCGCGCACGAAAAATAAAAGTCCTTGGACGGCGAAAGTTATACGGAAAAAGTCAAATTCATGTATATCAGTTGGCTCGATTTATAAAGGAATAATATCATTTCAGTACTCGAGATGATTAAAATTTTAGCAAAAACTTCTTAAAAATATCTCTCAAAGTTTGTTTTATTCATGTATGTTTTTTTATGTAGGTAGAGCTCAAAGAATAATTCTCGGCAGAATTTGATCTTTCATTAGTGAATAAAATATTAAATTTCAATAAGCGTATGCATAATATTGTGCACCAGTTTTAATTTTAAAAATTTGCGTTGACGACCGACGACAAGCCATTACAGAAAGAAACCATCCAAATTATAAAATTTTCAATTCATCGCTTTGTGTATGTTTCATTGAAATGTCCATCTTCTTTGTGTTTTCTTTCACTCATTATCTCTGTTGTTATGGTTATAATATTATTTCTTTACATAGAAAGGCTATTTATAAACCAAAAACATTTTTAAACGATGTTAAACATAAATTCGAATGGTTAGTGGCTCGTTTGTTTTTATAAAATTTATTAAGACTTCGAACAATTAGTACTTTTCTATTCATTTAAAATTTTTTAGTTTGTTGCTCTAAAATATGACAATTACCCTACTAATTTCTACGTTATATTTAGAGTTAATAATTGAGTAAAAATCTAGCATACCAGATTATACACTGCAAGCTCGTGCCTTGTATAATCGTTTTAAATGCGCTTTTATAGAATTTGAATTGATTTAATTCCATCATCCTTGCAAACGTGTTTGTATAATCTATAATAATTTTTGCTTTCGAAGTAATTTATTTATCATCGGAATGAAAAATCCGAATGGAATTCACAAAATCGATTGATACACTCGTGCGTTGTTACTGGCTCGCCAAGCAGCCAGTCCTGTACATCTATTGACTCAGCAGTGCCTTGTAAAAGCCAACAACTCGATCTTTTTGCTCGACCGTAGAGGCATTCGGTATAGGTAATGTATTACTATATCCATCATCTGCTTGCATGCAAATTGTGATTTTATTTTCTGTATACTTTATAATTCACGAAGTGTAGGTGGAATATACTAATGAGCTGCTTTTTATTCTGCCTACAACATTCATAATACCCTATAATTTTTTTAGTTTATTTCTCGACGTGTTTTTGTACGCGTTTTAAATGATTTTTTTTTTAATCTACACGTGAAAATTCGAGCATACATTGTGTTACATAATATATCATGGAAAAAAGAAATGTGGTTGCAGTTAAAGAAGATATTTGTCTAGTTGTTATCACATTATTACTTCATAAAAAAATATGCGAAAACTACCAGGATGTACCCTCTACGATGCGAATCATATACCGTGTGAGCTATTTGTGTTACAATTCTAATGTGCGCACACTTGTCAAATGAGGTAATTTTCTGCTTTTTATCGCTTCAAAGTATGTAGATCGTAAAATATCTAATGTAATTTTCGAACATGTTTTTCATTTGCTCAAATTTTCGAGAGAAAGAAAATTAATTACAATCATGAAAATCTCACGTTGTTTGCTATATTGAGTATAAAAATATCATGGTAGAGCATATGCATTTATATTTAAGTATAATTATGTTATAGTAATTCAATCTATTTTGCACATATTTTATTATTTAAATGATGTTTTTTTTTTCATCTGCTCTAGTTCACAATTTAGGATACACTTGTGGATTTTTTTAATTTTGCACACAATACGGTTACTTTGGATGAGTAATTCATTTATACTGTTATGATTATTCGAGAAGTCATTATTTTCAGCGAAGCGAATACAAAGTTTGATGTTCAATTTACAATAAAACGTGCCGCTTTGGATTTTCGTTCCGGAGTTGTGTGTGTAAAGGGATGCATACTTCTTCGAACACATTGGTTAGTCTTCCGTGTGTGATAACTTTTTCTTTTTTTTTAAACAATATTGTTTCACATAGCCAAAAATGATCGAAAGACAGCGCACAGTCACTCGTCGCAGAGGGAAAAAATTATCAAAGTATTTTACAATAAAAAAGTCAGTTATCTCATGAGTCGTATATGCAACATTATAAGAAGTCATTTTTAGAAAAAACGTCGCCAAAAAACATTCATTGCACCGCCTCACCTTCTTAAGTTTGACTCAACATTCAATAGTAAAAATTTGACATAAAAATGCAGAAAAAGCCTCAGTTTGGACGATTGTAAGCAATACTTTTTGTTTGGGTAAAATTTCTCAACAATAACGCCATGTTATAATTTACTTTTCTCCGTTTTATTTACACGCAACAATCGAGTAACACCGTCTTGTCATCTGCACTTGAATAAATTTTAATAAAACGTATAACATATAATATATAATATGGTATAATATCATACACCTGGCAATAATGAAAATGGCAGTTACCTTTAGAATGCTCAACATGCATATACACATCATATATCATAATCATATATATAATATATTATTATCTTTGGTTGAAATGTCATATACAACTCATGTTGTCGTAATAGAGCTTAAGATTTTAATTTTTATATGTATATATTTACATACGTGGCATTTATTGCTTCCGAAAAAATATATGTCATATATTGTGATTTGTTATTTGTATTGTATTTTTATTCATATTTATAAAATGTTCAGTGAACGATGAACTTATGAACATGATTTTTTTTTCTTTCTTTGCTTGCCTTCAAATCCAATCCATAATATATCTATACATCATGAGAGAAAAAAACGGAATATCGAGTGGCATGTATACAATTCTTTTCCATTACCGAACTGACCGAATTAAAAGAGTCTTCCCTTTAACGATTGCTTTCGACATATTTTTCCCCTTCCTTTCTTATATTTACAATTTCAAACGTATATTACGTACACGTGCGTGCTCAAATGCATGTACATTAATGGAATGATGATAGCATGAATTGAGAGCGATGGCAATTATTGCATGCATCCGCTCTCAAACTTTGTGATAACAGGTAACTCCGCGCAATTTTGTGATCGACTTATTTTCTATTTTTTATAATTATCAATAACAGCAGAGAGCTTTTTTGCTCGATCCCTGTAGGCTTGCATGTGTCGAGTCAGATAAAACTGTGCGAACAAACGAACCAAAAAAATTTGTATTTTTCTTTTTTTTTTATCGACCTATACTACTGAAACGATGTACGTAGTTCAACCATGAATATTTTTTTATTTATCTCTAAATTACGAGTGCACATTATGAAGATTTAAACACTTTTACGTGCACACAGCCTAAAACTTCTGAATTTTGATGTAACTGATGAAACTGAATGTAACTGAAAACAATTATTTTGTGCTACGTATAAAAATTAATGTAAGCGATTCGATTCTTTTCAAAATGATTTTCCAATTGACTCTGCTCAATATAAGAATTATACCCCATAAAAGCCTATTTAAATACAATCATTTTTGTCGGTATCTTACATCGATTAATCGCGTTTGGTTTTCATTCAGCTAAAAACTAGTATTTGCCAGTTGAGTCGTTGTTATTATTGTTGTTTGATCAGCTCGACAATACAACACAATTTCACGCATACAATTATTATTCACACTCTCTTAAACACCCACAAAAAATGTCTCTGCCGCTTTATTACCTTTCTTTTTCATCGAAGTAGTGAAAAAATATTTCGTTGCAGCAGCGGTATTATAATGCGAGTATAGCAGTAGCAGCAGCGCGCGTACAGGCGTTTTTTTTTATTTTATTATTTATTATTATTATTTCTTTTGTTTAATGAAAATTACGTGTATTATATTAAGGCGTAGATGGAAGCTGCTAAAACTGCTGTTCATTGTTGGTTGTCCGTCGAATTTACAGCCCAAGTTCAGGCGTCCGGATTAACGGGGCCTGTACGAAATGTCCTTCAAGCCCTGATAGCTGCGCTTTAGACTGTTGCCGTCGGCCCAGGTGGCGTTGAGATACTCGTCGTCATCGTTTTGCTCAAGTTTCTGCAAATTCCAAAAAGAGAAAACGGTTAATTCTGCGAAGAGTATAAAAGACAAAAAAGTATGATATTAGCTTGTTTGCTCGACACACATAAAAACACTTTGAACTTATATAAGTGTCACAATCGATTTTTCAAAGCTGCAGAGCTCGGGGCTTAAAATCGGAGCACGAGACTATCATCGCGAGTCGGCTAGCGGGAAAATTAAAGTTGCATTATGTGCATTCAATAATGCAGTCAAATGGAAAAAAAGAACATTTATACATATGGATTAAAAAATGTAGGAGATTAATTCGCGAATGTGTCACAATTATACTTTATGTAGCGGAGTTTCATCATAATCTCACTCGATCCGTCAGTATAGTACTCGGAAAAATTAAATTTTTTGCCCCTTCCTTTGGCCGCCCATATTTATAAAGAGAGAGAAAAATGCACGAGTTAAGTAAGAATGCAAGGATTATGTGTATACACGTTATGTATACGTGCATAGAGAGAATTGCGTTTCTCACGCAACTTGGGCTCGATGGAAGGCCGAGATATAGGCTACTTCAATGCGCTTAGAGCTTTTTCTGCCTTCGAGATTTTATCATTACGTATAGGTACTGTGAAAGCTTGATGCTCTTATACGTTATTGTTAGTCATTCGCTGCGCGCCCGTTTTCTGTTTTACTTAACATTTTTTTGCCGAGTACACGAAGCAACTCTCGCGTGTATACGCGATCAAAAATTATATATAATACTGATGTTCTGCCGATCAAAGTATACGTACGAAAGACATTAATCAAGATGAAAAATTGTTCAAACAGGAGGAGGGGGATATCGCTTGAAAATAACGAGAAGCCATCGAGTGCTTGAAGTCGACCGTCAGTTTGCTAGCTGCATCAATTTATAAGGAGCCGCCGCCGCCGCCGCCGCCGCCACCTTGGCTCGCGCGCGATACTCGGCTTATCGGGCCGGGCGATGAAAAACAGCAGTGCACACCGCAGTGCTGTAACTGTATACTTGCGGCTAAGTTCCAACCCCGACGCGATATTGACTTACGCCGCCGAGTCGCCCGAACCACCGCATCGAAGGCTTACACCCTGTAATAAACTGGTCGGCATTAATTTTACGACTGTTTATTAGCCGGCCGACGTTGCAGCCTCCGAGCTACAAGATTGATTCGTCGCATTACGAATACACAATCATACATAGCCGCATCGATGATTCTGCGCGATTCTTTTATAAATTGAATTTTATATCGTGGCGCGAGTGCAAAAGTCTTGTGAACAATGCAACTCGGATAGAGAAACAAATGCATATAGAATGAGCGCAGGGGTGCAAATGCGCGCGTGTCCGAGGCTCTCCGTGTACGAGGGCAGAGTAGCGAACGTGGCTAGCTTTACGATTCAGGCGCTCGGGCCCACGGGGAGTTGCGAATCGATGTTTTTTTTCTCTCTTTTCTCTCTTGTTTTTTTGCTCTCGCATTTGACGCGAGGGAAACTTGCTCGAGCCTTTCACTCTGATTAATGATAAATTTTCTATTCGTTCGAATATGCTTTTTTTTCCTTCAGCTTGTGTGGGAATATTTTGAACAAAAACAATGACGAACCGATACCGACGAAATCGAAAAAAGCGTAGCGAGCGATACAAATCAATCGGTTTGTTGAAAAAAAAAAAAAAATACGACGGGTAATTTTTACAAATGGAGAACTGGAATCGTCCGTGTGTACAAAAACACGAATGGAGAAATGCTAATGGGAAAAACGTGAATTATTGAGCAGCGGAGAGTATACGTGGTTGCTTCGAGTCCTCGTTGACTCATTCATTCTCAATAAGCGGCCTGTAATGTGAGGCCTTTTTTGCGCGCGAGTATAAAAAAAAGCGGTTATTTAAATATATGTGCCAGCGCGTGTCCTATATACGCGCCGTGTCTATTCTGCTTTGATTATGCATGCTCGTCGCAAGGAAAGAGCTCGACAAAATTATACGTCCGTCGTAAAATGTAATGAGAAACCGAGCATCTTTACGTGCCAATGCACAAGTTGTCGACGGAAAAACTTGATACAGGAAAAAATTAACTCTTTCACGGATGGGGCAATAGCTCAGCCAACGAATAGCATTGTCATCGTTCCAACAAAAATTATGAAAAGTAGGCAGAATATACGGGCGTAAAGTCGTAAATGTATGCAAAACCCAATATAGCCTTAGCTAGAAATCAATGGGCTGCAAATTCTCGGTAAATAATCACGGCATGGCAAACTCATCCCACTTGCTTTACTTTCTCTCTTGTGCTCATTGTCGAATTGTACAAGTGCATCGTGCGTGCGTGTGTCTATACGCTTAACGAGGGTGGCTTTATTAAATTTTCAAATAACTAGAACAGTAACCAACGATGACTCTATATCTTATATGAGTAAATCTTATGAAATTTTAATATTTACCATTAAAAAAAAAAATTTTTTTTTTTTAAAGCACACTCGTGAAATTTTTTTGGGGACTTACAAGTGATTCAGAAACCTGAAAAAAATAGTGCCCATAAAATTTGGGTGAGGGCCTTCGAAGATTTAAAAAAGTACATGTTAAAGCTGAAGCTGATGAGCCATATTTTATACCATATTGATGGACAATATTTGCTCCTAAATTTGGTTAAAATTTTAATTTTTTGATATTTAAAAAGAAACACATAGCGTTATCTTTTCCAAAATGTCGAAAGCTAAAATGGGCAATATAGATTGCGCCATTTTAAGTAAAACTGTTGATGTGCATCGCAAAATTCGATTAAAATGCACTCAAAATCAACAATGGGCGCGGGCAAAACCCATGTTTATATCGTATATAACTTTTTTACAAAGCACGCACATCAAAAATAGACATACCACTCGATTATGCAACTCAAAAACTACTTTTCCCCGTGATTTCGTGATGATTCATGGTGGGGCCAATTGGGATATTGGGATTTTGTAGAAAAATCATTGAAAAACTAAAAGTCGAGTTGAATTTTTCTCAAGAGTGTAGAAGGCGACGCACACCAGTCAGTGACATTTTTTTCGAAAGTTTACTTTCTGAGGATTGTTTGGTGATGGTTTGGATAAAAAAGCCCGATGGGCCTATCGGGAATCAGAATTTGAAAATTAAAAATAGGATGCGTTGCATTTCAAAACGCATAAAAAACGCTATAAATTGCATTTTTTTATGAATTCAAGTTTGGACCCCACTGGAAGTTGTTCTCTAGAAAAGAAAAAGTTGAAAACTTAACGTTAACAATGCGAGGAAAGGTATATTTTAGGTTTACACAAAAATATTGAGATTTACTCATATGTATTTTCGAATTCTTATTCTATGCTCTCAATTCAAGGTCTGTGTCGCTCTTGGAAGATGAGCGAAACAAGTATTTTATTCAAATTTTGTATTAATTCTAATAATTTAGACTAAGAAAATCTTTTCGTGTCGAGTTTCAATGTGGAAGGGATCGTACCGACAATCGTAATGCAGTTATAGATCAACGTCCCCATTTATCACAACCGACCATGTTATTTTGCTCGCATGCCCGAATAGCAGTCAATAAAATATTCGAGCTTGAGTCTGGTCAAGTCGATTGGGAATCGTTTTTTTTATTTTTGTGAAAGACAAAAAAAATTTTTTATAAAATCGTAATTAGTACGATTTACATCAAAAGTGATACTATAATTTTATTTTATTCGCTTCAAAGCTTAATACAGCATAGATACGTGTAGGCATCCCATTACAAACCTAAATTAAGAAGAATATTTCAAAGAAATGGATCACATGCGTGAACTTTTGAGTCTTCGCGATTTTAGTTGCGCAAATGTATGCATGATACAGTCGATGAAAGGTATCTTCATGCTTTGTTTCGTATAATGGAACTCGCATGCCCGAACTTACTGATCATGTTACGAATTTTGTAGTAAATTACTAGTTGGTTTCAGGTGGGATTTACCGGCAGATCGAATAGATTTTTTTTTCAAATTTCAATATTTTTCAGTAAATCCTGTCAATATTTCGATTTTTTAGAAAAATTCATTCTTATTAATTAAAGCTTATGTTAAGATGAATTGTAAAGTCATTGTATTGCATCAATTTCATGAAAATGAAAAATCAGGAAGTCTAACGTTTTTTAAAATTCTGTCGATTACGTGGTCGATGGTCTCGAGTGTACTTAAAGAAATTGACAGTTTTTAATAATCTCTTTTTCCTCTTTGTTTTATTCTCAGATTTTACTTTGCAAATTTATTTTTTCAAACAGTATATTCATTCTTACTTGCACAAAGTACAACCAATTTTTTATCGCCAGTATATCATTTCGTCTTACAAGATAATAGAAAAAAGAATTGGGCTTACAAATCAAAAAAATAACGTACTCGCAAGAAACAATTGTTTCAATTATTGCCCTACTTGACAACTTCGGAAAATAGTTTTTCAAACCAAAAAAGTAAGTAGTTGTCTTCAGATAGTATCTTGTCTAAAAATAGCTCGCATCGACATTTTCTTATAAACACCAAGTGGCAGAGTCGGACCATGACCCTTTTTACTCGCTGCATAATTGATATTTATATATAGTATACGCACGGACGAGTTGAGCAGATAATAAACTCGTGTGCACTGGTAAAAGGACAGTAATATGCGTGCTACGAAGCTAGTATTCCATTATTGACGGACTCGAGACCATACTGTCCGGTATACTTATATATTTAAACTCAATTTTTTCACAAGTAATTCAGAACGCAGAGGTTTGAGCAAATCCAGGCTGAAGTTAATACTTCAGCTCTTTGCTTGTCAAGCAGCTGCGCAAGATTTTTTTCTTACCTCGCTAAGGTTTTTTTTATCCATATAATTCATCCAATTTTCCAATGAAAGATAGAAAACATCCTCGAGTCGAGAGGGATATAAATAATACAGTAATGGTAGCAGTAAAAGCTCGACGAGGTCTATAAAATCGATGATGAGACAGTTATACGCGAGGAAAATCAAAAACGTATAGAATAAATGAAAGATGTACATAGTCGTGCAGTATCAATAAAAGCTCGATTAGTAATTTTGTTAATCGCGTTGAAATGCGCAAATAATGTTAACTGCTGAACGCACTAGTAGTACCCCTATAGGAATACCAGGACATCCCCTTAAAAACTACCCCTAATTGGGGGTAGCAACCCCCTAATTTGTTTATAGTTATTACACAGCTCTAATTTGTTCCCCGAGGTTTGTTTATAACAATACCCCTGAGGAGATGTTTGTAAGCAAGTATAATTAATTGTTGATGACAAATCCCTATAGGGTTGATGATCCTCATGATGAATGTTGATAATAATTTGTGGTTAATTGTTCACAATGTTCATAACAAATTGTTTATAATTTGTTCGAGTCAATACATGCCGGTGTTCCTCGAGTGGATGCGCGTCGCCGATACGAATTGACTCGGGGAGTGGGGAGCGTCTCGACTTGACTCGAGAAGTGGTACCAACACGCATTGACTCGAGGAAAGCGACGCCGACAGGCATTGACTTGAGGGTAGAAAAAATAATAACCAATGTGTTATAAACAAATTTCTCATAAACAATTAACCACAAATGATCATAAACATTTATCATCAGAGTTGATCATTGACCTCTAGGGAAAAACTTATAATCAATTTTTTATAAACAATTAACTATAATTATTTATAAACATCCACTAGTGGTGCTGTTATAAACAACCCTTAGAGGTTAAAAATTATAAACAAAATAGGGGGTTGCTACTCCTAATTACAGATGGTTTTCAGGGAATGTCCCGGTATCCTTATGGGTACACTACTTGCATTCGTTGTCTGTAAACACGAGGCTATGTACCAAAAATATACGCTCAATATGTGTATGCATGAACAAGCCTCGAAGTCTGCTGCAACTACGTACATTTGATATTTCTCCGTGTAAATTGTAAGTAGGTACAAGAGTGAGAGAATGCAAAGTCTACGAACCCGCCTGTGGCAATACTTCACTAGGTATGTAATGTCGTGGAAAGCACGAGTGCAAAAAGTATGCTCGGTTATTTGGGTGTAATGTTTATCCTTTATCTCTCTCCGATTTGGTCGGAAAAGTAACTCTGCATACTAAAAGCTCGAGGATCTGTTTTTTCATGCTCGATGCGATCGCACATTGTTTTCGCGAAATTACGTCGATTTACGACCCGAAAGAAAAATACGATTTAATAAATTCTCATTGGGACACGCTAATAAGTCATCGAACCGTCGACAGGCTTGTGGAAAAAAAAACTAGATTTACAAAGAGGGTATATAGTGTCTATTGTCTATATTGCATTACGAGGAAAGCCAAATGACAATAACAACTTGAAACTCTAGTCTTTCTCTCTCTCTCTTCTCTCTTTTCCGTCTTTTAGTATTACACGTCTGACTTTGTATGGCTTTCGTCGTTGCGGTCATACAATGTATACGCGTGATTTTAAGCTCGACTGACTACACTTTTCAAGCTTAACCATTGTGATAAGACGTGGGGGAAAAGAAAAACCAACATAAGAAAGAGAGAGAGAGAAAAAAAATAAAGTTGATTTCGCTGTTTTGTAAACGCAGTTTTATTCTCTCGCAATGTGTACATAAGGGCCACGAGCATTAAGTTATCTCATTTCGCGTTGACTTTTATGCGCGAGTCGTTGAAGTGCATCTGGATTTATTGCAACAGTTAATATACGTGTCTTAAAAATTGGAGAGAAAAAATGTTTTCGCAGAGTCATATTTATCCGTTCGTATGGATGCTGCACTCTTTTTCTCTTGCCAGCAAAGCAGTTAAATCATGCCAATGCACATGCAGATACATACACACGCGTAAATAAGTTTGTTTTTCTTTGCAATTGTGGCTTACCCTTGCACCGAATAACAATCGGGTATACCATCGAGGCTCTCTCTGCTGTTGTCGTCGACCATGGCGACCTTGAGCTCGTGACCGAAGCTGGCCAGGGCGTCGCTGCAGCTCGTGGGCGTCATGGCGCCTTCCGCAACGTCCTCGTCCTCGTCCGAGCAGCCGCCCACCGGCGGCACTGGCGTCGCCCCGTCGTCGCCGACGATCTTCTCGCCATCGGGGCCGAGTCCTCCCTCCTCGGCGGCGGTGGCCGCTTCGGCGGCCTTGGCTAGCGCCGCCTCGTCCTCATTGTAGATTTTGAAGTAGGCGATCGTCAAGTAGATCACCGCGATTATGAAAGACGGTATGGGAATGGCCATTGCGTAAACCAGGTTCATGTAAACCTGATTATCGTCATCATCGACGCGCCCAACAGATAGACGAAATCATTTTTTCATTAAACTTTCGATTTTCTTGCCAATTTCGTTCTTTGTTTTTGTATTTGGAGCGCGGGGGCAACATTGAATTTTCATGCTCGTTAAATTGCTCTCGAAGAAATTGGTACAAGGAGGCAAGCAAAAAGTTTCGAAAGACTTGTAATAATAGACACAGACCTGCCACATGTCGAGGTCACTGATGACTATTCCTGGATCAACTTTCGAATAGTAGCAGCTAAAGTTCTGCCCGATGTTGGCGTATTGCCTGACGAATATCGTGCAGTTAAGCATCGGTGGATAGCCGCAGCCCTTAACGTTCGGAAACAGCTTCGCTCCCATAAAGTACCACTCCGAGTCGTTTCCCATGAGACCTTGGTGGATCGGCAAAATTTTCAAACTTTTCAGTTGACATTTTTCTTTTCATATAAGAGCTCGCGCACACCCCTCCCCCCGCGTTCGGGGTGCTTTTCGTGCCCGTTTTAAAAAGCGCAGAGAGCGCACCGCTTCTTATAAATTTATTCAGAATTTTATTCCTCCAAATGGAGAATTTCAATTAAAATATTCAATTTTTAATGCCAGCTGCGCCCTTACCGCAAACTGCACCATTTCGAGCAAATTTTTCTTTCGATTTTGACCATCGATCATCTCTCCAAAGTACCCAGACGCGCTCGCGAGTGAAAAATAGTTTTGTCAACTTTTCCATCGGGCATCGAAATCGTGCGGTTTTTATACTGTCTGTGAATGAAGTACCTGTCGGAAAGGACCTCGTGGGAGCTTTCGGATCGGTGATCTCCTCTTCCTCGTAGTCCTCGTGCTCGTCGTCCTCGTACTCCTCGACGTAATCGTAATCGTGCAACGATCGCTTGCCGACTTTACTTTTACCAACGGCCTCGTCCTTCCCGACACCTCCGAGCACCTGTGCCTCGCCGTCGTCTTCCAGCTGCTCCGCCGTCAAGTTGACGGGCAGCTTGTAATTCACGCGTATTTGCGTGCACTCGAACAACTCCTTGGTGCAACCTTCCCTACACGATGTCCAGGAGCAGTTGCTCGTACCTAGTTTCCATACACACATACGCAGATCCACGGTCAAAAAATTTTGTTCTCCTACGCTCTCGACATCTCTCTTTCGCGCTTATAAGCAGTCTTATAAACGCAAAAGAGCCGTGTGTGCAACCATTTAGAAAGTATAGACGATCGTGACGAGAAGAAGCGTACACGTGTACGATACTATATGCAGACACAGAAAAAGAGGAAAAGAGAAAGAATAAAGGGTCGTTGTGCAGAGAAAGAGTAGATTTTTCGGAAACAGCGACTGAGACTCGAGAGAGTTATACCAAGGATCTACGACGCAGGCAAAATGAGAGAGAAAAGCCTAGATATGATTTTGTCAAAAAAGCTGGAGAGGTACAAAATAGCGGCCCTTTGTAGAAAACATCGCACTCGTATAAGCCTCGCGAATACACACGTGTAACATATATATACGAAGTTGGCCACGTAGGACAAAGTCTCTATTTCAATTGCAACTCGAGTGTTGGAGTTTTTTCTTTTTTTTTTCGTTCAACGGTTGCGTTGTCGTCACCTACCTTGACAACTTTGTTCGCGTCTGTCTCTAGGCGCGTGTCGGACCGCTGTGCAATATATGTTTGTGAGCGTACAATTTTTTACGTTGCTATAATTACGTAACATCTCGTTATTTTATATATATTTTTTATAAAATAAAACAATTGAGAGATACGAGAAAAATGATTCCAATTGGCTTGATTTGACATCAGCAGCTCCACGTATATCGACGTTTCGTTCGAAGCTATTTTCAATGGCTCGACTGCTGCTAACGATAAAGGCCAGCTCGTCGCTCGTCATATAAGTACGATGTAATATTTCGCGCCACGATTCTCCGCGCGGCTAACGAACTTCCTTGCACGTATAAGCGTTAAGCTCTCGAGATACGCGCGTATAAGGGCGCACTTTTGGCCTCGCCAGCCGTTATACCGCTCCTGCTGGACTGTATCGGAGTCGTTATACTTCGCTTCGTAACCGTCCTTAAATCATTTTAATAATGTCGACTCGTCTCTCTGTTGCTGGTGCGCAAACGCGTGCATAGCGGCTCGCTCGCTATAATAGTCTCGGGCACGCGGCTCCCCCCATAGCGCCGAGACAGGGCCGAGATTCTCGTACCTCTCGTATAAATTGTTTTTTACGCTTAAATTGCCGAGACAATCTAGCGCGGAGTATAACTTTGTCTTTTTCCTTTCTTTCTCGTTTTTTGTTGCTTTCATTGTCGTTCCGTACGTATACTTTATTTGACGCGACTATAGCGAGACCCAATTAAGGCTATATTCGCGAGAAAAAAGTCGGATTTGCATAATAACATGTTTAGTAATAAACGCGCTCGCTAACTGGAGTATAACAACTTTGCGTGCAAGCCCCATTCCTATTCAAGTGCGTATGTTAGCCCCCTCCTTTTTAGCGCCACAATTTGGATCGATATATGTAATATGAGAAGAGAGAAAGAAACGGAACACTTGGCTATAAGTATCGGTAGTAATTGAACCATTTGGCAATGTACTCCCGAGTTTATCTGTGATTATTGCCGCGCTTTGTCCACGCGCTACGTATATAATACAAATTACTTTCGAATAGCTATTTGCATGTCGTGCTTTTGAGCCCGCCTCGCTTTCTCTCTCTCTCTACACTTCTACTGGAGGACCTCCTTTCCGCGATGCCTTTGTTGAAAGATCGTTACATTCGTTTTATCGAACCCGGCCCGTTCTATTTATTTTCGTACGTCAAACAATCATTTCTCGCTTTTGACATTTCCCAGCGCGAGTTTCTATATATACTTTGTTAAAGCGAAGCGGCGCTTCTTTTTTTTATACGCGCACGAGCGCGAAGTTTGTTGATTCCAGCAAACAAAAAAAAAGAAACTATCAGCGTTCGTACTCCGTGGCCGACTCGGGGCATTCGGAAGTTGGAAAAGTAATTTGTAACTTTAATCAAAAAACTAAATCAAGACAATTATCGATGAAAAAAGGCCTGCGACTCGCCGATTCGATTACCATATTTAATGTTAAACCACGAAATAAAAACCTTTCACTCGCGACGATCAACGATACGAGGCGATCGGTGGCCAGAAGCGCTCAAATTCAACCACTCTTTGGAGAAAAAATAAAGCTCTCTAACTGCGAAGCGCTTGCCAAAAGATATACACTTTGGCTCGCTATTCGACGACGTGTACGTGTACGTGTACATGCACGAAAAGCCGCAAGTATATGAGCGCGTCCAGCATAAGTCGGCCACCCCGCGCGATTACGGCATTTTTGGCCGAAAGTGTCGTATGTTTAGCTCGCTCGGAAACGTTTACCAAGGGTCAGAAAAAAAATCCAAACCCATGGATCGATAGATTTTTTCCTCCTCTTTCTAGTGGTGTAACTCAAAAAATTCTTAAAAATTGATTTTGAGGTTAAAACTCGACTTGAATGTTTAAGTCGATTTATCCAAAAAATGTATCCTCCGACTTCAAAATAAACTGCACCAATCGAAAGAGGAGGCAAAAATCTATCGAAAACGATGTTTTCCAGGATGGAGAAATGATAAGAACTATTAAAGATATCGAGATGAATAGCGCGGGACGGCGCGCGCGGACCTGTTTTTCGTGCGCCAGCGGCGGCACACACGCGGCGCCGTGTCTTTGTCTTTTCGACTCCCTCGTAATCGCTTAAAAAAGGCTGGAAAAATAATTTAAACACGTAAATCGATAGATTTTTTTCTCCTCTTTCTGATGGTGTTATTGAAAAAATTCCCAAAAATTTTTTTCATAGTCAAAACTTGACTTGAATTTTTAAGTCAATATTTCTTCTAGTATTTCAATTTTGACCTCAAAATTAACATTACCAATCGAAAGAAGAGGAAAAAATCTATCGATTTACGTGTTTAAATTATTTTTTCAGCATTTTTTTAGCGAGTCGAAAAGATATAGGCAGGAAAAGAGGTCCGCGCGTGCCGTCCCGCGCTATTCATCTCGATATCTTTAATAGTTCTTATCATTTCTCCATCCTAGAAAACATGGTTTTCGATAGATTTTTGCCTCCTCTTTCGATTGGTACAACTTAAATTGAAATCGGAGGATACATTTTTTGGGAAAATGGACTTAAACATTCAAGTCGAGTTTTAACCTCAAAATCAATTTTTAAGAATTTTTCGAGTTACACCACTAGAAAGAGGAGGAAAAAATCTATCGATCCATGGGTTTGGATTTTTTTTCTGACCCTTGGTAAACGTTTCCGAGCGAGCTAAACATACGACACTTTCGGCCAAAAATGCCGTAATCGCGCGGGGTGGCCGACTTATGCTGGACGCGCTCATATACGAGTCTCGCGCGCGCATCGGTGATTCTTTGCACTGGAATAAACGCGACTTGGAAGTACGCTCCTTGGCCAATTTTCACGCTCAAGTTCTTGATTTGACCGAAATTTTTTCAGTTTATTAAAAATCCTTAATGCGGCGATCAAACACGTGCCTCGCAAGACGTTGAACGGTGTACCTTTTTTCACACGATTGAATCTTCGATTCTTAAAACTATATTGCACGCAGTGGACAAATACTGCCAATACAGCAAGCATATAGCATAACAGGTATATCGTATAGTATGCGTGTGCGTAGAAGATTAACGTAAATGGAGTTGTTAATAGATTAGAGGTGGATCAAATTTCAATTTAAGGAAAATGTCGATGAAAGTTTTGCCAGGTCAAATATTTCCGAATTATTTGGTAATATACAATGAAAAAATTTGATTAAAATCATGGAGAATCAAATTAATAAAAAAGACTACACAGATTTTCTATTTGACAAATAAATGCGAACAATAATCATTTTTGCTTGAACAACAACAACAACAACAACAACAACAAAATCTATTCAAGTCTCAGTATAAATTCCAAGTGTGGAAAAGTAGGCAAACGCAGCAACATTACATAAAAGATGTTGGCTGGAGACAAAACGCTCGGAGATCTTTTTAAGCAGGCAATATGGCAGCTATTGAAGCTGCGGGCTTTGGAGCCAAAAACGTACAGCAGCCTCTACAAAGCATTATACGTATCCACCGGGCTCGATTTATTTTATTGATGTTCTCCTTTAGTGTCGTTATAATGTCGAATATCCTTCCATCCGTTTACTCGAATTTATGCAATTTGATAGCGCATCGTTAAACCATTACTTTTTATATTCGACGTGCACAATGAAATTTGATTTTTTTTCTCCTTCCGCGTTAATTATCAACGAAATTGCACGATTTATCAGTAACGGACGTCGGAAAAAAATCATCGATAGCACGATAAAAAATTAATGTACACTGCAACTCGATATTTATTCGTCAGAAATTGAAACAAAAATTACGGCTTTTGATTTTACTCGGTGTCGAGCAGGGCGCCGCGTGCAGCAAATGCGAATCGCGCGTGCAACTGCTAAAGCCTAATCTACGAAGATTGCGCATAATGATTTGTTAATATCGTACACGACGCTGCATTAACCGTATTAAACAAAGTGTTTCCAATGTCTTTGACTAGTACTGAATCAATGCTCGTGCGATAGGAATTTACTCGAGTCTGACAATAATTACCCTCTGGATGATTAAACCTGTGATAATTCGATTTTGCGGCGAGTTTGGTGCGAAAATGCGAAAATGCGGCGACTTTATGTGCTCGCACGATCGATAATGGAGTTACATCGTACCGTACGCGTGGTTTGACATCATATATTATATATGTTACTGCACTACATGTGACGAAACTCGAACTGGTTCGTTCGACCGTCTGCCTGATTCAGGTATATGGAATACGTCGGACGCCGTATACATAATACGCCGAAGAGCGCGTGGATAAGTAGAGAATAACAGGATAGAGTCAGACGTGTGCGGTGTACTTTAACCGTGGCGTTGAGAGACTTGAAATTTCGTATAGATGTGAGAAAGTTTCGGTGCGATACAAATAAAATAAAAAGCGGCACAGAGAGAAGAACACGTAGAAAATAGAGAAAAAGTAGTACACATTGATCGGTAGATATGTAGAACAATGCCGACAGAAAAAATCCACTCGATCGTATAGCTTGCAAATAGCATTTCCTATTCCGTTAGTTATTCTCGGATGCGGATACAGAGTGGATTTTCAATGTCATTCGTTGCACTGTAGCAAAAATATACATACATACATACATTTTCTAAAGAGAGAATATAGAATTGTATCGAGTTCGATGAAAGAAGTCAAGAGAAAGTATACACAAGAGCTTCGATATAACAATAAGAACAAAAACATCAACAACAACAATAACAGCAACGTAGAGAGGAATAAAGTTAGAGTGGCGGTGGAATAAAACGAATCATCGTCACCTCTCCTGGACTCGACATCGATGGTGACGCACAAGGCGGGCCTCGTGTCGAAGTCCATGAATATCGTCGTGAAGGCCGGATCAATGACGAACGGCACCAGGAAGAGAAAGGCAAAGAGGCTGAAGGTGCCGAGGAGGATGAAGAACGCGGTCGTGTAGAAGAGCAATTTCTGCAGGAAGGTCTGCTTGTCGATTGGTATCGGTAGCTCCGCCTCCATTGATGTCCGGGGCCTTTAATCGTCGAGCCGGCCTCTGGCGTCCTCCTCCGTCTTCTTCTCGAGACAATCGTCGACGACGTCCAGCGTCTTCTTCCTCGTCGTCCGCTGCTTGCTGCGTACGGCCGGCTATCTGCGCACATGGCCGCTCATGGCCCGCTAATCGCCGACCGCGCGCAATTTTTGATCACGGTAGCACTTCGATTCTTCCTTCCAGATGAAGGGCTCTCTCTCTCTCTCTTTCTCTCGTAGCTGCTCGTCGAGTCGCTGGCTGAGCCTCCCTCCTCCTCGCCTCTAGGTGTGCCTCCTGTTTAGTAGCAAGCATACTACGTGACTTATCCGCTCACCGTCGATTCGCATTGTATTCCTGCAAAAACTCCTCCGACCGTGTTCGTCCGTATCGAGAGCCTCTTGTCCCTCCTCCGAACGCGAACCGTTCATTTTTTTCCAAAAACGTGATTTTTAATCGCGTAACTCCGCGAGCATCGTTATACGGATGAAATATGAACAGAAATCGATATGGGCGATGAAAAATAGACTCTCGAGCACAAAGAACGGTTTTGTATATTATATAGCGCGTCGGAAATCAGTCTCGCGATAACTCGGTCATCGTGCTGCCAGTCGCGCACTATATAGCACCGTTTCTACCGCTGCTGCTGCTGCTGCTGCTACTCGCAGTCTGTGCACAGTCCATAGAACATATCGATTTTGCTATTTCTTTTAATCTACGAGAGAAATTGAAAAGATATCGCTTCTTCGTGCTCGTGTACCCCCGTGTACTCTACTATACAGAAGCGGAGAGCTCGAAACAAAGCTCGCTAGCGTACGGAATTTCTCTCGATTTGGGCGCACTTTCGAGTGACTTCATTTATTTGCAGCGCTGTTTTAAAAGCTCGACTCCGTCGCAAGCGCGCGCACGCACGCAATATAATATTCGAACGAGCACGAGCTCCAACCAGTATATACTTCCATATTTTCAGCAGCGATTTATCCGACAATCAATACCGCGTGCGAGTCTCGATATAATTTTTTTACGCTTTCGTTTTGACCTTTTTTTTCAGCGTACTTGCCGCAATCACGCGGAGCTCGAATCGAGTCACGGCTAAATGCCGAGCCGCTACTCGCACGTACACGTTTTCCTCGTCAATATCGCGACAATTAACCCCAAAGCATCTTTCTATAGTATACGCGCGGCTGAGTTTAGGTATGTACATCTGTTTTGTGTCATCGTCCGCAGTCTATAGTTTCGAGCGCGCACGAGACCTCGAGTTTGTAGGTCGAGGTTGCAACTATAATATATTCCCATCCTCCGCCGCCTTCTTCGCCAGTTCGCATAATTCTACAACTAACGTTGCCCCCGAATCTAACATAATAAAACCTCGTATGCGTAAACCCTACTCGTACATTCGAGCTTTCGTATACGGGTACTCGTGCGTCGAGTAATTTGCTTGGATTGGTGCTGCCCCCGCGTCCCCGAAGTGCGTGTAAAGCGACGATCGTTAGTAATTGCGTGACGCTCGCTGCCCAACGAAAAATCAGAAAAATTCGTTCAGAGATTTTTTTTCTTTCTCGACGGTTTCAACTTCCAGTGTCGTTTCCGCTACTGTGTATTGCTCTACTTAAGTTGTCTTTTTTTTTTGGTCGTTGTCGTCGCCGTTGCGCTTCGTACGTCGAATAATAAGAGGGAGAATAGTTAACGCTGATACGCGATTTGTGCGCTTATGTGTGTGTGTGTGTATAAAATGCACATCAGGATACACGATAGACCGACTTCGGTGGCGCATGCGAAATGAAAAAAAGGAATATCATACAGAATGAGCTTTTTATTTATTCAGCGCGTCTGCCTGAATTATACACGCTTTGACTTTATCGAGTCTTTCCGTCCTGCCCCCTTTCTCTCTCTCTCTCTCTCGTTCTTGCCTACGAGTACGTCTTTTTTAAACCGAATTTGTCACCGAGCATTTCTTTTGATTACATTGAACTGAACTTCATTAAAATGGACTTTTTAAAACGACGTCAGCCCCGGTGACACGACGGAAAAAATCTCCACTGAACAAACTAAAATATTTTTATTACTGCGTAGAAAAATTTATAGATTGAAAACTATCGTCAATTCGCAATATAAACTTTGATAATTTAAAATACTTGATAAAAGCTAGTACAGCTGAATAAACGGTTACGAATGACGGAAACATGAAATATTTGCGAATGCAGGCTCGATGGACAAATTGTATTTTTACAGTTGTGGTCACAACGCAGCATCAGTTCTTTTTCGACGCACGCGAATAAATTTTACGGTAGTCGTTTTCCGTTTCGTTACGAAAGAAAAAGAGACAGTGAGAGCTGATGTTTACCCGAACAAAAAGTAAAAAGAAAAACCTATTGCTGATGAAAAATAGCGAGCGTCCAAGCATTCACCTGTAAAATATATTTTTCCATTACGTCGAGTAAATTGACCGAAGCCTTTGACCGCACGCATCGGTGGCTTAATATTATAGCGCGACTTTATTTTGAGTCACGTGCTCCGGGTAAATTTGTCGATCGATACTTGCTAGCTCGAAGATCCTCGAGATATTTGGCCGATTACCCGACCCCACCCTCTCGCGGGGCTACTAATATGCATGCAAGTCGTGTGAGAATTCCTTTCCTTAAAAATTGTCCGAAAAATTTTTACAATCAATTCCGTGGATTTCTCAATGTGCCAAATGTGTCAGTCATATGATATATATCTAGTTTCGACTCAATCGGGCTTTCCTAAATATCTCGAATTCCCAGCTGTACGCTTATAACGCACTGTGCAACTTTTCATCGCAATCTATTTGCGTTTGAACTAGTTGGAAAGTTACGATTAAATCGCGATTTGAATTATGCAGATTCATTTTTTGGGACAACTCTTAGAACTCGCTTGCTCACTTGTTTGCGCACAAATCGTATACGTTCAGCGCGTTTTTATACCCCTCGATGTGAATTTTTTCTCAATAATTTTATCGTACGTTTTCGACGCGTTATCGTGAAATAACAATAACAAGCCTAGATCCAATATTGCTGCACGAATATTTCAAATTTCCGAATATTTCACGCAAAGCAACTCGAGCACGAGGATCATTTTCATGATTCTAGCCATTTTTTCTAATTTTCTTAGCCCTGTGCTCTATTCGCGAGTGTACTTGAATAATTCATGCGAAAAGTTACGTACGTATGGAGAATCAATTTTACGGTCTGCAACTTTTATGCAAGCCTCGGTCAGTTTGAAAAATATAAAATTTTTATCGAGCCCACGTACATACATGAGATACGCGTTCGATGGAGAACGATTTACGTAATGGAGGGGGGCGCTTGTCATTAGAAAAAGATTAGACGCGGAGGCAGTCGTAAGCCTTCCTGTCTTCGTCGTCGTCGCGAAGGAAAACGCGCAACGTTTTACACGTATCTCCCGCGGAACACGTGTAATTTTCGCTCAAGTCTAGCGCGCTCTGATAATTGCAAGAAACGTTGGCTCCGCGTCGCTCACCGTGACTTTTAACTAAATATATCGTCGTCGAGCTGGGCGAATTACACGTTCCGAGATAGAGTCTGGAAAATCGCGATGGGCTGTTTACTCAGAGGATCGTTTCACGCGCGTGTATTAACGACTATAATCGTTCGACTGGCGCACACGGGTTCGGAGCTGTCAGAGGCCGTGTTACACAGACGCTTCAATTGAATTAGACGTCGTCGTAGGATCGTTAGCACCCCCGTTTTACGCACGCTGCCGCCTCTCAACGCAGCTCTCCCTCGAGCTCTCTATCTCTCTCGATACGAACACAAAACGGAGCAGAGGAGTCGATGCAGGGCACGATATTTCATTTGTTTATTCATGATGGTGATTTGTCGCTAACCCCCTACGAGGCAGTCAAGGCGCAGCAACTCTTCTTGGTCTTGGACTTGGTCGTCGTCGTCGTCGTCGTCGTCGTGGGCCCCTCGTTGGCGCAGCAGCGACAGCACCAGCTCATGATGGTCGTTCTGCTGTGCTAGACCAGGGTAGTAGCAGTCGCGTCGTCGACGACTCGAAGGAAGAGGAGGTCACTCGGTCAGTAGCAGCAGCAGCATCGGCGCTCGCAACGGTAGTAAAGCACCACCAACTGCACATATACACGAGAGAGCAGCAGCAGCAGCACACAGAGGCGCAGACACTGGCAGCACAGCAGCAACACCAACACAGCGCAGCGCAGCGCGCCTTACTCACTCGATACTCGACGCGGATTTACACACTCGCGCGCGCGTCTGGGATAGAAAGGATAAAAACGCAGCACTCGCGGGCACTCGCGGTGGGGTCGTCGAAAAAGGCAAAAACTATATAAAATAAAACAAACGCAAGCACACGCACTGGTGAGAAACGAGGCGCAGGCAGAGCGCGGGGGTGTCTCTGTTTCTTTCTCTTGCACTCTCTACTCGACACGGGGGCTCTCTCTCTCTCTCTCTCTCTCTCTCTCTCTTTCTCTCTCTGTATATATACCGTATATACGTGTAATAAACGAGCGAGGCGCGCGCGCGCCTTCAGAGGCGTCGATCGCGAACGGGCCGCATGGCTACGCGATGCTACTACACTGCACACCCTGCTAGCAGCGAGCAGAAGAGAGAGCGTCGGCGGCTGCAGCTGTGTGCTATAGGAGGAGGCAGGCAGGCAGGCGGCCAGCCAGCCAGACCAGAGCTCTGCTTTGGCGCACGCGTGCTCGCTTGGAAAAGCGCACCGAGCGAAAGACAGAGACGGAACTTTTTAGTGCTTGCAGCTGCTGCACCGACATCTCCTATATACACTACGCAGTCGTATACACACGTTCTCTGTGTGTGTGTGTGTGTGTGTGTGTGTGTGTGTGTGTGTGTATGTGCGCTAGTCAACTTCGCCGCCACCGCCGTCGCCGTCCTTCTCCAGCGCAGTGCCGCTGCTGCTGCTGCTGCATTTCTTCAAGGCGAGTTATGGACGAGCTTATTCGTGCACGTATACGACGGGGCTGCACTTGGTGTACGTTTCTGCACCCACACACGTATCCAACATGCAGCCAGCGTGTCTGGATAATGTTGAATGTGGCGCCACGATGCGGGCGGTCGCTGCAGATGCATGTCTCTATGTGCATGTGTATATAAGCTCGGCGATACAACCCACCAACACCATCCTCTGCGCGAGCGACGACGACTACCCCCCTGCGACACGAGCAAAGAAAAAAGCCCATCATTATGTTGCCATGCACTGCCAGCAATTACACGACTTTCTTTTCATATTCTTCTTTTGCCCTTCTTTCCTTTTTTTTCCTCGTCTTTTTTTTCTGTCTTCGCTCGTGGCTGACCGAATTACTGATTTACTACTTACCTGGACAAAATTGACACGCTTACGCTGCCAATCTCGGTAGATATTTTTCTCTGCAACGCGCGAAACTCCCGAGTGGATTAGACTTTAAATGCTGCATGCATTCTCGAGTAATAACGTTAAAGATTCGAGAAATTATGACCAAAATCAATCGCATTTAACGCCGCAGTGGTTTCAAAATAATGCATTTTTCACGAGCGGTCAAACTGCAGATCTGAATATATCATCGTTTCTATCGGCTAGAAAGTAATTAAGCCCTGAAACATATTCCGCTGATTCCGTAGTCACATATCATCGGAATGGTCCCCGATGTTCAAAACACATTATGTAAGCCTTTTATACGTATTGCCGAGGGAAAATTTAAATTATTGAATAGGAATGAATTGGACTGGAATGATTGCGGTTTCAGCGGAGGAAGACTGACTCGTGACATCGAATATCTATTTCTCTTGTCATAAAAATAAGCGTAAAAAGAAATGTAAAAAGGTAAGAACAATCTTTTTTTTCTTTTTTTTTCAGTAAATTTTTCAAAGGGATGATGAATAGGCATTTGCCGGACCTTTTTCCATTTCGGAAAGTTAATTTTTTTTCTTTAACTGAAAATTCGTACAAAAGTTGTTGCGAGCGTAATAGCGTTGGTTTTTTTACCTTACACTCTCCTTCATCGCGCGCAAACAAGCCGAGAGAATGTGAGTGCGTTTAAAGCGAAAATCAAAAAGATAAAAACCAGCGAGCTCTGTGTATAGGAAGCTTTTCTGAAAGAGCTCGAGGGCGCGACGAGCTGATGCCAGAGTTTCAATGGAGCTCTGTTTTTAACTCGTATTTTGTATGCAACGCGCGAGTTTATTATAGAGAAAGAGAAAGAAAGAAACCTCCTTGGAGCTCGATCTGCAACGCATTGAAATAATTGTAAGCGCAAATTTTTCTTTTTCTTCGCCCCAGACATGCTGTTATATGTGTAGCGTTTATTAAGTTACGCTTTATGTACGTATGGATTATCGTTGAAAAAGCTGACAACGATTCGAAGCAAACATTTTCTTTAAAAAAATCATCAAGTTTTTTTTCACTATTTCTGGTTAATAAAAAAAGTAATTTTAAAAAATGATATTCGAGTCATCTTTTATTCCAGCTTCTCTCGGTCGTCAATCAGCACAGTACTAAGCACAATGACCTTTCAATCTCTCGAGATATTGCATTATTAGGGCGTGCGCCTATATATGTATACGTACCACGGGAGATGTCAAAAAGCAACAGGTAAAATCAATGATATGTACATTATATCTTTGGCTTTAATATAACTGCTTTCGAAATGTCTGCCGGGAGGAAAATCGTCGGAGCGAACGCACTTTTCGCTCTCCCCTCTTGTTTTCACGTATGTACATGTACATACGAATTTTGCTGCGAACCCGTGTTAAATGGTAATCGTTGGAATACTGGACCATTGCTCGAGCATGACTGGTTTAATTACGAGGTGTGATGTCGTTAGGGGCCAAAGATTGATCGTGTAAGTTACCCGATAAACAGTTGGAGCTAGGAAAATATTTCCCCCGGTCTTTGTTGAACTTTTGACGTATAGCGCGTACGAAAAGTTAATTAAAATTTTTGAGATTTCGTAGTGTAATATATTTATAAATCGAGATCTGCAATTCAAATAATCAGACCTTAAATCCCATTTTACTCGAAAAAGTGAGTTACAACTTCTTGTTACATTAGTTTCGATTTTATGAGGGTCATTTTCACCCGACCAAGGCGAGATGGAATTACGAAAAGTTCTAAACTTCAATTATGCTTAAAATCGCGTAATACGTACAGTAATTGAAAAACAAAATTTAACCTTTGAACGCGCTCTTACGAAATAAAGTTTATTTAGTCAAGGTAAAATTCTCATTAACTCTCTTATCCTACAGGGATGGAACAAATGAAAAGTCGAAATTCAAACGGCCAAGACACAAGCCGACCAAGTGCGCTTATTAAAAAATGTTCTCTCTTCTCATCTTCGAAAACATCTTAATAGTTAAGTACTTGAAGTCGGGAAGCCACGAGTTGCTCGACGATGCCTATAAATATCGCCCGCACATATTGCTCGAGAGAAGGAGAGAATAAAGTTGCGACGCTGCACGCTTGGAAAGAGCTCTCTTTTTCGTTCAGATTTTGATCTCCCTCGAGGTGTTTTCCACTATATAAGTAAGCCTTGGAAAGAGAACGAGTGGGGGAGGAGAAAAGCAGCTAATACAAAAAAAAAGGGCCAAGTGGCCGATCGCACGACAAATCCAGCAGCAAGCGGCTTTTGGCCGATGTCGATAATGAAGGCTTTCGAGGTTTTGATGCGGTTAAGTGCGGCCTTTTGTACCGTGTACTTGTTTTACGGGTATTTGTATACGCTACGTAGGCATACACGTGTGTGTATGTGTGTGTTTGTTCGTAGTGAAAGAGGTATTCTCATGAATATATGTATGTATAGCGTCTTGAGAAAGTCAAGTCAATTCGTGTCTCGAGGGCTTGCCCCCCACATGTACACGAGGGTCGCAGCGCAGTTTTGCGGGGCAAGAGAGGCCGATTGTTGTTGGTCTACATATATAATATATTATATATGTGCACTTGAAGCTTACTGCACATCAGCGCTGTACCACAACTTGTCGAGAGGCTATTATACGCGTTACGAAATTACCGACACGGTCTTTTGTTTCTCACTTCACTCAACTTATTATATTTTTAACAATGCGATACTATGATATTGTACTCTGTACTCATAACGAGCGAGTAGTCAAAAATGTCGAATTTCGTTTGTGCGCAATGTGCCTCCAAGGGTTAATTAGGCATTAACGTGATAACCTTAATGATAACCTTTCATTGTGAAAATAGTATGTTCACATCTCTATCCCTTTCTCTCTCGTCTACTCTGTTTTGTACAAACTCAAAGCTCATAATAGAGAAAGAGAAAAGGAGATCGACTTTTGAATAGAGTATGTAGCCTTAGGCAAAAATACTCAAGTACGAGTGGTGTTTGAAAAATATATCTTCCGCTTTTGTGTTATCACCGCGCTGTTACCTTCTTTGTGGCGTGAATATTGCTTATCACTCGAGCAGCTTAGATTATTAAATTTTTTTATCGCCAAAAATTTGAGATTTCAGTAATCCATTATAAATCAAATAAGTATGCTATTTGGAAATTAAAATGCAGAATGCAGATAATTTTGAAACTCAAGTTTGGAGTAAATTTCAAGCTTAACAAACATGTATTATACTTCAGTTCATAAAAAACCAACTTTCTACATCTATAGCCTAGGTAAAAATTTTACTCGCTCCATGCAACGTTGAAATTATCCTTGGTGCATTGGATAAAATACCTTATTTTATAAGAAGAAAAAAAATGAAGTTGAGAGAAGGAAACTTTGTTGATTCTTACCAAATATATTAAATGACCATCTCGGTCTAGTTTTCAAGATAAGAAGGGTTGGAAATATTATATCTTGGTGCGAGCCTCTTCCAATAATGAATTATTTCTCGATCGAAGTGAAAACACTTTCAGTATATGTACTACTTTCTCTTCGATCGGATTGGTTAGGATTTAATAGGATGTTTGTAAAAATTGTTTACACGAGTATCAATTTTGAATTTTTTTATTCATAAAACGAATTCGGACATCGTAGATTATTCCAATTAGTCGATTACGCCAACAAGATTTTGAATAAATATTCAACCTAAAAAAAATAAGATTTATATTCTATCTTAAATTGACTTGAAAAAGTGTATAACTAAACACGCCCTCACTTCTAATACACTTTCTTCGTGAAGATCAGAACAATGAACCGCATTTTGAATTTTAGTTAATCCATACTTTGCTCGAAGTGAATTCGGACGTATCTCTTTTGCCAATTCCTGAATCACAAAACGAATTGATTGAGACTTTACAGAATAGCAATTGATCACGATAAAAAATAGCAATTTACCGAATCCATTGGACCGCAGAGTTTTCTGAATTCACTTACGACATCTACTTTTGGGTCGTTGTGCGTTATTTCAAGACCTACGCATGTTCCCGAATTCAATTCCCCCACCATCTCCTAGAAAAAAAGGAGAAAAAATTCACCATCGCCACATGAGCGCGTTACTCCTGAATAATTTCTTTTCGCTTACTTCGTAAAACGGCACGACGCCTTTATAAATGTCGTAAAATTCTTGACAATTTACTTTGCTAATGTTAAAAGGGACCATTTTTTTTATGTTAAAGTTTTCTCTCTGAATATCGTAGACGATTTTCTCGGTTAAATCTGCACGAACTGCATGTGGTTTTATGATACAGCACGTACTGCTGCCTCGTGAAATATTCATTTTGCTATCATTCTCGGAAAAGAAAGAACACAATTCCTAAAAAATTAATAATTAATCTGGATGAATTAGGAAAATTTCATTTTGGAGGGTGCAGCATTAATTTTTGATTCGAATTTTACGTCTAGGAAGAGTATATAATAGATATGCAAAGTTAGAAATGAATGAAATGAAATTTCACAATTAGATTTTGAGAGTCTTTAAGAAGGTACGGTAAAAAGACGATCTTTATTGCAACAATAGTTTTGCGAATTTGTTCAATTTTCCAAACGAGAAAATAATGTTAAAAAAACGTGACGAGTCAAGTGAACCTATAAAAAGCTGTTAATTTTCATCGCAACTACTATGCCATCTCTCTCTATATTTCTCAACGTTTTCATACGCAAAAGTTGCCTTGTTCATGCAGGCGGAAGCTCGCCGAGCTATTCTCTCTGCTTGGCAGATGTATACGTTTTTCACCCACATAGATGCGAGGAAGAGTACGCGCGAAAGAGAGAAAGAGCTGGCCGTTAAATGAGACAGCTCGGCTCACTTCGGGGGCTGTACAACGGGAACGAGCCGATTGCGCATTATGAATCGGGCACAATAAACTCCAACTCACGGCTGGACTGGCGCGCGCTCGCCTATAACTACGCGAGTTATATTGTGCTAAAAACGAGTCGATATAATGTCGAGTTCGAATGTGCACGGCCTATAATACACACACAGTCGAGAGAGGCACACGCGGACGTGCAAAAGTTTCCAACTTATCATCCTCCTCGTGGACGCCTCGTCGCTTTTCAAGCGGCTTCTGCGCGACGTTGACGACGACTACGAGCAGCAACACACAATATTATCGAGATCGAGCACTACAAACGAAGTGTAAGACTTTGTCCCTTTCTCTCTCTCTCTCTCTCTCGAGCCTATTTGCGAGATATCTTTATGCGCGTAAGGACTTATTCCGGAAGCGGAGTTTCGTGTATTGGCTCGAGGCCAGCACAACAGACGAGTGGCAGCAGCGGCGGCAGCAGTGGTGCAGTCGAAAACTGCGTGAAATGTGGGCCAACGTGGAGAGAAAGAGAGAGAGAGAAAGAGAGAGAGCGCAACGATTGCCGATATCCGAGGGCCTCGGTGCAGACTCTAATTGTTGGCGCCGCGTCCAATGAGCCTCGTCCGTGTGTTTATGCTGCTTCCATTCAATTGGCATACACAATGTAGATGTAGGCGAACGATTTGCAAGTGTGCACGCTGATTTTCGACTCTTATTATGTGCCGTGTGTGTACGATTGCTAGCTTATTAGGCACCGGCGATTTTCGAGCTTCTTTGGGCTTTCCAAAATGTTACCCTTTATTATTTTTGCACTTGTTATATAGCTTAGTTAAGAATTTCAAGAGCTCATCTTGGGAATTTCATTTTCTATATTATAAATGTAAAATATTATTTATACCATGAGCTCCATTTCGACGTGTATATTCACAGTATCGGAGCGATTATACACATCGAGGAATTTCGATCAAGTATTTCAAGGATGTATTATATCGCATCAAGGAAAGCGTCGATATAGGGTATCTAATGCTCTTGAAAAACCGGGGACAAAACTCGTTCAAAGCGACTAGCTGTTTTTTCTATTGCTCCCATGTATGTAATTCGATATATATTAAGTTACGTGTCGATACGTACATATAAGAATATATGCTCCCCAGCCGACGCGTACACGAATGCCTCGCATAACTCGAAGATCATAGCTATTGACTGCGCGAATCGAACTATTAAAACGCGCATCGGAGATAATCGATATCCATGATGCGCGGCCAATGACTCGCCTTGATTCCATTATCATATACGTGCAGTATATCGATTCGTTTTTTGGATTGCGACTTTTCATAATCCGACGTTCGAATAAGGATAACGCAGGCGTTTTTTACTCGCCCAAATGGATGTTGATTAAAAGATCTTATCCGAAGCGAAGTGATGAAAAGCACGAGAATAATGTGTATATAACGCAGCGCAAAAAAGAGTAAATCGTTTCGCTGGAAAACAATATAACAACGCTGAAAAAGTTTTGTGCGCAAAAAGAAGAAGACGGAGAAAAAGGAAAGCTCGTAACGCATTAGTCCGAGATCGAATTTTCCGAGAGTATTTTTGCTGAAAAATGCTGTTTCATCGGCGAGGAAACGAGCGACTGCTGCGGACAGGGCCAGGCGATCTATCGCGAATAAAATAAATACGACGAAAGTTTACTGATTTTCCGAATACGTCATTCAGTCGTACGGAAAAAAGAAATAAGGATGTGCTCTCTCTTTGTCTATACATGCACTGTGCCGAGGCAGAGTTGAGTACAGCTTGGCACAAGTGGTAAACAGGAACCAGTGGCACTTGGAGAAATCCGATTTTTCTTTTCTATTCGAACGTGTGTGTGTGTATATATACTCGTAGCATCTAAAGTTTCTTTGTGATGATGTTTCTGTCTTTTCTTTTTTCTATTACTCTATACTCTATATATAATGCTTCGAGTTGCATACGTAAGATCCATAGATAACTAAAGTTTCACAGTCTAATGTGACTCCTGGAGTACTTTCGGTTGGGAACATGAAAATAAACGAACATCGAGGCAAAATTGATAATCGACTCGGTTAGAAAATAAAAAATTATGTATTAAACCACCAAGCATTAAAGTTTAAACGAGACACCGTCGATCGTTGTGTCCCACAAATAGTACTCATTGTAACGTCGTATATACGATCGTGCAAGCTCGCAAGCTCTATAACGCGTGCATATAGATATTTGCACACACGGCGCGCGCGCGATATATCTATGTATAGAAGTAGACACGGATCCCTAACTACCCAGAAAGTTTCGGTCGTTGGGACGCGCGGCTCTATACAGTTATATATTATTATTGATTCAGCAGCTAACCCACCGCGGCAGTCTCGAGGTGGAGCTAGTCTCGACTCTGCTGCTGCTGCTGCTACGGCTCGACGCTGTAGTATCACGCTGCCGCCCCAAAAGGAGAAACGACTCATGCGCGCCGCAGTGCCGAGCTTCCGCTGCAGCTTGTAGCAGCAGCAGCAGCAGCAGCAGCAGCAGCAGCAACGTAGAGCAACAACGTGCGAGAAAGACCCTATTCTCTCTTTCTCTTTCTCTATCTCGATCTATCTCCGTCCTCGATTTTTAACCCCCCTTGCACTACGAGTGTGCTGTGCTACGTAAAGTGTACAAGTGCGACTTTTGCCATTGCTGCGGCTGCTGTTTCCTCGCCGAATTTTGAAATCCAAAGATCCAGGTGAGTTTGTTTATATCGTACTCGCGACGACGATAAAAAATAGTTCGACGCGTGATTGGCGAGCGCGCCGAATTCCGTCACATATTGCACGAGGTTATTGGATGTCACACCGTCGCAGGCAGAACCGTAGAGAATACAGTTGCACTTCTCTCTAGGCTACTATTTACGTATCGCACTCTCTTTTATGCTTGGAATAACTGTTTTGTTTACATCATTTCCTACGTGGCTCTTAGCCTTCGTACTTTATGTCTACGGTCATATTTTACGATACCATTTGTTTGTCATGTACGTTCATCTTCTCAAGTTTAATGGAATTTCTACGTAAAGCCTTTAAAAGTGATAAAAAGCAACCAAGGTAAAAATGTCAAATTCTAAACTCTTTATTTACAAACGAATCATAAACCGTGAAAAAGAGTAATTTACAATAACAAATCTATAAATACTTTTTACTCTATTTTTATTCGTTGACCAGAATAAAAAAACTGCAATGCGCAGCAATCGAACAAATAGCACACTTTTTCTACTAATAACTGTGTACACTCACATAGACACATACACACTCACATCATGAAATTTACAGTGTCATTAATTTAGCATCTCTCCGAGTTTCGATTTTCAACGGCACATTGTGAACGGCACTCTGGAGAATACAATGTGGCTTGTTATGATTGTTTAATGACTTAAAAATGAAGTCACGAAGATGAAACTCATAGCGTAATTTGTGACTATAAATCGAGGAAAAAGTTGATTGAGTAAAAATTTTACACGTTCATGCGCAGTATTGCTTTTTTTCTAAATACTTAAAAAAATGCAGAATCGTAAGCCTCCAGCCGGTCGTCAGTTTTCGCGCGCGATTCGTGCTCACATTACCGTCTGTAAGACGATTAATGGATTTGGATCGAAAATGTCATCGCACTAAAAGGTCAGGTATATAAATGCAGTAGCTTTGCACACACTAGCGCAAAGTATGTTTACTAGCTTTGTTAGATAGCTATTGTATGTCGTGCATCGATACTATTTAGACATTTTCTTGAATGCCTCGATGAGACGATAAGGGATTATTTTCGCGATGGCTCTTATCGAGAGAACATCGATGTAAACAGTGATTTACATAGGTGGACTAGTTGAACGTGTTCCAAAATTAAGTCGAAAGAGCATTTGCTATTCAGGACGAGAGAGGATAAAACTTTGGACCGATTTTGCAGTCGGATGCAAAGTAAAACGCGACTGAAAGTCACCTTGGAATATAGACTGACGCACGAAACGATAATGTTGGGGAAAAAAGTGAGATCGTTACTCTCAATAATGCATCCGGCCGGTTGGAAAAACGAATACGTTCAGCTTCGATTTTTTTTGATAAAATTGCATTGAAAAGTTCATTACATCATGACATACAACAGTGAATGGAATTGTTTTATTTACATTGAATGAATACACAGTATGCAAAGTTTAAATTGATTTTCACAATTGATATTGATTCAAATCTAAATGAAAATCGAATTTACATTCTAAACTACAATCGTTGACATTTTGCGGAAGTGTTTTAAATAAATTTAAAGTTAAATAAACCCTTACGATATATGTTTTTGTGATTTTATTTATCAAGATATGTATGATACAAGACAGCTGTTCCTAAAATTTACAGCGGTAATGCTATAAATTTTAACATCTTGTTTCGCGTAACTTTGATGAGTTATCGTAAAAAAGTTGTATTTTAAGTTTACGACATAATGGTATTCATGCAGTGTTCGCCTTTTTTTTATAAAATAAATAATAACCATGATATCGTAACTTATCGGAAAAAATTTGCATTAGAATCGTCCAATCGATGAAATGAAATTTCAAATGATTCATATTAAATTCTCATTGTATGAATATAAAACTAATTCGAAATTTCGACGAAGAAATATTATCCACCCCTTGAATTTTATTAAGGGTATTTTATTTAATCTATTTAATGACAATTGTTGATAATTTTTTTCAATTCGTTGTAATTATCAAGCTGAAAAAGAATCGCATTGAAAAATTATAAGTAGTTATGATCGCCATTAGTCAGACGTAAAGCTGTTTAGATATTATAAGTAAAGCTGTTTAACAATGTCGAGTACATTATTATTAAAAACTAAATCTATCTATAACCATGATATGAGTTTCTCGTTGAATTTTGATCAAATGGACAATCAGATGATGCGATATAAAATGTTGGACATATAACGGGTCTTGAAGATTTCTCTCGAACATAAATAGTTATTGGCATTCGATTGAACTCTCTAACAGGGTCGAAAATCCAATATTATATATGTTGATGCTCCAACTTAGTGGGTCGATACCCTTTTCGTATGTGCTTTTTTTCGTTCGCTACGTGTATTTTTATGTCTTTCCCCCTTTTAACATGTATTAAGCGTTGCAGCGATTTATTGAATTTCACTCGATGTATACATCCGACTCTTCCCTCGCAACTTTATAATCATCTTTAGCTGCAAGCGAGTAACTTTTACATAATAAATGATTATCGATACGCTTCGTTCAGGTCGATTGTAAGCATGCAATTGTTAGTCATTCGAACTGCAGAGCAAAACTGCGACTACTGGTCCTGTGTCGAGGTGCTGATTTAATGGTTTTGGCCTTTAAAGACCTTGTTTATCCGCTAGCCTAGTGTAATTATACGAAGCGATAACGTGCCACATAATTATTGCGGGGGTGTATTTTCAGTAAACCTTTTTGCGACCTCAGCGTAGCTTGATATTCAAATTTGCTCGCGATTTAGGCTTGCCGCGATCGCTCACGGGATAATCTCGGTGAATTTACCACGATTAATTTGCTTATGTACAGGGAATATTCGTATTTGACAAAGCATTGACTACGTGTATACGCGGCAAGCCCGGAAGTATTAGAATCCGCTGTAGAACGAGGAGGTCGCGTACACGCTTTCGGGTGCAAAAAAATATGCGAATTTCCTATATACAAACGTTGGAACGGGAGATCGAGGGGTGGGGCAGTAGTAGCAGCGGCAACAGCGGCGGCGGCGGCAGCTCTTTCACCCAGTTTCATTTGACCCGATACGCGAACAGGCGAACGCTAAATTGCCTCGCACTATATACATACACATATAGGGTAGAGGCAGCACTGGCTCTATTTCCACGCGCTCGGCGTTGGCGCGAGTGCAGCAGTGCATGTACACCAGAAGCAGCAGCAGCAAGAGAGGGAAAGAGAGAGGCGCTGCTCCTCATTCGTACGACTCTTACGTCACTGCGGTATAATCCGAAGCGCAGGCGCGTAGAAAGCTCCGCTGCTACCACTGCTGCTCGTACTTGCAAAATCGATGGGGGGCTTGCGCGCACTCTGACTCTCTTTCTCTCTCTCTCCCTCGCGTGGGCTGCTTCCATCGTCGTCGTCGTCCCTCGAACGCGGATTGCGCGCGCCCCGAGAGTTTGGTCGGCCCGCAGTGTAGCCCTGCTTCCCGGACGAGGCCCCCGCGCGCAGTCCGACCTCGTTGACGGCCAAAGACGTAGCCGCCGCCGCCACCGACAAAACGTGCGCGTCGATTCAACACACACACACGACAAGGATCATGTGTAGCAGTCCGAAGAGCCTCTAGTCTACTTGGGTAGAGTTGGCTGCTGCTCCGCGCCGCGCGAGTGACGCGAAAGCGACAAGATGGGCAAACCAGTGCCGGTGGAGGACCTGGTGATACCGCCGCAGGACGGCCGCATCTGCGGCACCATCTGCCTGTGCCAGATGACGGCGGTGCTGTCCTCGGTCGCCCTGGTCTATCTCACGGTGGCGGTCTACATGCCGAGCACGCGGGCCTTCCAGTCGGGCATAAGCGAGGTGCCGGCCATGTGCACGACCATCCGGGCGACCAACGCCGACAACTGCGACTGGGGCAGCTGCGGCGAGTGGTGCCTGTCCAAGACTTCGGGGCCCTGCGTGCAGATACACGTGAATCTGCGCCACAACGGCTCGTCCATTCTGCTGGCCAACTGCACCAACACGACCAACAAGACGTGCTACGGCATCGACCAGGAGAACGCCAAGAAGTCCAAGTGCATCGCGGACGAGTGTCGCAATCTGACGGGCACGTTCAACTGCACCATGGGCACCTGCATCAACATAACGGACGCGTTCGAGTGCGCGTTCCACGACACCGATCCGCCCCTCAAGTGCTCGGGCCGTCGCGGCAAGATAACCTGCATCGAGATCGACGGCTTGTTCAATTGTAATCGGGGCACCTGCGAGAAGATCAGGCCGCCCTACAACTGCGACCGGCGCTGCGTCGACATACCCACTCGCAACAAGAACGTCATACTGCTGAGCGGCGACAAAGTGTACTTGTCCTCGTGCGAGAAGGCCCTCGACATGGAGAGCGAGAAGGAGATCTGGAACGAGAAGCGGGGCGACGTCATGATGGCCTCCTGCTACGGCATCTACAACACGAGTCTCGGCGTCGAGGCGGTCGACTGCATCAACGGCTCGGTCCTCGAGAAGGACATGCTCACGGACTTGACCAACTTCACGTATCTGTCCTACCTGAACCTGTACGCGACCAAGCCGCTCGACGACACGCGCAAGTTCATACCGCCCGAGATGGACCTGATCATCGCCAACGAGAGCCGACTGCTGATCAATCTCGAGGGCTGCGTCAACACCCTGCGCGACGAGTGCAAGTTCTTCCTGCAGGAGTACGGCAAGGACGGCTCGGATCACAACGCGCGGGCCCGTTTTCCCTGCTACTACGCCGACGGCAAGACGAGCATCGTCGTGTCGCGCTTCGACCTCGAGTCCACCTACAAGGAGTTCCTCGTCGCGTTCATCATGCCGAGCGTGCTGTTCGTCGTCAGCTGTCTCACGCTCATACTGTGCCAGCGCACCGTCGTGGTGGGCGACGACGCCAAGATGCGCTTCAAGGGCACCCCCGGCGCCGCCCTGACCCAGTTGGCCCTCGAGAAGAGCGCCTCGGGCAATCTCGTCGACGCCGGAGGCGGGGCCGCCTCCGACTCCGTCATGGCTCTCTGAGATCCGTCACGTAAGGACCCCTCCCCATCTATACAAAAAACAAACGATCAACCAATTTCCCCGCGCTTCGTTCGCTCGCTCGCTCGAAACTTTATCTCTCTTTGTATCCCGATCTCGCCGTATATTATACACTTCTCTTTTCCTCCAACTTGACGTAACTTAACGTAATGGTAACGTAATTCGTACGGTAAAACTTCATACTTATATGTAACGGAAGATCCACCCTTGACTATTAATACGCACATGAGAAACTATCAAATGATTCCATTAGCCATCGATCTTTCTTATTTACCAAATATAATGAAATTTTACAAATCGAGTTGCTACTGCTACTGCAGAGTTAGAGACCAAAAGTGCGAACAAAAATCGTGTTTTTAGAGCGCGTGAGTGTGTTACATGTGTATGTGTGTTTGTTTTACTTTTGATCGTCTATTATATTATTACTATCATACGTACGTCCTATTTAATACTGTATATAGTTCTCATTAATATTGTAAATAGGCATGAAAATGTTCGCTTGTTACTATGGACGTTCTTTTCTTTTTGTACTGATAGCCAGTATTCTATTGTAGACATTTAGTATGTTACTTAAAATTAACACAGAAAAATTTTATGAGTAGAGACATCAAAAGTAGAAGCGATCGAAATGTTTCATCGGATCGAGCAATTCAAGAGTTGAAACGATCTAGGGCCCAAATTGATAAAATGTGATATTTATAATAATACACACAAAAGTGCACTGCCCTCGATTTTTTCGTTAAACTTGAAAATGGAACGCATGAAAAAGTCCATCTTGATAATTCTCATACGATATTTTCATAACTCTAGTCCGAACGAATTAGTCGATGCTCGTGGTGCATATTATACAAAATAACATAATACGAAAACTCACACTGGAAACCATGTTGAGTTGGCAGAGCTCAATCTCGGGTTATACGAGCTCGATTCGATGTGTAGCTCTGCCAACGCAATTTTTTGAGTTGATACAGCTCAATTCATATTTTTCAATGTCAACAAACGTGAACTGAGCCACGTCACGTCAATATCACGCGTTTGTAAGTGAACATAACCAGAATGTTCATTAAAATGAACATAGCAACATCTGACAGTTCAACGATCAGCAACGATATAACATTTAGTTGTGAGGACTGTATTTTTGGGCTCATACAGCTCAATACAATTAGCTAAATTTGGTTGAGCTGCTGTTCATCAAGAGGGTTTCCAGTGCAGAACGACAGCACACAAGCACACAGACAAACACTCACGTTCACTCTGATAAGATGGTATAAAGTAGATTATACATAACAAGACAGAATGTATCAATAATGTCAGATTAAAATAAGCCCATCACATGCCTTAACACCCTAATAATGTAGAGGCGCTAACGCACACAGTTCAAAATTTCAACTATTCTAGGGTTTCTATATGCCATAAGCGGATTATACGCCAAAGCGTTGAGGCATATTATACTTATAAAATTTGCAATTATTTGTCTTTACGAAAATGATCATCGACATTTCTATAACAATATTAAGCTAGCCTATAGAGACAGATTTGGCAACTCGTTCCAGTCAGATTTTAAAAGAACGCAAGTAATGTAATGTCAAATAAATGATTTTTTACGCAAATTGTAGTTTCACTTTATTTTCCATTCTCTTATAGTAGATGATCTTTCCACTTCACTATCATGTTATTTTTGATTTACAAAAAAAGTCTGCGACCGATCGTGCTTAAATAACTAACATGTAGTGCCTTGTTGAATATTAAAGAATTATAATAATAATAATAAAATTTTGTGGCACAGATTACATGCAGAACCGAATCGATCGAACTAAAACTCGCAGTCGCTTGCACATTGAAATGATGAATTATTTTGCTAAACGATGATTTTTTAAAAAACATACAAGTGCATGGGTTTGGCAACATAATATCGAGAGCAATATATTATCGCCTGTTTATTAAGGTATCGCGTTTCAGAGCGAGACTCGCTTTCTTTCGAAATGTAATCCAGTTATAATAAGTTCTACGAGCGCATGATAATAGATTGTGGCAAAAAAATTACAAACAACCAGATCGATCTCGCTCGAAACACGTGACTTGATTTGTAAATTGCTCTATAACATTCAAAACAGTGAATCGTATAATTATCCAAAAGCAATTAAATGTGAATTCCTAACATGTTTATATATTGCAATTGTTCTATTTAATTTCGCAGGCATTCCCCTCCTGGAAGAGAGCCCGGCTCGACAGTCGATATTCTCTCTGCGCGGGCACTACTGAGGAAGTGTTGGAAAAGTTGGGGGGTGGGGGGGAACGCGTGGTTCTTGTTCTTCTTATCTCAATGAGCACATCGAACGAATTATTATCGTATACTAGAGCGAGAAGCAAAAAGAAATAATCAAGCCAAATCAGTCACACGAGGCCCTACTGCTTTGAGCTATACAAAAGATGCAATTAAGTAAACGGCAAGGCAAGGCTAAGCGCATCGACAATTTACTTTAATATTTACTTTAATATACATACACACGGTTAGAATGTATTATTATATAACTATCTACGCAAGGATTGCCGCTTTGGCAGCTACGAGGAATCAATTGCGAATCAAATAATATTTCGTGTTGTTTCACTGCCTCAGCACAATTTCGTATTTGCATCGCGTGTTCAATGCATAAACATATACGTATATTTATCGGCAAGGCATTCACACTTTGACACTATCGCATTCCAGCTTGATCATTATAAACATTCCATGTTTTTCGAGCTTGACCGACAAAATTTCCATAATTTGAACTGTATTAGTCACTGAATAGAATCGTACGAAAGTTGGAAGTACAATGTACACTAACTCACACACATATATGCGCTTTTAGAAAGTCCACAAGAAGATAATAGATAAGAAGCAGAAAACGCGAAATACCAACCTCCGCCGAGATAAAAGACAAAAAAAAATTAACGACAGATGATTAATTCGTGACGAAGGAGCCGGGACAAGTAGCGCCTTAAACTGACAACTTCGAGGTCGAAGATAAAAAAAACGCGTCCAGGTTAAGCAAAGAGCGAATCTCTTAAACCGGAACCATAGGGGGCTCTATACGAGGCAGGCCGGTGTCCTCGGCTAAGAGGCGCTTCTATCAGGCCTTGCGCGCCGGTGCCTCGGTCGACTCGGACGATTCCACCGTCGTTATGGGCGCGGCCGACGAGGACGAGGAAGAGCGACGCTCGAGCCAGCTGCGAGTCGATCCCAGCTACGCTCAGAGGAAGTACAGCTACGACAGCAATCCGAGAAAGTCCATCAGCATCTACGATGGCAGCCAGAGAAAGTCGAGCATGGCGGCCCTCAGCGAGGCCGACACCACGCTGGCCGACGGCGAGGAAAAGATCGGCGGTATTCTACCGGCCGAGGAGGTGGTCTCGTTCATGGAAAAAGCCAAATTCTACACGTCCTTGTGTCTTGGATCGACGTCCATACTGGCGGTTTTTGCCTTCCTCTTTGCCATTCCGTTTGTCGTTGAACCGGCGATATCGACGATTCTGGCCGATTTTTCGTCTCGACCCGTTGCCTGCGCAACGACCAGTCACGTTCTCGCCGAGGGCTTGAAAAACTGTTCATGGGCCAGTTGCAGAGAAGGTGGGGTAAAGATTGATTATAAACCGATGCCGAATCCAGACGCCTCATGCATAATTTGCAATCATTTTCAGGCTGCACAGCCGCCGTGACGAGCTGCCATCAGATACGGGTAAACTACACAAAATTGTCTTACGACGAGTTCACGGCCTCGCCTACGGGCAGCGTCAACTGGGACATGATCGACACGAAATTTTTCGTAAACGCAGAAGGTTGTGGTTACCCGGACACCGGAGTGATCTGCGCCGAATTCGCCAAGAAGTACGGAAACACCAGCCGCGGCAATGTCTTTCCTTGCTACTACAGCCGAACCTACCCGGAAACTGTCATAGCCAAGTGAGTCATCTAATTTATTTTCAAATTAAACTGTAACTTATGTAACGATCCTCCACAGATACTCGTGGGATGACAACCTCCGCAACTTAATTCTGGCCTTGACCATTCCAGTGTTACTATTTATCCTACCCCTGGTGGTACTGTGCTACTGGTACTGTCCTCCGGTGAGAAAATCATGCGGTTCCAATCGAAGTCTTATCGATAAATTCGAGAGGAAGGAAGAGTAAGTAACGTGTAACGAAAGAAAAAAAATACGCAGTGCCTTGATCGGCTATAGATAAGACTTAATTTACGTTAAATATTTGATTTCGCGAGCACTGTTATGAGTAGGAAATACGAATGAATGTTCCTATATGACGACACTAATTATATATAAAAACGCGATTTTTCATCTCGATTGTACAATATTTGTGAGCTTTGTTTTTTGATTTTTAATATATTTTTCGTACCAACGATGTGTTCCTTGAGCAAAAAAAGCATTATCTTATATTCATTAAGAACGAGAACTTTCAATCGAGATCCCTGGTAGATTCAATTTAGTCCAATTGTAAAAAGGGGTAGTAATATTTTTTGTATTCATTACTGCTTCGTTTCATATATGAATTTTGAATAAAAGTTTTCTAACAAAATTTATGGGTTTTTAATTATTACGAACCATTAAAAATTCAAACCAATCACAGATTATACTTATGATTTATTACTATTCGACGATTTGAAAATAACATTGATGGAAAATCACAATTTACTATGCGTGAAATTACTTTTCATTATAAGTTTCGATTGAGTTACGATGTATTTGTCTTTTATTTGATTTTATAGTGTGAAAATTCAAATGTGAAATAAGAGTAGTCTTTTATTATAAAATGCCTCTACTAATAATTGATTTATCGAAAAATGCACACTGTAACATAAAATAGTAAATATTATAATACAACGAGATAAAAGTGAGCATGAGCATGAGTAATCATTATTTTGTAAATATATTTACTTTACTTAAGGTAGATTTGAGTCATGTAAGTTGGCATTTTTTATTTATCTTCTGTACTCATAGGTTGTATATAATTAATTCAAAAGTAACATTACACAATAAATTATAGTGGCTTTTTATATTAAATAACGGATGTAAATCAACTAGCAAGAAGAGTTAATATTTTGTCAAAGTTTCACAGTAACCTGCTTGACTTTTTCTAGCATTCTGGGAGAAGAGGATTATGAAGAGGACGAAGAGGAATACTGACTGTTGCCTCGGGCTCACCCCAATGGACGGGAGTGACGCCAGTCGGATACTTACTGCTAATTTGTCTCGTTACACCAGTAAGAAAAACATTGAAAAAATTTCTTTTTACAACAACGAATACCAATTTGCGTTTGGTAGCAATAATTTTTATACCTCAATTATTGTCGTTAAATACGTACATGCTTCAAAAATAGAAGATAGAAATATCGATTTGACTAACATTTTTTTGAATATCATTGCAACATCATTATCTTCATAATAACAAAATAGTTTTACTCGAAAAGAATTTTGAGTATAGTAAAAATCGAATAATTATACATAAATTGTTGAACAACTTATTTTTTTACTTCCGAATTTATAGTAAGTCATCTATTTATTTAATTTTTGATAAATTGAGATAGTCATCAATTTTTTGTTAAATAAGTGAACTGCATTAAAAACAGTTGAATAGATATTATTTCCAAAACACTATCTTACCGAATAATACCTAAGGTATGTTTATCGAAAGTATTATCTAACTCTGTCCACTTGTCTACTACGATCAATGCTTAGTCTTCGTACGACTTAATTATCTACCCATTAAATCAGGGAATACCTTCTGAAAATTACACGATGAAAAATATTTGTCTTATCTAAAAATTGATAAAAAAGTTTAAATAAAAATGCTTTTAGTCGCAAATTGTTATACATAATATAAAATTGAATAATTTTAAGATTTTGACAACGTGAAATATCAATTCACATAAAATATGAAAAATATACAATAAGTTAATAACTAGGCTTAATGTGGCCGATTGAACAATATCATCGACAATTTCATAATGCTTTGTTACAAAAATGCATTACTGATATAAATCCAAACTCTATATAATAATGCATTTTATAATCAATATAATGAAACATAAAATAATATAAACTACGGTATTTACTATATAATTACCGAGTGAAGACTTTTACAATGGTGCAAGAATTTTCATTGATTATATAAAAAGAACATTATATACAATGTAACAATACGATGGTTAAGAACTCTACTTAAGTATTCGAATAATTTTTCATTTTCATTCTTTCCTATTACGTCCATTTGTCACTAATAATATTGAAAAATAATAACAATGCGCGATTTGATACATGTAAAAAAAGATTAACATTTATATATTAATATATATTATATGAATTATTAAAATGTATGAAAAAGAATATTATGATATATATAGTTCATAAGTTTGCCTGAGAACATTATCGATATTATATTATGGTTAGAGTATATATGAAGTTGTTAATTGTAAATTTTGTATAAGGCCGCCGCGCGGGCGCCGTGGTTATATAAATTAACAATGTTATTGACGAATTTGTGATCAAACTAGTTGAAAATTTCGATTCATCAGCATGTGTGCGCACAGGCAGAAATTCAACAGTATTTTTTTCGTCGTCTCTGATGCACAAATATCAAAGATTTTATTGTACGATTGCATTGAGAGCACATGTTATGAGATGAACAAAAAAATGAATAATCACGACGTTCATTTAGGTTTCGAAATTATGCAATTAGCATTGAAATTGAGAAAGAATAAAATGCTCAAAGGTGAGAGTTAAAAAATGATTGAATTTTGTTTTAGCATTTTTACTATATTGATTGTTAATTTTTTTATATCAACAGGGTATGCACAAAACTAAAATTAAATATTGTAAAGTGATGTAATGCATTAAGATTAGGCTTCACTTTTATTTGTATCACGTAAAATAAATATTTTAACATTTTCATTACGCACATTTTGCACCTAACGTAATAGAGTACAAGTCTTTAGTTAACAAAAATGAAAATAAAGCAAAGAAAATAATTTGCTTTAAACGCAACATAAATAATAATTATTTATTTGCTTATGTGATAGACACTTTTTGTACCTGCTAATTGTAATGATATATTAACGCCAATGAAATAATAAGGTATGAATCTTGAAATATATAATTTATTCGTCATCTAAAATTGATTGGCTAATATTTAAAATCAATTGTTTCCATTCACTACATAAGACTTTCGACTCGTCTTACAGACAATCTATTATAATAATGTCATCTTTGGTAAACTGACTTTCATAACGCATATCGTTTAAAAATTACTTGTTATTATCTCTGTATTCTACTTTTCAAAAAGCTTTTTCAATTCGTTACAGAGATTAAAAACTGAATAATCGCCGAAAATAGTTTAATGTTTAGTGCCAATTAATAATATCATTATTGCAAATCACTTTTATTATGATTTGTAAAGTTTTTTTAAAATTAGTTGGTTTTTCGAGATCAATGCAAAATGATCTGAGATTAATATTTCTTGGAATTTGAAATATCAATCAACTGAAATTGTTAAAAAATTACTCAAGTGGTATTGAATGAGGTTGAATAGTTTTAATAGACAGTAATTTATTTAAAAATGCATAAAATATATAATGGTACGCTCTTGCCTTTTTCCAAAAGAAATTTTGTAAAATACCATATTGTATATTTTGATTTGAATACATTAAATAATTTATCTTTGAAACAATTGTAATATTTATTTAAAATGTTATAACTTTCACTTATATATTTTTTTGATATTAATGAAAAAATACAAACAATTTGGAGCTTCATCGTCATTACTATGAAAACTAATTACAATCGAAAAAATTATCCAACTCATGTGGTGAATTAATATTAACGGACATTTATCTATGATCTAAGCAGCAAAACGTGCCTGATCGTCATAACAAAGTAAGTCAATGAACAAGCACTCCCTCTGCAAGTAACCTCCTTTCAGACGTTTAATAAAATTGAATTGCAAAGACGCCCTTAAATATAAAGAAAATCCCCTGCCCTACTTATAATTTTAATTTTTTCACTTGTCAATAATTTATTTTATTTTATTGGTTAAGAAAAATTTGTTTTAACTTTTTATTCTGATTACTGCAAAAACGATTCTTACCTATTCCTTTAGTTGTGTTAAACTAATAAAAAGTTAAACTAATTTTAATTTATCTTAAGAAATACAGTTCAAGAAATACATGTTTACGCATTCATAAGAATTAAAGAAAAATGTGGAAACAACGCCTAAACTGGGACCATCAAAAACTGCGAAAAAATGAGTTCAATTGATGACAGTAGATTCACATACTGATTTATGCTAGAAACTACTACTTTATCCTCGATGGTATTTTCTTTGATTGAAAAAAATTATGAAATAAAAGACTCTTAAAATTAAGTGAAAAATACATACAAGCTATTAATGTTTGGCCTGAATAAGATTAACCCCTAATGTGCTACCGAGCATTGCTAACATTTTAAAACTTCGTAAATTGAAGTAAGTCGCGCCGCAATAATATTCTTTCATTGTTATACAAATAAGAGATTTGAAAAAAATGATTGAAATTTACGATGTTTTGAATTTGTGTGAATTTGTAATTCAAGTTGAATCGAAATACTTTTTTTAATTCATTAAGTGCAGTAAAGTCTAAGTACAGTTAAGTCAATCCGTTTTTTTTTCTTAGCGCTGTTAAATTCTAAAACTTTTGAAAAATGGGTAAAGTTATAAGTTAATTCGACAACTTCATCTGTAGATGAAATTTGTGTCATTGTAATAAGAGAAAATTTGAATTAACAAGAAAGCGCCAAAAAATTTGTTTATTATTTGTGATGGAAAAGTGAACTCGTGTAAATTTTCTGGGTGGCTATGTCGTATGATGCAAGAACACACCCGCCTATTATGCATAATTCCGAATGCAATATGACATCGAGTAAGTAGAACTCGACCCGCTGGCCGCGTCTACGCGATGCCGTATCAATTCCCTATCTATAGGTTGTGGCAGTAAGGCTAGTTGGCGCCACCATACAATACCACCTCGCGCCAGTCGCCTACAGTTACTGCCGCTGCTGGCGCACACAATATAAGTTCAGCTCCTGCGAAAAGAGAAACGTCTTTTATGGCTCAACTTTTATTTTTGCGAGTTATTTCCACGGGTTAACATCCTGTAAATGTGGAAAAGTCGGACTGCTAAACTGTATAAGAATGCCAAAGAAGCAGAGCTTGCGACGTTGTTCGAAACAGCGCGCAAAAGTACGGCATGCTCGGAAATATTACACAATGCTATTTAACGATTCGAAACGTTGCGAATCCTGATTCTAAGAATGGTGGTGCCTATTGATTCATTCATACCCTAAGTCTAATTCCAAAAATGTAAATAATAGAGGGGAAATCGTTGAAATACTTGATGAATCGAAAACAATGACCTGAATCGTTGGCAAGTTGAACTGATTATTCAACGCGAATTTTTATCTAGCATCAAAGCTTGGTCTTGAGCACATAGACGACGACGAGTCCGTCCGTGCCTTATAGACGCTTTGTCCGTCAGTGTGCCACCGGCCGCGGCGTGACTACGTTAAGTCCAAAGGCTAGCCGCCGACGCCTGCGCTCTTGGCGGTGCTTGGTCGCGACGAGGAAGCCCAGGCCGCGCGCACTGCATTAAAGGCTGTCGGATCGCAAGGGGTCACGCACTTCTCTCTCTCTCGCCTCTTCGCTCATTCGACTATCTCGCGTGTTTTCAAACGTAGCGTATCGCAACGTACGGGCTCTCGGAGCGGGCGATATATACCTATACCTTGGTACGTAGACAGTGCGCGCCGATGTGGAGCAGCGACCAGCTGTGCAGTGTGCAACAGGAGGCTCGACGCGGAGCAGCAGCAGCAGCAGCACAGCAACAGATGCCTTCCCTCTTTGCATCATGGATGGCAATGAAAATTCGTTAAAACGATTAAACTAGCTTTACGGTTTACCAACTGTGACCGCGAGTGCGAGGAGCAAAAATAATAACGAGATCCAGTGGTTTGACCTGTGAAACGAAGCTGAGCACGCGTTCGCGCGTTCTTGATGAATCAACGCTAATTACCAATGTCATTTCCGAGAGTGAAAGAATAATGCAGAATGGAGAACGTTTACCGCAGATGACAAGTATTAATTGCGGCTTGTTTGATTTTACAAATGGATCAGAAAAAAATTGTCGCATTATATCAGAGAGATTTAAAATTTATTGATGATACTGTGAAATAATAATCGTTGTTATATACAATTTGGTAAGTTAAAAGTATAATTCATATTATCTTTATTTATCACGTCCGACAGCATCTTTAGAGCTTTCGTTTAATGACGTTAAACACGACTCAAAGCTTTTTACGTAAAGCGAAAAGCAGCCAAGTCACACGTTGATATGTCATAACATGAAAGTTTTATCGAACGCTAAAAGCTTGTCAATGCCTTAAAATGCTCGCTCGTTAAAGTTAAAACTTGATAAAAATACAGGCACTCCACGGAGAAAACTCATTTTTACTTCAAATCGAATTTTGATGCAGCAATCGATATTTTTAACATTATAAACATTTCTAATTAACTTTGATGTTGCAAGCTTTCACGATTAACTACAAAAATTGTTGCAATATCTACGGCTTGTATCGCTGAAGTTACTCGGTTCAAAGTCTATAAGTGCATAGTTTTTTCGAAGCTACATCTCGTTTGAAACGTAATCGAATTAAGTCGTCGATTTATTATAACAGATAACCGATACACCAAGAAATAGTAGAAAAAAAGTTTCACTATTGTTTCTTTTTTATTCGAACCTTTACTTCTAATTGAAGTTAGCAATGAATAAAAAAATCAGTGACTAACAACCCCCTAAATTTAATTAACGTTTGAGCAAAGTTAAGTACAAGATCAAAATTTCTCGTGTATGAGGGTGATGTATCAGTAATTGATTATTCGTTGATAATGTCTATAGAACGTAGCTGTGACACGGATGCAGCGGCTTTACACACGTGTTACTTTTTCACGAACAGAAATTATAAAAGCAAGCGAATGTAATTACACAAGAAAAGTATGTCGAGAAAATTCAGTGAAAGTAAATAATTAATTTTTGTTACTTTTATGAATAAATTCAAATCTTTTATAAGAATTATTTGCAAAAAATGATGACGATGCGAAATACGTTCGAGACGCACATATTTTAGAAAATATTAAAGATTGAAGTGATTGAGCTTTATACAAATAACATTTGAATAACTTGATGTACATGTTTCCACTAATATAACGACACGCATTGTAATATTATGATTATTTCTTTTATTTCAGTTTGTTTTCACCTCGTAATTTATGCCAGAACAATAAAAAGCACAAAAGTTAACGTAGCCTCGATGTCTTTTCTAGCAGAAATTTTACGAGAAAATTTTCAAAGCTTTTATTCAAGAAAAACTGAACGTGTTTCTTTTACCCCTGAGGTATAAAGCAAAGCATCGGTAGCAGCATCAGCGGCAGAAAAAAGTATACATTCCCGAAGTAAAAGATGTATGGATAAACGAACGAACCCCTTACGCAAGACACGCACGAAAACGAATACAAAAGCATACACGTAGCAGGAAAAGAAGGAAAGAAGGAGGTCGCGCGCAGGATATATTCACGTGCACGTAGCAGTGGTAGTAGGTAGTAGTAGTGGTAGCAGCAGCAACGCGAGTATAGAACGCCGCGAGCGCACGGCAAGGAAAAAGAAAAGCAGCGCGTCGCTCGTCTACCGCTACCATGGGTCGAAAATACAAGCCCCGCTCGATACCCGAACAGGATCGTAAGCTCTGCGGCAGTATATGCATCTGCCAATTTACTATAGTGATTAGCTGCGTCGCGCTCGTATATCTCAGCGTGGCCATTTACGTGCCGTCGCACAGGTAATGTTATGCACACGCGAGAATAAACTCGAAACTTCGCCGACGGGCGCAAAAAAAAAGGCAAATTGTATACATTCGACGCGCGATTGACCCAGTTCGTGCAATATCTCATTTGAGTAATCTTTCCTCCCTTGTCTCGATTCGTTTCGTACTTACAGCTTAATCTTCGCGAGCGCGTGTGTATATCGCGTACCTATACACTCGTATACCCCGCTGCACTGGAGCTGATTTCAATTTCCTCTTGTTGCGAGAGCTAAGCTATCTCATTACGTGTTTACGAAGCCATAAAAAGAAAATTGACTGGCTACACGTGTTGTTATACCGCTGCTATACCTGTACGTGTGTATGCGCGCACATGCGTGTCGAGCGTCGTGCCTCGGGTAATTGTTCGATATATACGCTTTGCCTTTTTTGCGCGTCAAAATTAATACCGATTTTCATGCTCGCCGTACCTCGGGTATTCTCAGGGCCTTCCATGCGGGATTCGAAATCGATCCCGTGATGTGCCAAACGGTCAATACCACCATGGTAAACAACTGCGCTTGGGCGAGCTGCGGCGAGTGGTGCCTGACAAAAACCACCGGATTCTGTCCTCAGATCCACGCGACCGTGAGGCGCAACGGCACCGATCTCATTTTTGAAAATTGCACGAGAAGCGCCAGTGTAGCTTGTCCAATGGTAAGGTACAATTTTTTTTGTCTCCTTTCGTTTTCACTCGCATCGAATGGTCTGATTTTCGCAGGTGAACCTCGGTTCGGTGAAACGTTACAACTGCAACAATGGCAGCGAGTGCGGCACCCTCACCGGCGTCTTCGAGTGCAAACTCGGCCACTGCTCGAATCTGAGCGAGGCGATGCTCTGCCACGACCGCCCGGACGGCGCCATCGTCGACGCCGACAAGGAGAATCTCAAACTGAACGGCAATTTTCGCTGCAATAACTCGCGTTGTACTCGCATCAAGCAGCACTTCACTTGCGATCGTTACTGCCCGAAAATCAGCACATCCAACGTCAACGTCTTTCTCATGCAGGGCGATAATATCATAACTGCCTCGTGTACGAGGGCCTCCGCGCTCAACAAAGCCAACGGAAATATGTCCGGAGAAAGACTCTTGGAGCCGAAGCAGGTTTGGCGGGCTTCCGGTGATGCTCTTGTTGCCAGTTGTTTTGCTGTTCAAAGACTCGGGGATCAAGTCAGGTGAGCCAAAGCCAAAGACATTGTTCACTATGTCGCGTATGAATTTCAAAGTTGCTTCAATTCAATGCAGGACGGAAGACTGCGTTAATGGAACTCTACTGTCGGAGAATCTGATACCTAAGCCCTTCATAAACTTCACGACTTTTTTAAAACTTTACGAGAGGAGTCTGCCGCGAAAAGTCGACCCGGCGGACGTTTACGTGCCATCTCAGCGCTCGCTCACCATTTATAATTCCTCGAGGCTGTACATAAACCTCGAGGGATGCGTCAATACGCTGCGAGGCGAATGCCGCGATTTTCTCAACAGTCACGGAGCCGACGGGGACAATCAAACTGCCCAGAGCCGATACCCCTGTTATTACAAAAAGGTGATTTTTGAATTTATGCCTTTTTTCTGAGCTTAAATAGAATTAGCGAAAAAACATTAAAAGAAATTAATGAGCTCTTTTTTATGATAAAAGCTACCATTGCGATAATGATATCTTTTATGAACTTGCCCTTTTATCGATCTACTATTAGAATAGAGTCTCTTATAGGTATTGACACAGACACATAGAGGCTGCACGCATACCTTAACTCGCGGCACGCGTTTAACGATCACTCACCAACACCCCGCGCGTTCTAAAACTAGAACACATGACCGTGATAATTTTTTTTCTCGCCATGAGCGAGGCTCGCTTTTAAATTTAACGTCGATCGATTGATAATTCCTTTTCGATTTAAGTGCGAGAAATTTCAAAATACATTTTATGCGAGTATCATCAAACCTTCGTTGATCTCTCGCAACGACAGCTAAACGAGAAAACCGCGCATAACTGTTGAGGATGACGTCACTATTTCCAATTTATGAGCGTCCTGGCGCCTGTCTGACTAGCCTTGCCCATCGTAATACTGGCCGACTTGAAATGGGAATAAAATTGAAACGCGACAAAAAAAAACAAAGAATTTTAGCGCATTTTGGCGGCTTTGTGTATGGCAACAGTTATGAGGGAGTTATTAAAAGTAACTGCGCTGTAAAATATTCGGGCAAGAAGATCGATTTTCTCTCTATAATTCATCGCAATGATAGCGCAAGCACGCATACAGCAACGAGATCGCGAGATTTCAAACGTGTAATTTAACGCAAGAAAAATAAATCGATCGATGTGCAAAGGGGGTAGTTGGCGCACCAAAGCCCCGTTATACGACTCTGGGAAAATGTGCAACGCAAAAAAGACGAGCATTGTGTGGTTGAAAATCTTTGAAAAAGATAAAACTTTGCTGTCGCGCGAATATAATACATGTTCTATACAGTTGAAGGGCAGTAAAAACAAAGCTGATTTCATTTTATTGGTATGATCCGGACAGAACGACTCGTTCTTCGTGGTGGCTCGCTTCGATCTCAACAAGACCCGCACCGAACTGCTGATAGCCGTCATAGTGCCATCTTGTCTGTTCGTCGTGTCTTTGACGACCCTCGTGATAATACAGCGCTCGGTGCAAGTCGGCGACGACGCGAAAATGCGATGCCGCTACTGCGTCGACAAGCAGTCGCAGGACGAGGGCGAGGGACTCGTGGAAAACGCAACGTCATCGTCGACGCCACCGCGCCAGGCGCTCTCGGCTGCAGCCGGAGGTTCCTCGAGCAAGCAAGAGACCATGAGCATGTCTCTCTAGCAGTTTCGATACAGCTTCAGTCATTTCGCCAGTGAGTACGAAAAAGTACCGCTCATGGATTCCGACGACGAGGACTCGTGTTAGTTCTCTATAGTTGTTTGCAAAGTTGGCTTTTCTTAAGAATGTGTGCGCATCGTCGCGCCACAAAATGCAATTCATACCTATGTATTGCGTTTAAAACTGTAAGTGTAACAAATCGATACTGAAATCGAGTTTCTTCACGATTCACGCGTAAAAAGCTTTTTGATCGCGTAAATACTATGTGTAAATACGAGGCAAAAAATTTTTAGAGAAATAAAATTTTTAAACGAATTGACCAATTGATAGTGTAAAAATACAAAGATATACACTCATTATACATACGCTATAGTCGATCTATTCTCGTGCAAGGCTTTCGACCTGCTTTTCATACCAAGTGTTTATGCTTATAAGTGTTCTTGTAAACTTAAATTATATACATTCCTTATGGGGCCAACGTTGTTACCAATACCATTTCGCACAGTTGAAGATTTTATATGTATCCACATTTGTGCTCGCAAACGTTTTGCATGGAGAATTCGCCAAGTTTTAGTTCACCAAGTGTAATAATTTCAATTACGCATTCATGAAAACAACAATAACTTGACTGTATGTATATTACTGCAAAACAACTGAACATGCCTTCGGAGAGTGTATTTTAAACATGATTTTTTACTCAGAAATGCCTTTTTCTATCTATGCAGCTGTACTTTCATATTGCGAATTAATAATACATTTCTAAAATTATACTTAATATAACTCTTGTAATTCGTATAAACTTCTTGTACAAATCTACCCGAATTTTTAACATGAAAGAGTACATTTTTCAATAAAAATTTTTGAGTAAACAACATACATTTTGTCTTCTTATCGAATGCAGAGATAAAGTACAGAAAATCATGCATTACTGTTTGTAGTTTCAGCAGCCTGTACACGTTTTTATAAACTAGTCTATAATGGATCACTGATAAATTGACAAAAATCTCCATGTTCTTAGCAATAAAGCATTCTTTCATTCAAAAATGATCGTTGAAATATTTTTTATATTGCCTATTACTCAATCAATACAAATTCATTGTTATTTTTAGTGAGACTGTGGTTTTCACTTGAGTTAGGATTAAAAACAAATTATACCACGTTTTTATACCCAGAAACATGTTAGGTTTTATACGTAGGAAACATAAAGTTTGCTAGAAAAAAAAATAGAAAAATAAATAATGATATGTGAAACGTTGGTAGGACCAATATTTTAACTATATGTTGAACGTGGAAAATATTTCGACAAAGATAGCGAAACATGCGATTGAAAATTAACTGATTGATGTAACTATTTAGCTCAGAGATAATTATTTTCCTGGATTTACTCGCTATTTAAAGGTATAGAATCAATGTTTTCTTTATATTCAGTTCATTTTAAAAGCATAAAACTTTTCACCCGTACGTTAAATTATTATTCTCAGTGAAGTCGGTAAGTTAGAAATTTACCATAAATATCTATTGGTATAAGCAATTGTGATTGTGCATGGGTTAAAATGGATCCGCACTTACCTTCAGCTCTTCTTGTCGCTTGAAAGCGTGAAGTTGCAGCATTTTACGGTCTTCATCGGTAATTACCGGCTCGCGAGGTGGCGCTGCTGAGCCTCTTTTCGATATTTTCACGACGATTTTTGTCTTGTCGTTATCGCCGATGAATTCCTTCAATTTGTTGCCTCGCAACAATTCTTTGCCGCTAAACCATAGTTGGGCCATGTCAAAATCTATAACCTAATCCAATCAATTTATTATTATTGCAGGAGAAGAAAAACTATCTTATGCCAACCTCTAAAGATGCATGAGTTCCAGACAGATCTTCGTTGTTTTCCAATTCTAGGCGAATTACGTCGTGAGGTGGTAAGCCCATTGGATAGACAATCATTGCGGCACCTTTAATAATGTCCAAAGCATCCTGAACAGTTTTCTGAGTGACTAGTACCTCTTGGTCTATCAGTTTCTACAATATTATATTATAAATTTTCAGGTTCTCGTGGCAATGGGTTTGATCGTTTTTACCTTCGATATCATCGCCCTCGCATCTTCAATAGCTTTTTTCAGAACATTTTGCATTTTCTCATTGGGTTGCTTACCGTTTCTTCGACCTGTCAAAAAAAATTTTTCTATCTAGCACACTTTTTTATTTAACGTCAGAAACCACTCACCCATTATATCTTTGTTAAATGTCCACCCTCCAGAAGGGCAACATTTTTCACCCCATTCGTCGACCAAGTGTAATTCTTCAATTTGCTCATCGGTTAACCCCTGCATATTCTGGGGCAACATCGTGCCATGATTGGCTAATTCTTCTAAATCTATTTTTAATAATACTTATAATTATATTTGACTCGATATCAATTATTTTTTTTTATAAAATACAAACCGTAAGTTAGTCGAGTAACTTTCAAACGACCATTGTGAATGATGGTTATTTCCTTAATTATATCATCAATCTTTGAGTCTACAGTTGTATCGTAGAGAAACTGATTATCAGTAATTTTCTTCACCAGCAGTCTCACCATTTTCGCAAATTTTCAAATTCACTTGGTAGCGCAGTTAAGAGTAAACCGTCTATTAGAAATGGCGTAGTGATTTTGATTCAGTAGCGTTGTTTACCTTGCTGTGCCGACAAACTGCAGCCTAGACAACCTTCAAGTAGGATTGAAACCACATGTGACTCATATCACTTAGGTGACGGATTTATTGATCAAACTGTATTATAACTTTTTCTCAAAAATTGTTACTGATTGAATGATTTTTCAAATGTTTGAATACATATTTTGTTTGATTACATGAAAAATGTATGCTTTGTTAAAAAAGGAATTGTAATAAAAAACTTTAGTTTCATTGAATATATATTTATATATTCTCCTTGAAGTTATCATAATTATACATATATACAGATCAATGTGTCTCATTTCGAAAACCTATACTGGCTCTTACAACGCAAAAAATGATCTTACGCGAATTTATTCGTGCTCTCCAGATAAATCTTCGATAACTTCTACATCTGTACTGGTACTGAACTTTTTTGTAACATCTTTTTTTAAATATGTGTACACAATATAGTTCATTTTAAATTTTCTTACATTACAGTAAATAACGCGGAATATAATTTATATTATTGATTTTTTGTTTCATCAATCGGTGTCACTCCAGTCAATATTTTTTTAAAATTGTATTGATATAATTTGATTATTTTCTTTCTCATAGGCGCACACCGTCTTAACTAAAGTTTAAACTTGACTAGCATTTTTTATTTTAAATACATCGATGATTTACCGATGAAATTCAAGAGTATTAAATTGCAATTACAATTTGTTTTTATAACGACGTATTTCACGTTATGTATTCATTCGCGTAATTTGTATATTATGCATATTATTATTATCAGTGTATGGACCACTCACTCTGGTCCCTGAGCGTATATTTGTTTGATGCTTTCACACATATCAATCGGCCTACAGGTGACGGTAAATAGTTTTGAACACATGGAGGACACAATTCAGTACAGAAATAGTTGAACATTTATGTTTCAAAAGTCAACATTTTTTATTTAAGAAACACTCACTTAAGTTGAAACTAATGGAACGCTTTTGTCGAATTTTTCAAATTAGTCGAATTTTCATAGAAATTTAATATAATACAAGACGCATCTTTTCAAATCGTCATTCTTCATTTTCGCTTTTTAACAATCTTTATATTTTAGATAGACACTTTTGTACATTTCCGAGTACAAAGTAACATTTTGTCGATCGTTTTCACAAAGAAACGTCGATATTAAGTTTAAACATTTTCAAAAATACAAATACCTATTTACACAAATTAGATTTCTTTTCAAAGAAGTCTTTAAATATAAATATTAGTTATTCAGGTATCGAATTTTAACTTTTTTAAGTCTTTTTTTGAATAGCCTTTTATATCCAAAATATTTATATAGAATTAATATTTTTCATCGTAAAGTTCATCGTAGTTACAAATATATCGGTTTAGCTCTCGTGTCATACCTGACAATTATATCTCAAAAATATATGTATAATATTTGTCAAACAACACTGAAACTTAGATTCAGTTTCGATAAGTATATTACGAATAATAGATTATCGTTCCACTTATATGATATTTTACATAGACATTCTCAAGTTTTTATGCATACTCGCTTTCTATCGCTTTCCATCGCTCATCTTCTAAATTAATCTAATGATTTAAATGATATTCAAATGCGATATACAATATAAGTAGTACAAGACATGTACGTAATTATTTATTCATAGATTAATAGTATTTGATTTATTATTTTCGTAAAAAAGACATTTGGTCCGTAAAAGTAAAAAAAGAGCGACAAAAACTCACATCTGCAACATAAATACAATATCGTTATGCATATGCAATCTAACTACGATATACGTTATGTACCATGTAATTGGAATATATTCATTTGAAAAAGGGTAACAAAGAACTCGTATTTACAAAAAAGGAAAAATTAATCTTTTGAATGTAGATATATAATTTCTTCGCACGCGATTATACTTTGTGATGCTTACTTCAAATCAAAACCTCAGGTGATGAGATCTTTTTGATTTGGTCGTCGCTATAATCGCGTTCGGCGCGATACTAGTCTTCACCCGTATCGTTTGGTGGTCTAAGGTATCGTGGGTCATGTCTCGGCTGCACCTCGCTCATCTGATCGATCGCTGTGGCTACAGCCGCAGCTATAACAGTTGCTTGCTGCTGCTGCTGCTGTTGTTGTTGTTGCTGCTGCTGTGGTTGCTGTTGTTGCTGATTACCGCGCAGCAATAGCTGCGCGGTAGCCTTATCTCAGACTTTACTCTCGGGGCCATCAGCCGTGTGTTTGAAAGATGCACGAATTTTGCTCAAATGTAGTGCGGCTATGTGACCATAACTTTTGTTGTACCATTCAGGTGTACGCCCCCTAGAAGAAATAGATACAAAATGTTTGTAAATTTGTTAGTTACTAAAAAGATATTTGACCAACCCAAGTATGAAATAAAAGTTTTCACGCAAAAATTAAACCGTTAAAATTTTCTGGATTTAACTAGACAACACAGTAAGCAAAGTCCGTTATGCGCGAGCTTAGGATGATACGTGCTTGACAGTAATGTTCAAAGTGCATCGTGATTGTGCATATTACTACGAGTGGTAAACGTCAACTTACTTTGTGTCGACGCGTGAGAGATGCATGATGCGCGATTTTCCACTTCCGCAGTGCTCAATGAGATAGCGCGAGGCAAGGACGATGCCGCGTGTACCACCGAGCATTACCGATGCGTCCGGATGCTCGACTGAAGTCTCAACGATGACACAAGCTTTCTTCGGTAGATCTGTCTGCCATGATCTGCAAATTATAATATAAACATTATATTATATCGATCAATGATGATGTGATGATAGCTATTAGAATCACTCCAAGTCAAAGTAAGTGCTTTGTAATACATGAATAACGGATTCGAGAAGTATGCGAATGCTTGAAAATGATGATTTTATCGTGGATGAAAATTTCGTTTATATGCTTCAAATTGGAATAAATTCATATTTTACGATTACCAAATTTTTGTACCAATTATTAAACAAATACGAATTCTTTTTGGGCAATCATTTGAATAATAATTAGTGTACTAACCTGAGTACACAGTAATCACGAGCTGGCAGTGGGCTCATATTTCCAGTGGCATATTGAAAGACCTCTGCATTAGACTCGAGTTTGACCACCTGTCTGTACTTAAGCAACTGCGGATCCCAAATGTGTCGCTCGCGCAACACACGATGCAGTAGCTCTTCAGGAGGGGCCTCGACTTCTGTACTAACGCGCCACAAACGCAGTGGGTGACCATCGCCGACTTTTTTGTACGCCACATCAACGCTGTTATCGGCAGGATTGTTTACAGATACCCAACCACGGCTTCTGTTAATAAACAAAGTAATATAAGTTGCAGTAATGTGAAAATTGAATTGAAGAGATTAGCAATGAAGTTTTATAGTAGAAGATCGTTGAAAAAAATTATAAAAAAAACCCACTGATTTAATTTCAAAAAAAGGCGCGACGTGAGAAGATCAATAACGTACTTTTCACGTCCTTCCTTCAAAAGGGCTGCAGTGCAGGCGTACAAATAACCCCTCCAATCTTGCTTGATCTCTGCTCCAAGTTGTTCCAATGGTACTGGAATACTTTCTTCCATGTAATTAAAGTGACACTGCGTCAACATATCCGAGGATACCTAAAGGTAAAGTTAAAATAATAATTTAAAAACTTTTTTCTTAAAAAAAAGATGCTTGACGCTAACTAAGCGTAAGTGCTAAGTGTAACTCACCATAAATAATTCTCGATTCGTCTTAATGAGGTGAAGCAGACAATCGTGCGCAGCCTTGTTTTCCGCCAATTCGCGTTGATCGGGCACACCGACGGTCTTGCGTCGTCTCGGCGATACGCTGTTGGACCTGTTGCTGCTCGATACAGTAGCGGCGCTGTGGTTGAAATGGAAGAGGCTCGGAGCCAAGCACACAGCCAAATTCGAGGCCGTCATTTGATTGTACGGCGAGTTGTTGGCGACTTGATGCAAAAAGTCCAAAAGTGTCTCGAGCGCCTCGCGATGCTCGTCGGGCAGCAAAAGGAGGACGCTCTGCACCGCTTCTGGACGCAGGTCACCCGGTACGTCTGTAATGTAAAATCATAATGACCGTTATTAGTCGATTGCGCGTTCAAAGTGAGTCGGTGCTTTTTTCGTAACGGTTTACTTTTCTTTAATCGAAACGAATAACAATAAAAGTAAGCTAATATAACTCATCATCATTAAAAGAGTAAGGCCTGCGTAATACTGGATGACTATTTATAATGAAAAACAATGGCTGTAAAACTTACGTTGGAATATGGCAATAAACGTCTCGGACAGTTTGTTGGTGAGCAGGGCCTCGGGCAATTCTCTGAAGTACTGTTTAACGAGATCGGCTACATCGTAAGCCTGCTGACCGTCGAAATTGATATTGTCGCCCAAAGATTCCGTCATGGTTTTGAGCTTCTGTATCCTCGATCTCACACCGCTCTTGCGGAATATGCCGACTTGATCGAGAGCGTTGGCTCTCAACCAGCGCAGCGCTATCTGCACGCATTTGGGCAGTGCCTGACCGGTGCGCTGGAGCGACAACAGCAGCGGCACTCCGAAAACGGTCTTGTCCTTGTAATCGGGAGTCTTGATCTTCCTTATGAATTTCGGCAATTCCCAATTCCAGCCGGTTCTGTGGGTCGGACAGTATCGCTCCATGCAGGCGGTGAGCTTCAGCAGGGCCAACTTCCTCAGTACCATGAGCTGTCCGCAGGACATGGAGGCCATCGCGCGCGGACACAGAGGGTTCAGCGGTTCGGGGTAGAGCGAGCCCCTCTGAAAACTGTGCCACCTGACGACGTTGCCCTTGTGCCGGGGCGAGTCCTCCTCCGGGTCGGAGTCGCCGCGAAGAGTCACGCTCGAGCTGCTCTCCTGAACGACGTCCGGCGTTGTGCCGCGTAAAATTTTGGCCGCTTTCGGCGGCATGTTGTCGGCTCGAAATACCGTGACTTCCTTGGCGATGACCTTCTCCGCGCGAATAGGCTCGTCGAGGGTACGGTGGTGTCGCACCGAGAAACTTTTGTGCTCTCGTTTGAGCGCCGATACTTTGTCTTCTTTTGTGCCGCCCGCCGAATATTTGTCACGGTAACGCTGCGAATCCTTTCCGAGATTCAGACTGCCACCGCGGGTACTGATGGGTGTGCTCGTGACGATATTGCTCCCTGGGCTTTTCATCGGTGATTCCCTCGGGCTTGACGTAACGAATTCCAAAACCTGAAAGGCACACGTATATTGGTTGCAGATATGAAGCTGCGTTATTAGTATAACATGCTTGCTAGGCTCGGCTGTTAAATGCGGTATTTTTTTCAATATTCCGTGCGTAAAATCAAGTTTTTACGACGCCTCAAATTTGGAATACCCGAGCTTTGCTCACGGAGCATTAAAAATGAGCTGGTATTTGCTCATTTTCTGATTTCATCGCGAGCGAAAGCACGTGAAAACAGATTGGCTAGAAAAAAAATTCTGTAATCATGCATGAACCACGTAAAATAATAAACAAAAATAATAATGATCATAACAAGACTTGCGCAGCAATTACCTTGGCATTGTTGCTGTTGGCGTCCTTGAAGTAACGATGCCTCCAGCTGGTAGGCTGACACTCCGAGTCGCTGAGTGCACCCTGATCCTCTCGAACGCTGCGATGCAAGAATCTCTTGGCCTTACTCATTTTGGGCTTAGTGAGTGGAGGCGGGGTCGGGCCTCCACCCTGAGATCCGTCGCTAGCGTAACTCGAGGAATCGTCACCGAACGGACTGGTAGTGTTGTTGGCCAGCGGAGAGGGTGACAGTTGGAACGGCGACGGGGGCATGGCTAGCGGCGAAGCTGGCGGTGGTTGAGGCGAAGCTGGCGGTAGCGGCAACAAATCGGCAAACGACACCGGCGGGGCCCCGTCGGTCGGTGACACATCTACGCAGTTCATATCCCTCATCTTTCTCTCCATTCCCGCTACGTCGACCACCTGCGGCGCGCCTATGACTACATTCTCTCGATTAGTTGGTTTTGCATCTTTTCGTCTTCGAGTTTTGAGGGATTCCATACGTCTGAGGAAGGCTTTGGCACCGTCGCGCAATCTCTCGGATCCGGTACGGCGAAAGCGCGGCGTCAGCTCCTCGCCGGGACTGACGCCCGTCGGCAGGGTCCGGTAGCGCAGCGTGTCGAGCATCGTGTCGTCCACCTCGTCCTGCTCCAAGCGGCTGCTTCCCTCCTCCAGGCTGTTGTCCTCCTCGGCCGTGCCTCCGGCCACTCGGCTTTGGCCCTGAGCCGTTGTCGTCGACGTCGTCGTCGCTAGGGCTTGGAGTCGCTCGACGTTGCCGGGCGTTATGTCGCAGACGCGCGACCAGCGTCGCGTCTTCTTCTCAAATGTCCAGTTCTCGCTCAGTGCGCACTGGGTGTCTTCGTCGGAATCGTCGCCTTCCGTGTGACCGCCGCCTCCCTGTAATCACACAACAAAAGCCATGTTAAAAATCGTTGGTATTGCGATCGCAAGGAGCGATAACGCCGCGGTAATTTCATAAATTACACGTGTTCTCTTAATCTACATGAATCGCTCATTGCTTATATGCGTGTCATTAAACTGACAATTGTGAAACGCATTTGACTAGTGTATCAGAGATTTTTGCTACTGCCGTTTATGTGAATCATCGTTCCGAGCGCGATTGCAATAGTGCAGACTGCGACAACAACAATAAGGCAGCACTTATAAGAGACCGATAAGATAAGCTGCTTATTTCTCCTTCTTCCGTTTCTCCTTTTTCTCGCGCTAGTGATAATGCTAGCGAGTGAAACTATATACTCTCGTGCAGGCGACTTTTTCTGTTCTTGACTTGGATCGTTAAAATCTCATTCGATAATTGACACATATTTCGATATTGGATTTCATGTTGATCAGAAGTCGCAACGGTATGTGTGCATAAATACGTTATAAACGTTTCGCCATAAAAATCCTAGAGGAAGAGAGAGAGAGAGAGAGAGAGAAACTGGCTGACTGACTGACTGTGCATGTGCATAAAAGTGAAGGTGACAAATGGTGTCTGCCACGCTTAGCCGCCACATATGCGCAGCAACGTGCGACCTACGAAAAGTCACACTTGTTTATCATTTGCTTTGCTTTACTGCGCTACCGTACATAAGCTACCGCGCACAAGTGTAAGCGGCCGCGGCCCATGACTCATATAAGCCCACGTTACGTGCGCATGGGAAATTCGCTTGAAATGTAGTACCTTCACGTTTACCCGGACGATCAAAAAAGGAACACGGCAAGAATTTCAAAGACAGACACGCAGGAGAAAAAAGTCGAGCTAAAGGAAAAGACGCTGCATGCGCAATCTCCGTACGCGTGAGTCATATGATAATGTACAGCGAACGAAATTTCCACCAAGTTCTCGATGTGCACGTATAGACGAGTAACTCGAGACGTATTCCGTAAAAGACGTCGCTATTTGAACGCTGAAAAGGATCGAATGAAGAAGGTAGAAAAAAGGAGATTCCAAGTGACTAATCGTCCAAGTTTTACGTTGGGGTATTCATTTACCTGAAAGTTGCAGGATGTTATGAACAAAGTTCAAGTAAGACTCCCAATGAGCTAGGTGCTTTTTACTCGTTTTACCTGTTTTTGTTGTTATTCTAATGATTCACCTCTTTACGAGTCTGCGATGTAAAATTTTTCCGATAAAAAACAATTTTCTCTGCGTCGCACATAAGGAGCTGAACGAACAATCGCTAATGCATTCACGTAATCGTGAATGACAATCCTCTCTCCCTTTCTCTCGCTTTATGAATTTCCCAACCGACGAGTCGATGAAAAATCGCTACAGCTCTCGAACTTATAAGAGCAAAATCTTGACTTTTTGCAGGCGCTTGTGCGGTTGCAGTCGACATTGTTGAGTCACTACTGCAAGATGAAGTTAATCAAAAGCCGTCAAGAGCTAAAACAAAGCTTAAACACAAGCAGCAGCAGCAGCCAACGCTGTGTGAGTGTGTATGTTCACGTGTGTTGTGTATGTGTCAGTGTGTGTGTGTGTGTGTGTGCTGTATGCAGCCCATTAGGTGTATAGCAGTAATAAGCCTCCCTTACGAAATCGCGCGCGAGTAGCAGTAGCGAGCGCTACTCGCGCGTGAGTCTTTGTCTATTTAACGACAATGGGAGCAATGCTATATGGCAACTGAATATTGCAACACGTAAATGTAAATGTGTGTTTCGAATGTTTGGCTCTCGTTGTGCGAGGAAAAAAAAATAATAAAGGAGAAAAAACATTCGGTACTTGATATCTAAATTAATTCCTACTAGTATTACTACGTTGGAATATCGGTGGAAGGTAAGATCTTTACTATTGCTCTTGATTTTTGTCGACGTCTCGCGTATATAATATATATCAAAATGTGCGTGTGGGTCCATCCGGTTATCTAAAGTAGGTTTCTTCTTTATATACTTTGATGCGGTGCTTATTCTTAACATATTTAGGTTTTGATATGCATGTATAAAAATACCGGCATGGGAACGCTGCATCGAGGCCGCTCCCCCGCTAGTTAATAAATCTACGTGTGCTACGCGAGCGAGCAAAAAATGAGATCTTTCGTGTTATCGTCCTTTCCGTACTAGCTGCAAACAGCGCGATTAACCGTTTCAACCTCGGCAAAAACAAATACCAACGAGCAAAAGCTTCGTGTTTATTTGTGTAAACCAATATAAGGTTGTAAGTAGTCTTTTGTATGGCTCGATGCACGTACTGCTGCGCCGATAGACGTGGACGGTTGAATTTAAAGGCACAGAAAGAGACGCTATTCATGCATTACCCTGTATTAGCGTTGCGTGCTTGTGTGCAGTATATATATAGCCACGGTAAGTACATAAGTAAGTCGTGAATATCGTAGAGATATGTACGTACAACTAGGACGAATAAAAGAATGACTGCGGGTATAAGTGTCCCGACCTTACGGCCTTTTCGTTCCAGTACTTGACAATAAAACTCTCTTTCTCTCATTTCTCATTCTTAAGCTATAATTAGATGAATGGCGAGGAGCCTTTTAACAAGTAGGCCGAGCGGCAGTTTATAAATAAAGCCAAAGCGTAAGTCGAGTCGCGCTTATTCGCGGAGGATCACGCGGGGTGTGCTCCGACTTTTTTCGCGCGCGCGCACCGCAGCGAACGAGCTAAGAAACCCACGATGCGCTGAAATAGATTTTTCTGAGAACGCTGCTGCACACTGAGCGGTGCGTCGTAACTTCTCGTCTTACTAACCACGTACGATGCGATTGTCGCTCAAAACCCTTTATGTCGGATGCCTTGTTCAAAATTAAAATCTAATGCTTTAAACAAGGGAGTCGTCGCGGTTCTTTTGTTTCATTCCGCATGTGGTTTTTAAAAGCTAACTGTCACCATTTAGTGCTTCTTTTTTCACTTAGCGTATCAATTGCGACGCGTGGTGTGTTAATATAAGCACATATCAGGGTATTAAACGACAACAATAAAAAAAAACTAAGTTGTTTTCGACTATCAATTGAAAGAACCCGGTCATCGAATATAATGGACCAGACGATTGTCGGCCTCGTAAAGATCGTTTGCGGAATGAAAAAGCACAAAAATTGTCCTTGATCAGTATCTTTTGAGGGATAAAATTCGTCTGGTCATAATTTTTGATATTAAGATTTAATATAATGCGTCTGACTGCATCTGTAAAATACCTGTTACGATGTTATTTCTCGCTTCTTTCTTTTCGCTCGTTCTTTACGATTTGATTTCGACCAGTTAATATATAAATGAGCCTCAATTGAGTCAAATCCATATGTGAATCTGTTTTTCAACATATATCCCATAAGCGTGCGTACATGCACGCGTCGAGTGCACGTGTTTTTGGACGCTCATGCCTGAAAACTGCATGCCGAAGAGTCTATTTTTTAGCTTGTCAGGTGCACGCCACGGCACGTCTAAAAATACCTCGCGAATCGACGAAAATATCCGAAAAACGTTTTATTTTCGTCGCGCAGTCACTGCCTATACATTGTCGCTCCGATGCAAATGCATGTATAATAAATTGGGTCGATGCTACTGTTTCTTAGGCCGAGGGCAGTGTGCGTGCATGTGTGCATATATGCGGTGCGCGTTGCGTCTTCGCTATATAACAATGACGTCAAACTGTGCGCCGATTTTTTACCAGATGCATGCGAGCGCACGCACACACTTGCGTAGCCGTTGATTTTGTTCGTTGATGTTGCGCTGCAAAAATCAGCAAAGCTCGAAGAATTTATGTATAATACGTAAACGATGACATTTTTTCCCGAAGGCTTGTGTAACTCCGCACTTACATTTTATAAATATAGCGTCGTTGAGGTTATTTACTTTTTCATTGAGAAGTTGTTGTGAACGAGAGTGCGGGCGGAAAGTGTGTCGCGCGCCGTGCGTATCGCCGCAGTTTTACGACGGGCCATTATCGCGTTGCGCTTTTTTATCCCACTATTATTATCACTCGATGAATTCTACAATTTACAAGTAAAACTTTTATGAAACTACCGCCACGCGATAGCGTCCAATGTCTCGCGATCATCCTCGTTTCTGCTTCGTCGTGTGCCGTAATTACGAAATAATTTAAATAAGTGGCGCGTCGTTACCACGACGGAGGATCGAAAGTATATATACGCGCGCGGTGATGATCGTTGCACGTCTAGCGCATTATACTGTTAAATCTGACAATTTATCCGTTTCTCGCTTGCCGGATCGCCAATCGCTCGTATGATATATTACTGGCTTGATTTAAAGATTCACGAACTGCACCGAATATAGCTTTCGGGGATACGATCGCGACGGCCCCGTGCGCGAGAGACTCCGATTGAATAACTACCCGAAGGATATATAAATTTCGCGTACCAAAAAATTTAACGACATTTTACTTTCTCACGTGCTTTAGCAGCTTGCTCGTGGACAATGGCTCGAGATTCGGTAATTCGAGATCGTGGATCATAGACGCGCGCGTGCAACGGCGACGAAAAGGACATGGCTCACGGCTGCAGTATAAATACGAGCTTTCTTTAACTTGACAATCCCTAATCTCGCTTGGACAATCTCTCCCTCTCTGTCTCTCTCACACACACTTTCACTTCCGATCGCGTGTATATAACGCTCGATAAGGTTCGATACTTATATATATCCACATACAAACAGTCGCGCACACACACACACACACATACACACATGCACCGGAAAGAAAATTTTCGCGCGCTCGTATCTTATTCTTTGAGTGATCCATCAATTGTGATAAACGAAGGGATCGAAAGATCGGGAGAGAGAAGGAGAGAGAAAGAAACGTCGTTGCCGCTGTTGTAAGTGCATAGGCGTGGCTATGTTGTGTTGTTGCTTTTATATATATTATATTATATAGTCGCGCGAGCTCGTGTGTATACGTGACATAATCAGTGGCGGAGCGCGGATAATCATCTTATCGCTATCTCTCGCGCGCGAGAAGCGGAGCGACTTTTTTGTCGTTCGGATACACCGCAGCTACTCCATGGATGTCCAGAATTCAATATCGTATAACCGACTGACTCTATAAGTATGAATGTTTTTTGAGTTGTTGTTTTTTTTCTACTATTCGTTCATATTATGCTCCACAGTATAATGTGACCGGGCCGAATGCGCGTGGCAAGCATCTAAGGCGTGTCGTGTACTCTCTGCGCGAAAGTACGATTTATGATTTATCTATGAGCTATATAAGAACGCGCTTGAGTCTTATAACCCAGGAAATGTAATGCGATACAGTCGAATGCCTCTGTGTGTGTGTGTGTATGTGCACGAGTGTTTGAGAGCTTGTGTGTATGGTTTTTTTTCTACTTTTGCCAGCAAAATTTCAGAAGAAAGAGAAACAGCTTTTGTGAATCACTTTTACAGGACGGCAGGAAGTCAATGCACCTTAGGCACTGTGTGTGTTTGTCTGTCTCTTGAGCTAAGAGAATAATGCGTATATGCGCAGGCTGATCTTTCCGTGTACAGATTTATATTGAAAAAGGAAAGTGTTACCTAAGCCTACAGTGTGTGAGATGGATGCCTTGCGAGACTGGAAAATTATGAGTTGGGCATTTTTAATAAACTTTGAGCGATAGAAAACGTTGTTGAAAACATTTTATCAACGAAAAAACAAATAACAAAAAAATTTAGCAGAGCGTGGTTTCGATCCACGGACCTCTGGGTTATGGGCCCAGCACGCTTCCACTGCGCCACTCTGCTCTCATGGGCGACTCCACTTTAATGCTAGTTTTAATTAAAAAAAGATGATGCAACCTAAACGAGGAAAAAATCAGATTTTCCGCTGTCATCTTATTTAATCGTGGCTAATATACAATAGTAAAAGTAGTGGTAAAAATAAAATAAAACAATTCCATGCAATGTCAATATGTTTTACACGAGATCGTTGAAAAAAAATTAAACAAAAAAGTAAAACAAAAAAAATTTAGCAGAGCGTGGTTTCGATCCACGGACCTCTGGGTTATGGGCCCAGCACGCTTCCACTGCGCCACTCTGCTCTACGTCAAAGGCGGCGTTTTTAACGTAAAATAACCGATAGCAGCCAGCAGCGACCTCATCGTAGCCTGTGCGCACAAAAAAAATATGAATATTCGACGAGACAAGGGTATACTTAACATAATGGAACAATGTAACCGGAAAAGGAATCGCTGAAGCTCACGATGCATAATATGCATGTATACGTACGTAAGCGGGGCAGGGTCTCCAGCAGTCGCTACACATAGGCAGCATGTGCGCGCGCGCATACCACAATGTGCGCATACGCGCGACAGTTGGCGTGCATTTCATCAACCGACTACTGCTGACTGCTGCGCTGTAAATATAGAGTCGTTCTCTGCCTATATGGCCGCGGCTGCAGGCAGGCGTTGTTATTGCGAAAAAAATAAACGGGGGACTTTTTAACCTTAATGCCTTTTTTTCTTTCGTGCACAACCAGGTGAACCTTATTGTAGCGATGTGCATTCGGTATTTTTGAATAAAACGCCTATCCAGTTACGCTACTCTATTTGTATTGTATGTGTTACGAATCGTTCAAAGTCGACGCACGGGTTAGCCAACAAATTTCTAATAACGTAATAATCAGCGCTGCGACGCTATTACGTGTTTAAAGGGGGATATCGCGTTGCCTGCGCGCGACGTAATTTCAAATCGATCGTGGCATCAAAACACGCATGTATCTGTATCGTTAACAATTTTGAGAGCGGAACGACAGGCGCGAACGTGTCGTTACGTAAATTTATTAACTCCGCGCGTGATTCTGTATATTAGATCGATGACAAACGTAACGCGATTGCCCGTACGCGCACGCGTGAATATTGGGTGAAATTCGCACTACAGTTCGTGTGCATAACACGCCGCACGGGATTTCACAGTTGTCATGTGGGCAAGCGTAGAGAATCTTTAATTACTCGCTTCGTTTTTACCCAGTCATCGATGAGATTTATCATTGATATACATTGGGTGTCGAAAAAAGAAACGAGATTAACTTTTACCGTCGAATCGCGTGCGGCCACACGGCCGGCCGTGGTGAGAAGGCAATTTGTGTACAAGCGGACCTGCAGCGAGTACAAGAGATGAGAGCTCAATCCTTGCGGGGTGAACCTTTTTTTTCGCACCTGTAAATGCTCCTTTGTCGATCGAAGAAACGTACTCGCGCGAAAGTGAGAATGAAATGCAAAAAGCGGATGAAAAAAAAGGACTCGTACAACTTTCACCTCTGCGCGAGGGCTCCGCCGCGTGCAAACGCGCGCACATCGAGCGAACAATGCTTATTTTGGTACGAACACGGGTTTATGCTTCGCAGAATCTATGCGCGCGCGCGGGATATTTTTGGAGTGGGTCGTGATGCGCGACGACGTTTACGCTTTGCTCCGGGAGTTAATGCGCCCGCAGTATACGACTTCGCCTTTCATCCGCGGGGAGTAGCGCAGCTTTTTACTTTTTCCGAGGCGATAAATAGATTTTGCCCGCGCGCGTGCAGTCGTTTTGCGCGAGCGTAACTTTCGGGTTTAACGAACGCCCAGTGTGCGCCCATAGATAAGCGACTCAAAATTATTCAGACCTAAAGTGCCGTGCGCTTGATAATACTAATACGGAATAAATTATACAAAACTGCGGGCGTGCTCGCCCCGCCGCCTTCTGTTTTTCCAAAGTTTCGGGAAAAACACCCGACCGCGCGCAGTCGTATAAATTCGAGAGATAAAGCTGCGAAAAAAAGTCTCTCTCTTTGGCGTTAAAGATTAGTCGCGTATATCGCCGCGTCGACGCTGTATACTACGAATGCCGCAGTGTGTATATGTGTAAATTGCTATTAACTAACGCACGACACCACGCCTTGGCAAAGCCACATACTGCGCAAAGAGGAAAAATTACATAACTCGCGGGTATTTGCGCGCTTTACAGAAAAGTGCATAAATGTGTATACATAATAACACGTATGAGCGAAGGCAATAGACGCGCGCATACTGAGAGCTAACTCGCGTCTCGACGCTGGCCTTCTTTTGCGAAGCGAGCTTTTAGTCTTCTCGTCTTATGCTTTTAGAAGCGTATGCGCGTGTGTGTATATATACGCGCTGTGTGAGCGTCATCCGTCGCAATACCGCGCAGGGCGCATTATTTTAAGAGACGCTGCACTTTTAACCGACTTTTATACAGCGTATATACACGAGCGCGAGAGAAGATAAGACACGCTCATGAGCTGCTACCATCTTTCTTACTCGCGCCTTTTTGCCTCTCGATTTGCGGCTCGGGAGAACATAACGAGGTTAATTGCCAAGATACTTGTGGTTAGGGGTCAACGGCAAACGGTTGCGCTGCCGCGCGCAGTGGGTCGCCTCGATTGTTTTGTTTAATAAATCGCAACGACGACGATGATGATGACAATTTCACTGCGTCTGCACGCGCACGAGTATCTACAACGAGTGCATTATATGTGGGAAAGGTGAGCTCGCGTCGCATAAACAGCGATAAACGAGAACGTCTCTTTATGGATTTTGAATGCACGAATGCAGGCAGGAGCCGAGAGCAGCGGAAAGGAGAGAGAAAAAAAAACTGGCAATTCCAGCTTTTCGCGCGCGGTGACGATCGAGCGAGCAGCAGCCACGACTCCTGCTTTATAGCTAATAGCGATCGCTGTTGTATATATCTACGTATCTCACAATATGACGCGGATAGTTTTCTATCCTGGCTAGAGTAGCGCGCGCGCGCATTTTTTATTTCCTCGACAGCTGCTGCGGGGCTACTGCCGAGCAGTCTGCGCAGTCCGGCATCCTGTTTAGCATACCTGATCTATGGTAGTGGTGACGTTTTTACCTTATCGCGCATATAACGCGCTTGCGAATCAGAGGCTACTCTATGAGCCTAGCCTCCTGCCTATACAGTATATTATATACAAAATCGATGACTTAATCTTTTAGCGGAAAAGTTAGGGTAGAGAAAAAAGGCCTGAAATGCCTCGTGGCTCGATTAAAATAGTTGGAGCGTGCCTCGGAGTAAAGATAACGCGCTTACGGCTACATAAAGTTTCACGCGCGCCACGCAACAAAGACTACTGTGTACAGTGTACAGGAGACTGCCGGTGCGCGCACCGATGGCTGAAAATAGTATAACGACCCCATATGCATTATATGTACGATCGAAGCTCCTTTACCAATTCTAGTAGGCGTAAAAAGTAAAGGTGGAATTGTCGGTAACGCGCAATCTCGTACGAATAACTCGAATAACGCGATTAAATTTAGCTTCGGAGGTCGCTAAGCGAGATCGAGAACTTTTACCCGAAAGCGTGAATAGTCCATTTGCGAGATGCGCTGCGCGATCGTCGATGCGGAATAGCAAAAATACCCGAGTTGCTTCTTTTCAAAAAGTTTACTGAAATCCGAATACGAAAAAAACCTCGTTGACAATATCACGCCTGGCATCGTGTAAGTGTGTAATAAGCAAAATACCGATCGATGTATCATCGATAAATAATCGATGCCGATCTTTCCTCGCGAACATGTCGTTATTATAATTTCTTAATCGGACTTTTTTGGACGTGGAATTAACTCGAGGTCGCGCAAGTAAAGAACAATTAAATACCGTTTGTCACCGGGGATCTCGCGTCGCTCAGGAAACCGATCCTCGACGAATTTTATCCCATGTAGTGAAAGTCGATGCTACTTTGTACACGAGCTGATCGCTGCACGCGTGCGCACGGCTCGTAATCGAAAAGAAGGAAAATTCGATACCGTAGGGCGAAATTAACACGATAAATAATGTCGAAAGGATCGTTGGGTGATGCAAATCGTAACAGTAACACACATGCGAGCGTTAAGAGACGACGACGCGCGGCGGTGTGCCGATCGCTTACGCAAAGTCGTATTTGTAGAGCGTGTGTGCAGCCTGTAATAGAATACAGCTCTCGATGAAGTAATACAATATGGCTGCATTCTATAGCCAAATAGCTAAATAGGTGTAAATATGAAATATAAATAATACAATTTTCGTTGATACGTAGCAGGTAGCGCGCATTTATAGTCGTGCCGCTGAAAAGTCAAGTTGCAGCGCGCAGATATTTATAACGGTATACACAACTCTTGGTCGCGAAAGAGCCGTACTATATAAAAAGATAATTGGACTCGTGGACGGTAGGTTATATCATTTCGTGCGACGGCGATGACGTCGATGCTCGCGTATAGTCGTTGTCGTCGTCGTTATTCTTGAAAACAAGGGCGTGTAGAAAAGAGAAAAAGAAAAATATGAAAATCCTTGAGGCGCGCATCGCAGGCCGGTCGAATAACTTTTAGTCGCGCACACAAGCTCTTTTCGCATCCAGATTTGTCGTGGAAAAAGAAAAACAATAAAAATTTTACGCGCGCGCATCGAAATGTGGAGCAATGATAATTATTTTTCTAAGCGAGCCGTTATGATCTTTCTCTCTCGTGGCTTTGATATAAATATGTACACACATAAATCGGGTGCAACGGCCTCGCCGTCCGAATGACAAATTGTACATAAGCGGTACCGTATAGCCCCGTGCAATAATCGTTAATTCGAGCAATAAAAACTTCCTCAAAGAATGCGTCGTTATGATTTTTCATTAGTCTGGAAAATACATGGGAGTGAAATAAAGCAGCCGTGGCGGGAGCAACGCTACCGAGATCGTTATAACGGTGTGACATAGAAAAGGAAGCTGCAAGCTATTAGGACTACGTTATTGCTCCGGTCCAGTATGCTCATCCAGTGGCCGTCACGTCAATCCTACCCTATCTCGTATATCAAGGGCTGCATATTGCCAGAGGCAAAAGCACTGGCTGAGAATTTTTTCCTCTAATATTTACGTTAAATTCGACAGAGGCTTCTGTCGAGCGAGGCGGCTCCTTTTTTCAATAAAATATCCAATTCGCCGTCGATCAATCACGCGCGCCGACTTTGTGTCTAAGTGGCTGATTGTGCTGAGCTCGTTCTCGTTATTATCTCTCTTCGCTCGCCAAAGAGGCAGTCGATGTGTCCAATTAATTGTGCATAACATAACATTCGCACAAGAAAGCGAATAAACAGTTCAATTGCGGCAATGATTTTGTGTGTTGAGAAAGAAACATGGTGATGTAAGTACACGTCGTGATACTGAGTGAGCTATAATACGTTGTGGAAATTCACTGTTGATATTTGAACTATCATTATCATCCCACACACATACATTGAAACTTGAATCTCTAATATTCGTCTCTACGCTCTTATGACCATTTCTATTTCGATTTGAATTACCATAATAAGCCGGCATATTTGCACGAAATGTGTTAGAAGAAATAATACTGAGACTGCAGCGTACTAGACTTTTTTATGGCGACTTTCGTTTTTAGCATCTTCGATAAAAGTGTTATAAACGCTCAGAAATCATGTACGAGCGGTACTCGTGTTGCGCTGAGATGAGAAAAAAAAATCAATTTTGCATATTTATTGAATTACCAAGTATAATTTCACCTAGAGAACGAAAATCCCGATCATACTTTCTCGCGGCAGTAAACACTTCTTATTTTTCCCACCGCTAAATTTGGCGCGCTAAATTCAAAATAGGCGCGTACAGTCCATTGTGCTATTCGACCATTACTAATTGATTGTAAAATAATTTAGCAAAGAAATAACGTCTTATTGAATAGTATACTCATACGCTATATATTGGATATGTTAATAGAAAAAAGTTGTTTAGATCGAGAAGAGAAAAAATCGTGTACGTGCAATTATTAGCAGTTTAGCATAAGCATTAAAGTAATCTTTATCGATCAAGAGAAAGCTCATGATATGAATAAAATTGAAGTTTAATGGACGTTTGTAATTGGCCGGCGAGCACGGCAAGATTAAAAAATTATTATATCGGCATTGACAAGACAATCGTGAAAGGATACATCTACAGAAATGTAGTTTTCTTTGGTCGACACGGTAATGTGTGTAAAGCGTATCCTGCGTGTTCGAAATAAAAAAATATCATCTAATATTCTCGTCACGCAGCAATGACAAACACGCGGCGAGTCTCCTGCACTCGTGGCACTCGTAACGTGGAGTTTGTACCGTCCTCTCACGGGCAATTAGAGCGGCGCGGCTCAGCTTTTGTCGCGCGCTCAAAGTATTATATGCAAAGATTCTCTCTGTCTCTCTCTCTTTCTCTCGGTTGCAATTCAATCTCGGTCCAGAATCACATATCCATAATTATTGGCTTAACGAGACAGGAAGATACGCGCGGCTCTTGGTCGCGCTTACACGAGATGCTTTTTTTCTGCCGTTTTTAATTGGCTCTGGAATAACAAAGATGACGAGGAGAATTAGCGAAAGTCGCTTTCGTTTTAACGATGAAAGTCGCGATTTTGCCAAGAGGAAATTTCGTTGTGCATAAATACGAATTGGCGACATGCGGCGTGAATCGGAGTGCAGATCGATGCGACGGCGAGGCGCAAGCTCGAACTCGAAATTTTCAATTAAGCGTTATCGCGCGTTCGCGATCCACTTAATTTCCTCGTGGTGCATCCTCCAGCAGAGCACTCACCAGCTACAGCAGCAATAATAATAATAATAACCTGAGGTAGCAATATACCGCGTGCCACATACATATAATAGTTCAATCCCAAGTACTTGCAGAAGCTCAAATGTATAATATACGTAGGTAGGTGCAGAGGCGAACGTGCGGAGAAACAAAGCGCGCGTATATGTAAAATAGACCAGTAGTCTGCTGCTCGCGGCTGTTGGATATTTCACGATTGTTATCGCGAGCAAATGGCTCTGCAATTTCAACCGAGCCATGGCTTCTTTATGCACACATCTGTTCGCAGTAAAGTAAAAATGTCGATTATTTTGCCTCGACGCTTGATATATCAACTCGCGCGCATACGCTCGTGCCAAGCGATTCGAAGAAGAGAAGAAAATGACGATTCCTCGAATTAACTAGGTAATTTTTACCGATAGATATCGATCGGTATCCGAAAGCACGTCCACGAGCAAAAATAAACAAACTAACTCGGTATAATAAACGTTCGCAGCTCTCGTGCGATCGTGCAGCCATATCGTATGTACAAAAATTAATTTGTAATTCGCATTTGAATTGATCGCTGATCTCGGAATTCGTTTCGGAGAAAAATTGAAAAACAAGACCCACATATATTGAACATGTAAAACCAAGATTTCCTCATTAAATTCAATCGCAACTCATATATTACGCGTGATACAAGATATTAATTATTCATTGGTCTCTCTCTCTCTCTTGTATCTGGAAAATTTATCAGGGAAAAATCGCCAAACATTTTCTGTACGCGCTCCATTGTTCCTCTATAACAAGTAACGCAACCCACTAAGCCCATTATCCCTTCTCGGGGCAGTTCAACAACTGACCCAGTAAAAGTCTCGCAGGCAGCTCGGCGTGTGTGTAACTATAGCAGCCGCTCGCGACTCGGAAATAAAAAGCTGCCGAATCTAAAGTAGTCCGCTGGCAAAAAAGCATCGTTGGCACGCGTGCAGGTGTGCTCTCGTATATGTGTGTGTATAATATGTGTGTGCCCTCGCATGAGTTTGCAAGGCAACCGGCCAGTTGTTGCGTCAGTGTATATAGCGCATTCGTAGCTGTCGCTGCCGCTGTTTGTACGTCCTGTTTGCGAGTCGGGTTCATCGACTGCCGCGCAGATTGGTGCGCTACACATACATGCCGCACGTCGTATTCTTTCATACAATGCCGTGTATGTAACGGGAAGAATTAATCGACAGTTTTTTTTTTGTTCTTGTTACCGTTCGTTCGAGAATTTTTTCCTTTTTTTACAACGCGATTTTGACACTCTCGTTTGTTAGCATGCCGTGACTTGTGTACGCGCGTGCGTTCTCAGTTCTGTTTACCGCGTTTTAGCAACGACGAAAATTGTCAATAACGAACGCGGCGAATTGTTTTTGTTTACTGGGAAAGTCAAAAACCTCGAAATTTGCTTTAAATATAAGCCACTCATGCGTGTCTTTGTTATGTAAGTCTTAGAGCTTGATATGTCAATTATGGCAAATGACGGTGGCTCGAGTATTTTTGTCAATTTATTTTTGCAGCTCTATTGAACTGTAAATTTATAATCATCGACTTGAGAAATAATCCTATACCGCAAAATCAGCGTTTGGTATACGTTCGTACCTTATACGTTGCATACACGCCGAGCATAATTGTTACATAGAATAATAATATTTTGGACGCGAGATTTTATTTTCAAGCCACAGGCTTCCAATTAATTTTTTATTTTCTCTGCCCCAGTACTGCAGTCTTTTTTTCGAATGCAACTTTACGGTTGCGTATGTGCATTTCTTACCTGCTTTTTCTTGCACATTCGATGGCGATATATTCATTTTTTTCAGTTTGTCTGTCTGTCTGTCAGTCTGTCTGTCTGTCTCTCTCTATCTCTTCCTCTCTTAAATTTTGACTACGTGCTGAGTATATGCGTTGATTACATTCAAGCACAGTTCGTTGCGGCTGATCAAATTTGGACGCTCGAAACGAAGCTTTTATTCACGTTTTTCGATATCGGATATTTGTTGTATTTAGGAAAGTTTTCTCAAACAAAATCTGGAGCATCGACCTCAACACGGAAATGAAATAACGAAAATGCAGCGCACGAGACGCTTCCGATGTTATTACGCACCGGTCGCGAAGCGAGGTCGTGAGCGTAGAGACATGCGTTCGATAACCCCACGCGGACTATCGAGATGATGTGAAAGCTGCCTGCCTGACACTCGTATGTTTTACGTTAATTACCAGGCATCCAAGAAATCCGACCAAAAATGGTCATCCTCGTGTAGGAAGTTCAAAGTCATTGCAAAATTTTATTTAACCAGTTTCGCGTAAAGGTGCTGTTTGACTCGAGAGTTTACAATCAGTCGGACATAAAAAATGTCGTTTCTTTTTGATTAAAAGATTATTTTTCATTTTACGATACGTTACAGGCTATTCATTGTAGGAAAAAGTCACTTGCATCTGATCATCTGCGTCGTAACTTAGATAGCAAAAACTGGCAAAGCTTGAACGTCTTGACGATCTCTTCGTGCAATCAGTCGGTACTTCTTTACCCTATCCTTCGCTACAAGGAACGAAGCCCGATTCTTACATAAGCAGGAAAAACTTTTGCCAATAATTTTATAAATAGCCCTTAAGCTTCGTTTCAACGAAGAACAAAAAGTGATATCGCCGAAACTATCCATAGTTTTGATCAAAGTTGGAAAAAATATGAACAGAACACACTTTAAAAATCAATATTCTTAACAGAAGCTTGAAGTATAAGCGAGTAATATGATGTCAATCAAACAAGTACACGAGTTACAAGGGGATTAATGATTAATGATTCTTTTCTGCAAAAATAAGAGAGCCACACGATGTTCCAGCACATAATAGCTGGAATTTCACGTGGAGCAGGTGAAACTGGTGAAAGATTTATACCAGCGATAAGTCGTTGAAAAATGGCAAAATATTTGACAATTATCTCAGTGTCGAATCCAATGCCAATGTCGAGCACTGGGTACGTACAACGCGCAAAAACAAACTTTCTCCGATCGCAATTTTATGGATTCTGTTAAAGTGTGAATAAACTTGTTCTGATAAAACCAACACCTTTTGATAAAAATTGGACTTCGTTAAAAAAAAGGTTACATATCATTATAATCATACCCCTAATAGCCGCGTAGATGCAGACGATGAATCGAAAACAAAAAAAGGGGGGAAAAGCAAAATAAAATTAGCCTAGACGATCGTGTGCAGTTGATGTAAAAGAGACACTTACGATCGTAATCTACGCGTCATAAATCGTCGACTGCAGGATGGAAAAAGCACTTCTCAAGCTGTATAAGCTCGAGATACATAACGTGTAAGCAGTCGGGAAATAATTGACGAAGTTGCGACCGTGAAATTCACGATTTCCCAGGACTCGTTGAAAAAACAGTTAATTGGCTAAAGACGACAGAAACGGAGCCAGCGCGCGCGCAGCAGACTAGCACGCGGGGAGGTGGCAATTATACATCTAGCAGTCAAGCGAAGCTTCCGCTTTGCGGGAAAAAGAGCTCGAATCCAGGCGAGAGGCATGTGAAAGGATACGTCTTGGGCTCCTACGAAAACAAGGAGCGAGAGAAAAGAGGAGGATTGGGATCTATTCTCGTGACTGCACGAGCGCGCGCGCAACTGTTAAAAATATCTTTTCCGTACAGCTGTCGGAGCTGCCGCGCGCAAATAAAGCCCTATGAAGCGAATATGAGTGCGAATTTGAATTTCAAGCTTGCACGCTCGAGTGAAAGTGATATGTGTCTTCGTGCAGCCGTCTAAACGAGCGTCTCGCGAATTTTCGCCTCGAAGCCGAGGCGAACCTTTTTTTCTCCACAAAAGAAAGACAATATTGAAGTTGAAGTTACGCTTGCTCGGCACTTTTTTTTTGTAAAACTTAATTCTTCAGCTTGACTTTAAGAGTGTACGTGGGTGAGGTCGTTTTTTTCGTAATTCACTTCACACTTGTGACAGTGAGAGTATTACATGGCACAAGTATATGATGACGTTGAATGTATTTTTTTGTTGCGACCTGAGTTAATGCATATTCGTGCTTCAAAGTAAATTTACCACACACGCGTACACATATATTTTCGCGACTTTCACTTTAGTCGATTTACAACTATATCGAAAAAATATATGTACTTCAATATATTAAAAATTCTGGTAATTTTGTGCATGCGGTCGAGAAAAATTCAAAAAGTTACGCATTTTCATACTCCTTCAAGGACTGTAACGCATGTATTCACAACAGTAAAACAGAAGCCAATCAAGACACTTTGATCCAGTAGATTAAAACAATATACGAGTTATTGATCGATATCGCAAAGGCTAAATTATTCACATTACTATAGATAAGGATAGATTCGTCGTACTCGCTTGCGTTTGAATATAGCTGCAGGTGATCCAGCCTCTGCGCGCCCGTGCAGAGAGAGAGAAAGAGAGAGTGAAGAGAAATCGTCTATTAACAAGCTACCCTATAGAAAATCGATCTATTGCAGTGTAATACGGTTGTGGATCAACCACACCTTTATTAATATTCTCTACTATAGTACATTGAAAATTAATAAAGATAGTCGAAGCTCGCGCTGCGCCGCAGGAGGTTGCTCTGTTTTGCGGCCTTAGCAAATAGTAATGCCTATGCTGCACGCATTCAGCGATGGAAACTTTCATCGGTACAGACGACAAAAAAAGAAGGTGAAGAAATGAGTATTTTGACACTATCGAAGCTGTTAAAGCGTGGAAAGATTTGCAACACCTCGCGCGAGTGCGTAAATATATACATACGTAAAAAGTCGTTGTCGTTATGAGCGCGCATAGACAAGTCGACTTTTATTAATTGGACACATGTTCAACAGACACGAACACATAATAACGCACGAATTATGAGTATGTCTACTTTTCGCGATTCTTTTTCTTTTTAACTGCGAAGATCGAACCGCCTTGATAAAAACCGAATCTTTATTCTCACCCTCAAAACTGAAACTTGTGTATCAAAGTGCTTCCAAAAGCGAATTTTTGCTTCTACAATAGCTGTCGTGAATCTTGACACATATACGTATCTGAATAATCAATAAGCAGACAGTACACTTACGTTGTCCCTACCAACGCATTATGTAAACAAGATGATGTTTTTCACACTTTCAACGTTGACACGCTTACAACTTGACAGCATAAAACTCGAGTTGATTAAAAAGCCAATATATTGCGAGCTTACACGTAACAGTATTCACCGGAAGTGCTGATCTTCGAGAATCCGTAATAACGTCGACTCAATGCTCATTGATTTGTATAGTTTTTGCGCTGTACAGGCGTTATTCAATATCACTTTTTATGCAAACATGAAATCGCGTTTCATGCAAGCTCGCGCATTGACTCTTGGAATTCAAAACAGTTTCATGGGTAATAGTTTATTCCCACGCACAAGAGTGATATACGTTTTTCTAGCCACGAACATCGGAAGCTATGTCCGCAGGAAGTAGTTGAACTTTTTTCGTGCTCGCATAATTATAATTTTCAGTCAACAAAATTAAATCAACCTTATTTATCTTTATTTCTCAGTTTTTAAACTAAAACATTAATAAATCTATCATGGAACACGAGCGTTGGCAAGAATTTTCCGATTAAACTGTAAAATACGCGAACATAATTGTTTTCCAGAAGATATTTCTCATCTCTGCTAAATAACGTTGGACCTTAGACTTTGTAAAATAAGTGAAAAAAGTATATTGTACTCACGCTTTTGCCGTGGCTTGCGTTGTGATGAGTATTGAGATGATGATGGTGATGGTGATGGGTATCCAATTTCATGGTAGCGCAACGATTGAGCGCGTGTAGCCTGCGGAACAGACTCTGCAGCGAGTCCGCGTCGAGGAAAGGATGGTCCTTTGCCACGCCGTTTACATCGATAGGAAATTGATAATCTGTAACGTTAAAAATTCAATAGCTTCATAAGTAAAATGTGATGAGCTCGATTGCAGGCGTAATCGTTGGCGTTTAATGATCGGGGGAAAATGCGAAGCCGTTTCGAACGCTCGCTTAGACACGCTTACATATAATGCGTGTATTATCAAAGCGTACCATGTTGTTATCCATAATATGTACGAGCTTACATGTCGGTTAGCGGTACTTTCGCGACGCGAACATTAATTAACCTACAGACGTATTACGTATTCTGACCTTGACGAATCAATTATCTGTTTTGCCTGCGTAAAGGTCGCGTTAATTGACTACTTTATGTGCGTGTGCCGCACGCGCGCGGCAAGTACATAGATAATCGTGCGGAAGCTGCTGCTGCTGCTGCTGCCGAGTTCGAGAAATACCAAGCTATGCCAATTCAATTCGATGAAAGTTGCGTTGTCGACTTTTTTCATCAAAACAGCACAGAATTCCGATGAATCAAGCTCAGTTTTTCTATCTGAAGCAATATATTATCCCTCGATCGTCTGCTCGACGAGTTTCATAAAATTTAATTACATGGGGGTATAGGCAGGCATGCATCATGCATACAAGCAATTTCTTTCATCGGCGTAGCACACGATATACACGACTTCACATATTATTACAAATCTCGGGTTTTCTTGGTAAAAGATATTACGCAAGCTCCGAGGACCGAGTTAGAAATGAAAAATTATGATACGCTGTGGTTTCTCGCATATAATATAGTAATCAAAGTATTTTTTTGAAAATTTTCCCTAGTAAATACTTTAAAGCTTTGCGATGGGATTTTCTGCTCGCCAAACGGATCGTCATTTGATTAATCGTTCAGAGATTGCTTAGAGTTTATTTATGTTTGTTTACATCACGTATTATGTTTTTACAGAGAAAGATATAGTGGTATTTTTTAAACACATTAAATATACTAACTTGCGGATAGAGCCGAATTTATTGATTTGCGGCGAATCGAAATAAATCTAAGAAAAAGAGCATATTTATAAACATACATACGCGACCGAGATCTCGTATCCCGGATCTGACGAATCACAAAGTCACACTTAAAAAAAAAAGTTTCCTTGTCCAGTTTCAAACGTCGAGTTAAAATGAAACACTCGAAATTCAGTGGCTGCACTTGATCTTTGGTTGTCGTGCACATTCACTCGGGGGCACGTTTTCAAATATCTAATTTGTACACGAGCATATATAATGTAACGCAGCGTATGCAAAATGCACGCGAGATTAATAAAGGTTATATGTATGCGCGAAAGAATGATCCGATGCTCGGAGCTGATATCACGCGACAGCAAATATGCGTAAGAACTGGGTCAATTAGACGTCCATTCAAATATACATGCGTTACATGTGCGTATGTGCTTTCGCTGCATCAATCAACTTGCACACATATAATATGCGATACTCCGTATGCATATGGAAAATATCAGGCATCTTCATCTTTTATGCGCTTGTGCATATTATGCATTGTATGTATAACGTATGATGCTGGACCAATAGTTCATTGTAGGCACACATCGATGTTTTAGGGGCCATTTATTTGTGTATACATTACGCCAAATGTAGACCGATCGCCACCACGAATTGATTCGGTTCGCGCATTAAACGAGGCCTGCAGGGCATCGTCGTACAAAAAACGAACAAGTCGAAGGAAGAAACAAATACAGAGGAGAAGGAAATGGAAGAAGAAGAAGAAGAAGTAAAAGGTGGAAGAGTAATCGATCTTTTTCGCGAAAGAGGGGCAATTGCAACGCAACTAAAAGGCGATTTGATCGCGCAACTACTGCCTTTTTAGGGCAACTAACAGTTCATAGATTTTTGTACTATTATACCTATATCTATATAGACGCGAATGGGCCTATAAACACAAACACACATACACTCAAGACAACTCTCTAATATGATATATTATTTCTACACTGCAAAAGTATATATATTTACCAGCTCAAATGTTAGAATTGATGTATGAAGCTTCCGTTTTTGCACAATGTAAGATATACGCGGGGCAAAAAAAGAGTTTGGAGTTTGAATAACATTAAAGCGCTAGGCATTTATTAGCGATCGTACGTGTGAGCACGAATGAAAGACTAGATATATAATTTATCTGTCGCGCCTTGTTTTCTGGGATTTGGAAATAATATCTCTTGTGTTTTACATGGGTGTCATACATATTACACACGCACGCGTGTATATACGTACGCGCCACCTATGCCTATTGTATGGTAAAAAGCTTCTATTTCCTCGGACTTTTACTACTGTTACGCACAGTAGCCATTCGTCATTTGGCTATTTTTTCATTACGCGTTAAAAAAAACCTTTGCTTCGAGATTCGTATGCTCGCAGCTCGTACATTATATTCGAGATACAGCCATTTGGCATCGATTTGCGTACGCAATTTCGAATGGATTCCTGCGAATGCGGCAAACATCAACGTTGTTAAAGAAACGCACAAGTATGATCGTTGCGCGAGCTGCGGGCCGCGCGTGTGTCAATTTGCCTAAGGACGAGTTCGTGACCTCTTCGATCTCAATATGTTTATATAATCAATCGATGATCTCTTCGTCTTTCTCGCTCTCATCTCGACGACTACGAATGCATGTATTATATATGATCGCTGAGCAGATGCAAGTATAATAACGAAATACGCTACGCTTGCAAACTTGCTCTACGCGCGCTGCAGTAATGCAATTGAAGATAGAGATTGCAGGCCGCGAGTTGGTTATCGCTCGGCAATGCACGACGCTGCGCTATCGTGGCGCCTGCCTCATTTTTGCGACTGATCGACGGCGTAACATGTGTATGTGCCATGTATGTAGTTTCATCCGTTTGGTATAGACGCGTAGATATGTTGTAAACAATGGAACTTTTGACACGAATCGATCTATTTTGCTCTTGTGTCGATGTGCCAATTTTTAACATTTGCCAATTGAGTGACATCTGTATGATGTATAAATCTATCTGTCTCTAATTGAACCTTATCTGCGGTCGCTGCGAGAGAGCCAAGCTCTGCGCGATCGAGCGAGGCAATTTATAATTTCAAGTAGCGCGTATTTTTTCTTATATCGCTATCCTACCCAATTATATTTGTCAAGATGAATATGAAGGGAAAGTGAAAATAGGCTCAGGCGCGTCAAGAAAATCCTTTGTTTTTTGTTCGCGATCGTATGCAGGGAGAAAATAAAAAATGTCGATATGAATGATCAAATGGTGTAGCTAGCTCGGGGGCATGTCCGCGCGCGTACGTATTCACGAGCTGCCTGCCTGCGCCGGACTAATTTTAATCCTCTAATCTAGAGCTGCTGTATGCGCGCAAGATATATATGCGCGTTGAGCGGGAAAGAAGCTGAAAAATCCGAAGCTAAATTGCGCGTATTCACGTGCTTCTTGGCGTTTTCATATAGACTGCAAGCGTGCATACATTAGCGCGCTGCACGAGGGGCTGCTGCTGCTTCGGCTCGAGCTTGTGGCGCGGATACTCTACTGCTACGACTTTATACACAGTGAAAGTACTTGTATGTGGCTAGACGTACTCACAGGCCGCATAGCGCGTGTGCGCGCGTTTAAATATATATTTATAATAATGGCCCGAGTAGTACACGGGTATTTTTCAATCTATTAAGGCATTTACCTCCAACCACGTACACGTGTATTACAATATATCCCCGCGATATGCGCACGTAAACCCGTAATTAACACTCTTGACAAGCATATACGTACTTGCATTATCATTATAATTATTATACGTATGAACTTTCCAAATAGATCGCGAGTGGCCTAGACATCCCTCGCGCGCGCGCGCACAAACGTGCGTTGTATCAAAACAGACGAGGCTCGCGCAACCAGAAAAGCCCTTCTTCGCGAAACTTGATGACTTTGAAGCATCCCATACACACGGGCGCGCGATTATCATCATCATTATCGGGCGTTTTTGCAAGAGCGCTTACGCAACCTCCGCGCGGATTTGATATTAGAGAGCGAGAATCCATCATATCTTGCATTACGAGGCAGCTGCTGCAGCTTGTCGTGGGATGCGTGCGCGGCCAAAGTGCGGACAAAGTGCTAAATTGGCAGTGAACACCTTCGCTGCCGCTGCTGATGCTTCCGTGAGGAAAAATTCTTCTCAATGATTCGCGCATACATGCGCATCGTGCGCCTTGGTCGTGCGTTTGCCTCTTCGCTCAATCTCCAGAGCAAAAAGCTGCGCTGCCTCTTCGAGGCAACTTTTTGTGCCGTGCGCGCGCGCCTTGTCTCTATGTATATAATATAAGCACGTATATTATAAGCGCGTAGATTAATGGGTTCCGATTGTAATGCGGAAATTGCCAAGCCGAAGAGAATATACATATACAGGCGTTCTTATGATGGTATGTCGAAAATTCCTCCGAGTGTAAGGTCTTTTGTTTAGCCACGCGCGAGTGAGGAAAGAGCCCGTGAGTGCAGTGTTGTTGTGTTTTTTTTTCCTTCTCTTTTTTTTTTCAGTATGCAAAAATGACACTCATGATCGTTCCTGGGTAACTTTATGTATACGCAACACTCGAGCCATTGCACTTTGGTGACAATACAATGACTCGAATTGTATGCACGATCAATGGGGCCGTATACGTCAATCCTGTGTACAAACGTTATATACGCGTTGTGCGATTGTTGAATCGCGCGACGATGATGACGTTATGCGAACTTTCGTCCATGAGCAGCAGAGAGGGAGGGTCCCCGTACGGCAAAAAATAACCAAGATATTTTTGCAAGTAAAATTGAGCAAGCGAGAGAGCGCGAAAAACACATTAGTTTTAGATATACCCTAGGCGTGTTAATGCAATAATGATTAGGCGAATCGCGCGTAATTATCCTACACGTTACTGCGCGCGCGACTCTCATGCAACGATCAGCATATGCGATTTTGACAAACGATCTCCAACATTACGGGATTTTTTAATTTAAACAAATAATCTCTCGCAAAGAAAAAACGTACAAGTACGAATTTGATCAATCATCTAGACGAGCTTTTGAAATGTGGAACAAATTCATTGCGTATACGCGTAGGATATAAACAAATGCACGACAGGACACGTGGAACGGAGGAATAATGACTATTCGAAAATTGTTCGCTACGTTGTGTCTCTCTTTCGTGTACATTGATCGATTTTGACAAGCACTTTGGCCTCCTATCAATCAACTCGCGCCGTTTATTCTTACGTACAATAATAATAAAGCGCGAGCATGGACACGTGCACTCGGCCTTATTGCGCCTGCAGTGCGCGCGTACAGAAAAGCAGCAGAAAATAATTTCAGCTTATTTCGAGCTCGGCTGGTAAACGACTATCGCGCGCAGCGTGTACCGAGAGCCGCGTGCGCGGAGAGATATAAATAAGCCGCGCATGAAATCTCTTTACAAGCTGGACAAAATGAAAAAAGGGCATTAAACTTCGTGTAACGTTTAGCCGCGATGTCAACTCTGAAATCTGATCGACACTCGCAGCGCGGAGGGTATTAAAGTCGACGATTTTCTGAGTGGCCAAAAACCACGGAGACTCTGAGCTCTCGCGGGAATTTACGCGCAATATTTGCATTTTATAGGTATTATCATGCACGCCGAGAAAGTTTTGCGAAAACCGGAAACATCTTCTAGCCTCTTATAAGCGAACACAATCGTTGCGCGCAAGCTAGCTTATCGGCAAGATTAAAAAAAAACTTTTTGTGCCTGTCCGTAAATGCTACGTGTGTGTGTGTATAGTAAGCGTATGCACACGTGCATCACTATAGAGTGCAAAGCCTCCAAGAAGAGAAGCAAAGAAGAGGAGGAAAGATAAAATCACCGGTTGTTTGTCCAAGGAAGTATGAGTCTACGTACGTGTGCGCATATAAGCAGCAGCACACACACACACGGACAGACAGGCTCGCGCGCGCTCAGCATAGTGCGATGCCAGCGACCGGTGCGAAAAACAGTTGAGTCGTGTCGCTGCTGCTACGAGCAAGCGCGGAAATCGGCTGCGGGTTGTAAGCCAGTCAGGAAATCCGATTCGATCTAGCTCGCGCCAACCAGAGAGAGAGAGAGGAGCCTTCGTATGAGTTTTCTTCGACGAGAGAGAATATGTGCGTTTCCTCGAAGGGTTTTTTAGACCAAGAGTTTGATGCTAATGGCCAGAAAGTACCCGCGCTTGCAAAATTTATAGAGCAGCGATGCTATACCGACTGTACTGCACTTTGTGTATATATGTTTATCGTTTATAACGGCCTGGCTTGATCGGGATAGTTTTTGCGATGATATTTTCTGTATATAAAGCACACGTAGCGGTTTTTGCAGCCTAGTAATGCGCGTTAATTTCGCTGTACTTGTGGCAAGTACATGTATTCATCGAATCTTCCAAGTACAATAGAAAAATTTATGAACTAAAGCTGCGCGCGTTATTATGACGAGACTTGGCCAATGGTAATTAGTATTTGTCTCTATGCGAGTGCGCTTGCTCGTTAAAAACATATTAACACTACGGACAATAAAGAAGAATCGACACAGACGAGCGAGAAAGAAAAGCAATAATCACGCATCCTCGGAGGAGCTTTCAATGTCTTTCGCACAAAGGATAATTTAGACTTTCGCGTATCCTGTTTTTACGTCGCGTGTAAAATTTTGTTTTCCCCAGTCCCATGGTTCCCATTTAATTCTTGCACTTTGAGCAGGTACAAATTTACGATGCAAAATCGTATATTCGTGTGTTTGCCCGTAGGTAAATTCGAGTGACTCATTTTACACTGCTCGCATTGGTTTTTCGTGCATCAAAAATGAATGACGCATGTAACAAGTTCTGAAAGCAGCGGGAGAGAGAAAGAGAGAAAGAAAGAGAGAGAGAGAGAGAGAGAGAGAGAGAGAAGCTGAACAAGAAGCAAGTCCTATATGGTATTGTCATGGTCAACTGAGCAAGACCATCAGCAGTAAACTCACTCTTCGATTGATATCGCGCGCCTTAAATTTAGCCGGGGAACGCGACGCACGTTGTACAATCAAGAACCGGATTTTCGCGAATGCTCATCGGCTTCTGCTTGAGATATACATTCGATGCGATTGTAGTCTGTCAAAATTCACTCACCTTTCATAATCGCTCTATAATAGCAAGAGCGGCACATTCGAGCCAGTAGCAGTAGGCGTCTACGAGTGAGTGCGGAACGAGCGAGACGACGATCGGCTGCATATTATCATGCGCGAGAGTACAGTAGTCCGTGCGATCGGGCTTGGCGGCACAATCCGTGCCTCCTTACCGATTTACAGCAAGAAACAAAACAACGATTATCCGTTCAATGCACATGTATAGAGTCACACATATATTTGCACAGGTTCTTAGACACGAGCTGTTTCACACAATTATTGTTGTCATCGACGACAATCATTTTTGTTTTCTTTCTTATTTTTCACTTTTTAGCAAATGTACGGGGAAACAACGGAGTCACCACTTTTGACGAACCACACGTTACACTGGAAATGGTTTCTCAAAAATTGTCAAAGAAAATTGCGTTGCGATAGATCCGCAACGAGAGAAGAGTAGAGCGCAAGAGAGCTCGAATCGAGAGCGCAGCGCAGCGGATAACGCGCTCGGTTCAACTCTCGAGTGGTACTAAACCGAGCCGTGACTCGCGAGACTCTCGTCAGCCCAGCCGCAAAGCCAACCGAGTGTAACAGCCGCAGAGCGAGCTCTATCCCATATACGTGCGGGCGAAGGCTCGGCGCGCGCGACAGCGCCAATATAGCGGTGGGGGCGTCGATCTTGCCAAGAGGCTTGTTTCGCCTGCTGCATGTACGGCACACATAATGTACATGACCGATTCTTCGCGAAATCGAATGTCAAAAGAAATTTTTTTCTCATTTCATTAAAAACTGGTTGTTCCGTATACAGTCACAAATGTCCCCTAATTTTATTAGAAATTTTCGGACCATTCAATACTCTTTTTCAAAGATCCAAAGTTTGCATTTTTTCGAAATTCATGCTCATTGCAAATATTACAAAAATTTGCATGATGTTCTGGCCCGAAATCGATAAGTTCTCGACTTTTATGTTTGTCTCTATAAAGGAGCAGGCTCTTTTAGTGCCCAATCTTGTTTGAAGTAATTTTCTAAAAATTTGACACGATTTTCAGTAAAAATTCTCTCTGGCTTTTTTCTCGAAGTCACTCCAAAAAAAAATAGTGAGTCCTAAAAATTCTAATGAAACTAAGGGACTTGTTCAACACAAAAAAAAACAAGTTTTTCACGCAAGTAGAAAAATATTCTTTTTGACCAGTCGATTTCAGAGAGAATCGGCCATATGTACAGATATTATATGTTTGTGAGAAGGGGCAATGCATGTGTGCGGCATGTGCACGTTATGTGTATGTATGTGCAACTTTATGGAAAAATAGCGAGTAGGGATTTCATGTATTCGTATACATGTGTTAGTGCACTGTGTTCGCGATTCACTACTCGTGCATTAAATGTATTAGTGCGCACATGTTTGCGTTATTTACCATTTCGAAAAAAAAGATGCCGGTAGTTTAAAAAGTGTATCTATTATAGCTAGGTTGAAAAGACTTTTAAAAAAGAAAAGCCTGTTCAAGTTTCTTGAAACTCCTACTAAACTTATTCTACACTTGTTGCGGGTATTATGCACCCAGAATATACATGATATAAATTATATGAAGGACTGAGATAAATGCTAACATAATTAACAAGGTAAAGATTTTGAATGATTCACTTTCCTTAGTGAGTTCGGAGCTGACAGCATTACCATAATTTGAAAGTCGTACGGCGTAACGGGGAGTATATTTTATGCCCACTTATTAATTTGAAGCTAAAAATAAGAAAAAATTGAAAATGAAAAATCGATCGGCAGCGTCTGTTAAATCGATAAGCTTAGATTAGAAAAGTTGCATTATTATCGGAAGCAATCGAGCAGGCGTATGACGTCATTACAATGCAGTATCTCTGCTACGTTCGCTCGTTCGCTCGCTCCGGAGAAATAATACAAGTCGAATTCGAGTTATTACGCGGTAGCCCTTTATATCGAACATGCCAACGTCATCGCGGGATACTATTCAGGATCAAAATTTCACCTGGATCGATTCTTACGTATGAGCTTTTCTCGTATGGCTGTATAACAACTCGTATACTTTGCGTATACAACACTCTTATATGCGGCTTTATTTGCAAGAAATGGTTATTTATAGACCTGCGTGTCACCGCAGTCAGGTATCTTGTACATGTACAAGGTAAATTTAATCCCTTACATATATATACTTATCGTGGAAGATTTTTCTACCGTACCTACACGCGCATCCTTGTACGTAGACACTTTTTACTCTTCAAAAAGATGACACGCTTGAATTTGTCTTGGAATTAAACTGGACTGAGAATTAGAAGCCTCGTACCAAAATTCCACTATATTGTTATTTTTTATTATACATGGAAAAATAGAATACTCATAATATTATCTATGTGAAAAAACTTCAAGAGATTATACATTTCAAGTTTGTTTTCTAGTGATGATCGTTATACATGCTTACTATGAAATGAGCTTAGACCATTTTTTTATTTTTGTTTTTCGCAAAGCGTAGAATGGTGATCGATATTATTTTATTCAAATATTTAATAAAATTAATAGAAACCTTTTTCAATTTGAATATAACTTGCCTGGATCTTGTCGGTTTTTCAATTTATGAGAATACTACTTCGAATTTTTAGACATGTAACTAAAAAAGTATACCGCAATAATTAGAAAACAACTGAAACTTTTTTATCTTGTATGGGTTATCGAAATCTTGCTCAAATCAAAATGTGATCAAAAATTTGAAAAAACAAATTTCATTATCATTTTTTGTATCTAAACAAATACATGCCTTTTATCAACTGTTTTCCATTACAGTTTTGTTGAGTTAAATGATATTAGTCCAAGTTTAAGAAAAAAGTGGCGCATGCATATTTTTAAGATTGTTCTAAAAGAAGAAATAATTTTGATGTGGAATTAGGAAACAATGATAAGATGAAGGATGATGAGATTATTAGTAGTGATTAAATGTTTTATACTATTGATTTGGTAAAAATAAAAAATAATTCTTTCAAAACCATAACGATTTTTGTCAAGAATATCTATAAGACTTTCTACTTTTATCGTGGAAGATTTTTCTACCGTACCTACACGCGCATCCTTGTACGTAGACACTTTTTACTCTTCAAAAAGATGACACGCTTGAATTTGTCTTGGAATTAAACGTTTGAAAATATTCACATCCTCGCAAATCGAGTGAACGAGAAAAAAGATGAAATGTTCATTCGAAACATTGTTGCATAGTATGCGTGCATATATCCATACAATAATTTACACAGCTCGTAATAAACAGCGAGATTAAGTTAAAACGGATGTACACATTATATCCACGTTACGTGAAAAGAAATGAAGATTTTATAAAACCCAATGCGAACTTTTTCTTGCTTTTTAATTTTTTTGAAGGATAAAAGAATACTACGGCCGATCATATTATACGTACGAAGCTCGAAGGAAAAACAGTCGGAGTGAAAAAAAAACACGCGATCGGCGTTGCAGCTTCATATTATTATGATAAAACTATTAAAATAGAACGCAGGTACATACAATTTTCCCCGGCTGATATTTCGCCGAGTTAAGTTGAAACCTCTATCGCGAGATAAAGTTTGCCAAACGACAAGCTTATAAGCCGAAGAAATAAAAGGATATTTCATTTTATCCAGAGTCCACTTTTAATAAGAGTCCTGGAATTGTCTCGTAAGTTGCACCCCGGTACAAATCGTGGCAGCGCAAAGAGATTCTTATTATAATGTACACTCTTTTTCTCCCCTAGTTAATGCAACGCACGCGCCTGTCTCCTTTATTCGAGCAACGGTAAGAAACTAGTTTTCGATAATAAGCTACCATTTTTGCGCTGTAAAAATAGCTATGTTCTGGCTCACCTATACCGAGTACATGAGTTTACAAGTGTATTGTCGCGCACAGCCCGGCCTCCTATAAGGAAGTAGTTGGAACAATTTTTCTCCGATTATAATTATATCGATATTTTTTGAGATAAAAGTCGAATAATAATTATTTCGCTTAAGTAGCACCTTTCAAGCGTTGGTTTCGAGCGCACAGAGTTGGAGCTGTGTATACACTTCTATGAAGACGTATCAAGAACAACAGCCGATGTGGCCGCGGCTCGCGAGATCGCAGTAGCCGATAGCGGGATCTCCAATATAATGTGGCCCTTTTTATTGCTGCGCTACGCCAATAATCCCTATAATACCTCGAATATCGGTATTTCTTGCCTCTCTTCGGCCCCAGCTCGCAGAAAACAACACAAAGCCGAGAGCTTGGAGAGATGCGATGAAGATGAGCTACGGACGCCTATTGTTTTGCCCGATTCGCTGCTGACCTGTTCTCAGCTCGCGCGCGCATATATACTCGCGCTCTCTTTTCATAAATCCTGTATATAATACACACAGACGGTATATAGCTGTATGCGAGACCTCTATGTGAGCGCATGTGCACATTGTATAACTTACGCCGAGCACATTGTTCCTTTCGATCGTGCGCCTATGGGCTTATATCACGCATGCTCTCAATAAACACGTATACATACATGCAGCATACATATACGCGTAAATATGCATACACACATGTATGTACATAGGATCACGAGAAGTGGAATTCAGGTTGCCATCGAAAATCGTGCCGAGAAGTGCATTACTGCCTACACTAACTAATACTCTCCCTCGTTTCGATTATACTCCGCGAGCTTGTGCAAGCCGATAAAGTCGAAATGTGTTGAGAAATTATAAGTCTGCATCGCTTGTATATAACGTGCAACACCTTTTTTGGTGAGGCTGCGCTTGCGAGCCTGAAAAACTGAGTCCTGTTTCACAAAATTTCATCGTAAATCTTCTGCCGCTATATACGTGTCTCCGATAGGACAAGAGTCTCGCAAAGAAAAAAGTCTTGCGCGAGTTAGAGAACATGGCACTGCTGCTCGCGCCGTTGTAAAATAATGACCACCACGGCGGCGGACGAGCTGCTATACGTCTGCTCTCGGTCGTCGCGCAATCAGCGCCTAATGCATGTAATTTAGCCCTAACATACACGAATACTTTTTTCCTTCAAGTGAGAAAGAAGCCCTTGGCTCTCGTTCGCTGCGCTACGGCGCATTTGCACGCGAGCCAAATGCGACGAGACACGCGAGTCGATTAAATAGTATCTGACGCGAGCGCGCGCAAGCTCTCAACGTTGAATCCGTGTTTGTGTGTGTGTGTGTGTGTGTGTGAGTGAGTGTCCGTACGGCTAGCATAAGTAGCGAAAGAATCGCGCGCGACTCGATGTGCACACTGCGCCGGTAATTAAATAAAATAAGCCAGGAGGAAACGAGCGCTGATATTAGCGACGAGAACTTGGAATATATACGTATAACGACAGATAGTGAAAGAGAGCGAGTGAAATTCTGAGAAGACATCTTTCAGCCGAGATTTACTCGCAAAACGCTACGCCTCGCCATCGCTTACGGCTAAGTTCGAGGCGCGAAAAAAGAACACCTTGATATCGAATGAGTTATTCGACTTAATTAATCAATGCTTTGCAATGCTCCTTTTAACCCATATAAATTTGACGATGCGTCTCGTATACCGGCGAATTAAATTATTTAAAAATCCCTCGACAAATTGATTCTGAAAAAAATCGAATGTTTGCACATAGCTATAGCAGTGATCCTAGAAAATTACAAAATGGAAAAATTTGAATAAAAAAAATTATTCCTTTCTCTCTCGCTTCCTCGCAATGACAATGAGCCGACAGTACTTGCACAACAAAAACCTCGGTACTATTTTCTTTGCGAGAATATCGTGGAAAATCCGCTCGGACACATGCGCATAGTCGTACTTAGCGATTCTCACGAAAATCATATATTTATAATCCTTCCGTTCGGTATGCATTATATTTTCGTTGAAACACGACAATGCACGTACGGCAATATCAGTCGGGCGAATCATTAAAATAACAGTCTGAAGCTCAATAGTCAGCAGCTTTCTGCCCTTTCTACGAACTTTCTCACTGATACTCTCCGAGCGAACATATCGGTATACAACAAGTTTTGCGACTTTTTGGCCGACCACCAAGAGGCTGCGGCCGATGTCAAAGACCTTTTTGGTCGCTGCTGCATCTGTGCCGTAGTGTATATGTAAAGGAGAGGGTAACGCACATACACACTCGAGCATCGTTTTGGAAAGAATCCAAAAATTTTGAGTGTACATTTATGTGAATATTCCCCGAAAACTACTTTATTATACCGTACGCACATGTGGTCGAGCTTGCCTCTTTTCTAGTAAATTTTTTCTCGGCTCTTTATGCCCCTTAACAGATGTGCCAGTAGTTTCCCGGTATAAAGCAGCGCGAGCGAGTTGATTCGCGCATATTATCACGAGCAATTGGGGAAAAGTTCGAAGAGCCATGTAAACCGATCTTGTTGCGCGAGGAAAGTTTTTCAGGTTTAGTGCTGACGCGCGAGAATTACGCAACTGGGTCAGTTATTATTGAATCGAATTTATATTATGTAGTATATGAGCAATTCTACCCATCGTCGGTAAAGTTTGAGGCTAAATGCCGTTTCAAATTTTTTTCATTAGACACCCGTAATGGATATTGATGATTGTTTATTGAAGTCCCGAAAATGTGGGAGAATACGTGAACAATGGAAATTTCGATAGCGTATTTTTCGTATTACGTTTTCTGCTAATTATCGACTATGTCGTGTTCAACATTGTTCAAAACATTCAAAACTTTTCTCTTTCTCTTTGTTTTGTTTTTAGGGTATGGACTACTTAATAGGAAATTAACTAGGAATTGAAAAAATAACATTTAAACGGTATAATTATTTATAAATGCTAATTCGTTCATTTTTTTAAATATTTCAAAGAACAAATGTAAAATTTTTACAGAATTTTATAAAACATTTGAGTTCATCATCAATCGAATCATCGATCGATCAATCAAATCATCAATATGCATTACAAATTTCAAATCAAAAAATGTCAATCACCGTATCAAACTTGAATTTGGCCGATGATAGAATTGTTCATATACTTTTCTCGCTGAGCAAGAGATTCTCTTTCATGCTCTCGTTTACGCATTAGATTTATGTATTATTATAACATTTTGTGGCACTTTAATTGTGTCAATGCGTATACATTTTTTTCTTAAGAATCAAAAGAAATGGCTTTCAAGAATGGGAGCTGCACGTCGTCGAAAATCTGTAACGATAACTGCTAATTTGGCACACTCGCATATTTTTAAATGTCTCATCCGTTTTCTATACCAACGTGTGTTTTGATACAAGCGGCTTTATAATAAACATTTTATCGTAAAAGAGTTTTCGATTGATGCGATCGCGGCTCAAATTAATTTTTCACAAATAAATCAAGTTCGTAGACGAAGTATTAACAAGCTAATTGATGTCAAAAATGTTACATATCACTCACAAGGAGACCTTCTCACCTTCGGATCATGGATTTTGCCCAAACTTTTTTTAGTGATTCAGGACAGTTAGAAAACATGCCCTGTTATGTTAGTTTATGTGAATATGTCCCAGAAGCCTTAGATAAAAAATAAAGGGCCAAATAATAAAAATAAGCGTATACAGTGCAATAAAAATTCATTTCCTATCCTCAAACTATTTTTGTCACTTATTTTAAACACCTGGTTCTGTTTAGGTACTTGAAGTGTTAAATTAGTTAGTGAAAAGTGATTTGATAAGAACTTGTCGGATCTCCAGTGCTTGTATTAAAATAATAATTATTTGAAGCGTTTAAGGCCATATGTATTGAACATAAGCACTTTATAATGTCATAAATTAAGCAATATTGCAATGTTTTGTGTCATGAGTGAGATCCAACAACTTCTTAACAATGAAATGTAATGTTTTCAAAAACCAGGTGTTTAAAATAAGTGACAAAAATAGTTTGAGGATAGGAAATGAATATTTATTGCACTATATACGCTTATTTTTATTATTTGGACCTTCATTTTTTATCTAAGGCTTCTGGGGCATATTCACATAAAATAATATAACAGGGCATGTTTTCTAACTGTCCTGAATCACCAAAAAAAGTTTGGGCCAAATCCATGACCCGAAGGTGAGAAGGTCTCCTTGTCAGTTCATTTTCGGTTGTTATCTTGTAAGTAAGCCGTGCAGCATCGATAGTATAAAACCACCCATAAACTGGACTGAGAATTAGAAGCCTCGTACCAAAATTCCACTATATTGTTATTTTTTATTATACATGGAAAAATAGAATACTCATAATATTATCTATGTGAAAAAACTTCAAGAGATTATACATTTCAAGTTTGTTTTCTAGTGATGATCGTTATACATGCTTACTATGAAATGAGCTTAGACCATTTTTTTATTTTTGTTTTTCGCAAAGCGTAGAATGGTGATCGATATTATTTTATTCAAATATTTAATAAAATTAATAGAAACCTTTTTCAATTTGAATATAACTTGCCTGGATCTTGTCGGTTTTTCAATTTATGAGAATACTACTTCGAATTTTTAGACATGTAACTAAAAAAGTATACCGCAATAATTAGAAAACAACTGAAACTTTTTTATCTTGTATGGGTTATCGAAATCTTGCTCAAATCAAAATGTGATCAAAAATTTGAAAAAACAAATTTCATTATCATTTTTTGTATCTAAACAAATACATGCCTTTTATCAACTGTTTTCCATTACAGTTTTGTTGAGTTAAATGATATTAGTCCAAGTTTAAGAAAAAAGTGGCGCATGCATATTTTTAAGATTGTTCTAAAAGAAGAAATAATTTTGATGTGGAATTAGGAAACAATGATAAGATGAAGGATGATGAGATTATTAGTAGTGATTAAATGTTTTATACTATTGATTTGGTAAAAATAAAAAATAATTCTTTCAAAACCATAACGATTTTTGTCAAGAATATCTATAAGACTTTCTACTTTTATTTGATGCACGTAATAAAATACATCCAAAGTTTTTTTACAAAACTGGAACAGAAGACAAAATTATGCTAATCTGATGACGAAATTTTTTGACGTCACATTCGATTACATTAAGATAAAATTCAATGGTGATGTTATATTTCATATTTTTAGTCGTTTTTGTGCTGAAGCAAGTAAAAGGCAATTTCGTTTAACTTTTAAATGTTTACATGTAATTTAAAATATGGTCTAAAAATCATTAAATTTTATTTTGATAAATCTTGGTTCTGTATTTTTAAAGCTAAGTAATTTCAAATTTTCAGTTAAGAGCGGTAATATACAACTATATAATGAAGGGCAATTAGTTAAAAAGTTGAATGAAATACCTTGGGCATATGCTAAAAATCAGATAGTGTCTTTGTATAATATTGTATCTACTTAAGTTTTTTACATTCATTCTATAAATTGCACGACTGTACTTTGAAATAATAATGTTTATATGGCATTTTTTTAAAATGAAGTATGTTATTGAAACAATTTTTTACAAAATTTAAAGACATGTCAAACATATCACGAGCTGTAAGAATAGTAATCTAAAAGAATCATACGATTTCATCATGCAGATACAGCTTATGAGAACAGAGTCACGATCTTTGGAGATTGGTTTGCTCGAGGTAAATATCAAGTGAGATGAAAAAAAGGGTAAAAGGGAGGTTAATAAAAATAAAATGCGATTACAGAAGCATACTAGCTCTTCGCTTACAATACGTTCACATGCTCGAAATGTTATTATAGCAATAATATGACAGTCACGTTGTAAATTAAAATATGATATTTGATGTAGACAATTTCTTATGCTAGGAGTACACTATAGTGATTCAAACTTAAACACTTGATATAATATTAAAAATCTCATGTCATAGAGATTGTGTTATTTTTTATCAAATGATACTTGAAGGAATACAAATCGTTACATTTTTGACAGTGTGTGCGATGTTTGACAATTGTAAGATGAAAAATTGATATCGAGAATCGCAAAAATCTGACTTTCTACGAACATCAATACAAAAGAACTAACCAATCTTCCAATGAAGATAAAGAATTTTCTTTGTAATATATTATATTTAAAATTTTTGGAAGCTTTCAACGTAATTTTAGATCGAAATCTACTCCTGACAGCGATTTGTGAGTAAACAAAACGTGCATTTCTAAATATTTTGCGAAATTTGAAAAATTGTTCATCGATATTTCTTGGATGAAGCGCAACTCTGTACATTGAACGAAGACAATGGTCATCTTTTTTGGTCGCAATTTGTGTGTGTGTTCATGTGTGTCATGTGTATGCACGCAGCTCCGATCAACGAATTTCTATGCCGTCTCTGTATGTAGCAGCGATGAAAGACTTTGAAATAGGTATACCCGAGGATGAGTCAAGAGTTTATTTTTGAAATGCGCAACGGCCCGTGAGGTTGCTGCGCACGCGAGAAGAAAAAGGCTGCGAGAAGCTAAAATCGAGGGAAAGAGAGGGAGAAAGAGAGAGAGGCGCAGAAGGAGGAGAGCAGATAAGCGAGGCGAGTGTCTTTTTTGAGTTGATTAATGGATTATTTTATAGAGCTGTTTATTTATCGTCATACTACTATGCGTATAAAAATATATAAACTCACGCGCACGTACGTGTCCTGCTACTCTATTTTACGATTATTATTGAAGTTTTGCAAAATTTTACGACATCTCGAAGGAGCAAAGCTAGGCAACGACGGCGATAACGTAGCGTATAAATTGATGCGCGCAACAACTTGAATACGACTGCACGCAAGTGCATACACGTGCGTATCCGATATTATATATAAATGGCTTAATCAAACGATTCATTGATTAAAGTCATTAATCCTACGCCACTTTTTGCAATAACAAATGTATAAGTCCAACCGAAAACGCGAATCGATCGTTAAAATACAAATGGGAAATCCATTGATTATGGCAATAACAGCTGCGCACGCGTGTAGTGAAAGTACATTACGGGCTGTATAAGATCGAACGACTCTGTTGGTAATATTTATACAGATAGGTAATAATATGGCTAAGATTTTTGATGACCAATATGAAATAAAACGTATTTATAAACTAAACGTACATCGAGGCGCAAACTTGTGGGAAATGTCGGTGGTGTCGTCAAAAAGAGACATATAAAGATAGCGCAGCATCGAAGCATCGGTAAAAAGCGCATTAATCAGCTTTAAGCGCTCAGCGTGCACCCAGCATTCCAGTCGCGCTCAAAGGGTACATAATTGTAACGTTAATTGCTATAACGTTAATTGCCGTTAATTGCACGCGCGAGTGCAGCTATGTAACGCAAGACGCCAATCATTAGCAGCAGCAGCAGCAACTACCCGGCCAATGCCGAGCTGCCAAAGGCTTACATGGCAGAAGCTTCGAAATGCACCTCGTGAAGGATCCGCGCTCGAGCTTAATGTATTAAATTCATCGAACCTCCGACGCGACTAATTTTTTCCCCTGTTTTTTATAATTAATAAAATAAATTTTGTGGTTTATGTATTTTTATTGTACATTTCTTTAAAATAATAAGTTCAAATCTACTTGATGCATTCCAGTTGCTCCTCTTTGTTTTTTTGACACAGTATTTAATGATAATTTTCACTTTTAAATTGTTAATTTAACTTGTTACTTATGTTAACTCCTTCTTTACTAGAAAATGCATTGTTAAAATTGTGAATATATAAGACAGTTATTCTCTATGCGAAAAGATGTCTTGAAAATTAAAGATACAGCTTGATTATATCGAAAGTTCATTAACAGCTTTATCAAATCCAGAGTTTATAAACGACTTGATTTATCAATAATTGAATATTATTGATTGAATATAATCAAAGTTTACGAGCAAGTGTGCGTTCTGAGACTCTTGAAAGTAGGAAAAAAATAATTTTATGGCTCATTTACCGATCCTTACTCCATCTGCTTTGAAGAATATGAGCTGAGTGAGGCGATAAAGTAAAGTCCATTTCAGCTTTATTGGTTAAATCAAAATTACGATCGTTGTCAAAGTAACTTTTTGCTTAATAGAGATATAGACTGTGAATTCCCAGTCTTTGATAAGGTTATTAACGGCAGTGTAAACGGTGAGTACGAAAAAATTTCCGAAAATTTTTTGAAGAATATTTCAAGTTTTGAAGGAAAATTTAGCGATTCCAAAAGTCCAATCAGCGTCATTCATTATATAACTGAGTTTTGCAGAGCCATAATGACACAAAGTATTTCAAAAATGTTTGATAATGGTTTTCAATAAAATAAGTAGAAAAAAAAATGAATAAAGTTGTATTTTACGATAAAAATCCATCAATTTCGTGCTTTTCATCGAATTTAAAAAAGAATCATTTCTGCAAGAATTTAAAAATTCCGGAAATGAACGTCATTATTTGAAGTGTATCATCTTATGTTTATTTATAATTTTATAGGTTTTCGGACAAAAAATCAACTATAATGACTAAAATTGCGAGTTCATAATCTAAATTAAACGACACAGATATTAAAGTTCATTATTAGATGAGAGTGAAAGGAAGCTTATGCCGAATCTTATGGAAGGATAGCAAGGTTGAATCGTACGACGAGCGATATAACAATTACCTCGCAAGTAAGGGTTTGAAAGTATTTTACAAGACTATTAAAATGATGCACATATTGTAAGATGGCATATTGCAACCCGTTGGTAGCTTAGTTGCGCGAGAAAAGGTCTCACGGTAAAACGAATAAATGATTCGATGGTCGATCGATTGCCAACTCGTCGATCCATCTGAATAAATCTTGAAAGGTTCGCGCACAAAATATCGAGATCAAGAAAACATTTATTTTGGCTGTAAAGACGCCGGGCCCTTCATAAGTATATTGACGCGTGGATCAATTTGATTGAAAATTTATATGCGACTGGTTTCGCGATCGCGCGTGAAAACTGCGCAAAGAGATTTCGTCTCGCAAGTATCACACGGCAATCGCCACTCACATAGACGAGGCAATAGGAATATCGTTAGCGCTTTAGCCTAGCTCTACAATTATGACGTTTTTCTTATTGGCTCATTTTTCCCGAGAGCAAATTACATGCTGCGGCACCGCGGCACACGTGCTCACGAGCATATTTTATTTGACTTTAGCGCAAGTGGCTTTTACGCCTGCGGGCAATAATATTTTTTTTCTTCTTTTTTTTTTTTAATATTATTTATATTTGCACACGTTGCGGTCTTCTTTTTACTTGTAGCATCGGCGACAACGAGGATAAAAGAAAGTTACCGAGCAACATGATTTTCTCGAGGAAATTACGTTACATGAGCGATGATACAGGCGTCTCATGATGTAAATCTTTTGCAATGAGGAGTATCAATCAGTCGAGGGCACGCGGGATCGACGTTTGACATATTATATACAGACACAGAGCGAAGCGAGCGCGCATATACAGAGTCGTCGCGATTTAATTTTAGCTACTGGAATGCGCGCGGCAGCAGCACCTCGACAACTGCTTCGCGATCATCCGTCGAACGAATGAATGGGGATGACTAAGGCGTAATGTATATTCAATGAATTAGAGTGCGCGATGCGACGGACTGGCAAGAGAGATAGAGAATATACTCTGTTGGGCGAGCGCGGCCGAGGAGGCATTGAACCTATTCTCCGCTACATGAGCTAGCGTAAAAGCGTCGGTTGGCCGCGTGATTGTATACGCGCGCGCGGCGGCGACGACGAGATCGAAAATCCCACTAGCCGCGCGCTCTCGTGTTCTCATACATATGTGCTGCTATGTGTATGTGTGTGCAGCAGTGCAGTAAACAAAAAACACGTGGGCAATTTATATGTAACAAGAGATTCAACGAGTGAAAGTGCATGTATGCATACGCGAATGCGCGTATGTAAGATTTTGATAAATTGGAAAATTGCATCGCGATAGAGCAATAAAACTGAAACTTTGTTAATGTCTAATGTCACTTTTCACGAGTAGATATAACGCGCAGTCAGTCAAAAAGTGCGCGCGCGCATAACTGTCACCTTTTATCATTATATCAAGCTCTCGCGAGCTATATTTATCCCAGTGTGCGTGCGCGCGCTGATCGCGCCTTATAAAAGCGGCAAAATATCTCACGCTGCGTATCTTGACGGACAAGTTGTGCTCGCTTTTACGTATTAATATATAAGAGACATTCTAATTTGCTGACTTTGCAAATAAAAATACTCGTCGCCAATAAACGTTATAACCCGAGACGAGCGCGAGCTTTACAGCTTCATATAATATATCTGTTTCGCGGCGTCGAATCATCGGGGCGATCGTATCGACACATTTTCGATGTTCGCCATTCAAACGCGCAAAGAGACGATCCAGATTTTTGCGCGCAGCTTATACGGACTTGTTTCTCGGCTACGTGTAACTTCGTATCTCGAATTCGTGTACGCGCGTCGAAATTGAAGGACCATCGAGTTTCATGCTCAAAAATAATATTTGCGCACTTAAACGCGCCCGTATAGCCTGAATGATTTTATAAAAATAAGTCAATACCGCACGCGTACTACAGAGAGAGAGAGAGAGAGAGAGAGAGGTAAATTAATAACGTTTTTGCAGACTGCTTAAATGCAACGGAGCAGATGTGTGTATACGTACGTGGCACAGTGCCCTTAACCTACATATAATTATTTGTTTATGTAAAATCAGGGCCACAATGGGGATCACCTTGCCTTGCTCTCATATGTTGCTCAGCTCGTCGCATATGGCATCTTCGAACATGTATACGTATTTCCGCGTGAAAAATTATCAACAAATATGAACGCATGAAAACTCATTACTCGGTGACCTTTTCGAAATTTAGCTAAGGAAACAGCCAAAAACAATCGAGAAAAAGCAACGATTCAAATATTCGCGCGATGTCTTTCCTCGGCCGTTTCTACATGCACACAGAGTATACTGCTTACCGATATACACGTGTTTAGCTGCGTTGCTGCCGCGTTAATCTCCTTCTCAGGTTAAATCCATACTAAAGCACTAATCGTGTCGACGTCTCGAATCATTAATTATTCGAAGCAGCCGCAAGCTCGCGCGGCAAAAAGTCAATGCGAGCGAGCTGCGGATTCGTCGAAACTCTCGCGCCCGTCAGTTTTCAGCTAATTAAGCGTGCGTGTCGTCGTGGCAGCATCAGCAGAAGCGGTGCAGTTGACCTCTAGGATTCTGGGATAGGTACATACATACGTTTTGCCCCGCGCGTATAAAATGCAGAAAGATCTGTCGCAGTCGAGGCCGCGAAGGTAGCGTGTGTACGTGTGTGTGCGCGCACAACGAGAGTGAAGACAGCTTTCGCCATTATTATATCATTATTATTAGCGGATTTGTTGCGGTCTGCGCAGGAAGACGACGCTTCTAGCAGCTTATAATATGGCGCATCGTTGTCGTCGTCCTCGTCGCGCCGCGCTCAAGACTCTTCCGCAACGCTGCTACACACATCAATTCGCGACTTTCGCGTTTCACCGAATATATCGCGCGTCTGCACTCATACGTAAATATATGATATGATGATATTTTGTCAGAGAAAGCTTCGGATGGTATACTATTGTCTATGGCTCTTTTGTTTTCCATCGAATTATGTACGGCGTCGTTGAAAGCAAATAGTTTTTTTTTAAACGAAGATTAGCGCTGTGTGGCACTTGCAACGGAACGCTTTTAAGGTAAATCACAGAGTGCGTTTCTCGAACCGATCGACGCGGCCACGACGAGTTAAAACGGTCAATGATATTTGGAAAATTTCGCTCTTTGGCCCGAGTAAGTAGGCGTTTAGTGTATTTTGCACTCGTCAAATAAGCCTCGCGCATCGCGTGCGTCGAGTACCTCAAAACACGAGACTGATCTCATTTCATCTGCCCAAAAATATCATCCGTCTCGAGCGAGGGCATATTTAGTGATGTGGCGCGTGTATATTCGCTTAATGTATGGAAATTTGTGATACCGAGCGAAATATTATTGTTGTTGGTAACTTGCAACGTTGATGTTTGTGTTTTTCATGATTCAAGCTGGCTTGAAAATAATGACTACTTTCTTTGTCACGATCTGATGCACACAAATAAATAATGCATTCGAAAGACTATTGGTGTTTGTTCTTTAAAATGTTCATAGAAATCATGCTATATCTTAAATTAATAACTGTCGTCAATATATTAAAAGTTCAAGTTCAAACCGCAAAACTACAACTAATATTCTAGTCTCGTATTTTATTTACTGAAATTGGCAAGAGAATTAAATTACATTTTCAACGTTTGAATCGAAAATTTTCCACTCGCAAACATCCATTCAGGCAGTTTGGAAAAATATGCGAATGGACCGAAAACCTCGCCGGGAAAATACCATTGAACGTATAAGGCTAACATATACACACAGAAGAATCGTGCAAGAGTGTCAAACTTAAAAGCACGTGTTTCGCGCGTCTTATTCGTGACGCAAGTTCTCGCACGAGTGAATCTGCCGCTAAGAAAGAAAGAGAGGGAAAGAGAGAGGGGGGAAAAAAGAGAAAAAACTACAAGAAGCTAAAAATGCAAAATCACGAAGAGAGCGAGATTCGATTTATATCTATAGAGGATACAAAAGTTTGCACGGCACGAAGTGTCCATCGCGAGACAAACCACGTGCCGCAAAAAAAGCAATCCCGATATCTTTCAATTGGCTTTTCTTTCACCGTGCACGGATTACGTTTTACCGAAGGCTAGGCGGACGGTTTTCATGGTAAAAGCCATGCGCGTTTCTCACTAGAGATTTCCAATATAATATATTATGCGCGCTAATAGCTACTTTATGCAGAATCGCGCGATTTCTTAAGAGCTGCCGTGCGACTATTTTTCGGTTCTACAAAATCGGAGCTTTATTTACCATTTTTTAACGAGCCCTGGTTTAGCTTGTTCATATGATTTTTCCTTCGATACGAAATTAGATTTAATTAGTGGTGCAGCTTGAATCTATTTGTGAGCGATATTTATCATCGATTGTTCAAAAACGTATCGCACATTACATGATAATGAGTATGTTCACCGCCACAGTCGCGAAGAGAAAATTTTGCCGATGTTGATTTATCGTTTATATTATAATACGGGCATGTAACTTAAAAGTGATGACAATCTATATAATACTTGCAGAGCGAAGAAAAAACGTCCCGCGTGTGCGCCAGCATATAAAGGGCTTGTTGAGCTCGAGCGATTATGTAAGTTCGGCGCATGTGTGTATATGGCATTCGCGAGATGTGTTGTAATCGAAGAAAACAATGTAAAATCTTATAACACATATTGTTTCTAATCCGCGAGCTGCATAAGCACATGTATATAGCCGTATGATGCACCGAAAAGTTTTGTGCTAGCTCGCTTTATCTCTTTCTCGTTACACAAATAACGGGCTAATATGCGGCTTTCTACGCTCTGTAGTAAAAGTGGTAGAGAGGAAAAAAGGGCAGAAAATTTTGCCTCGTAAGCGATTGCACGAATTTACGTAATAATCCACTTATAAGCAGTGAATGATAAACAAGAAAATTTGTCTGAAAAACTGAGAGAGAGAGAGCATGACAATACGCTCGAATGCTCGTGGTTTTATGCCCATTTCACAATGTCAAAATGAGACTTGATGGTTTATTATGGCACACACATATACTACATGTGCATACATATTGTTGTGTGTTTCACATTTGCTGGAAGAGTAGGAGGAAAAAGGGAGATGCTATATGTCTGGATGTATGCCGTCCCTTCTATTAATAGTCTATTGTACTTTCCGTTCTGAATGTATATTATATACATTTATATTTGCGATGGATGCCAGCGAACGAACGAGCTGAAGAGATAAAAATTAATTCAATGTATAACGTGTGTAGCTTCGCGCTTACGTAACTTTTTCTCTCTAACTCGGCTCACGTATGTCTCTAAGCATGCTGTATGAGTATGAATAAATGCACTGCGATCTACCATGTACGAGTACATATTCTATGGTACACACATTTGAATGCTTGTGAAACTAGAAACGAAATTATGCACACAAATAGAGCAGTAGACGATTACGCTCGTGTCATTTCCGACATCATAGCGTCGAGTTTTTATGTACATTAGAAGCAGCTCGTGCACAATTTCAGTTTTTTTAGAGGCTTGACCCGTACATAATTTCTTAATTCTAATTTCGTAAATATTATTGTGCTTGCACTATATCTAAGAAAGAGGATTCATGTATGAAAATTTAAACTATTACAAAAAAACACGACTTCGTAAAAAAAAAAATTGATGAAAAATTGGATCATCTCCTAAAATCACGGAATTTACAAACATTTGCTAAATGTACAATCATTTTCCACAAACTTCTTATACAATGAGACATCCTTGAGTTTGGGATTTTGTATATATCAATTCCAACAAGGCACCTTATACGAGGTAAAAGAATGTGAAATTCACTAACTAATTTTTGAAGCTTAAATAGTTTATAACGCACCCGACTCACCGCGGTTGCCTCGGAGCTTGATGCAAATGTCTCGCGCAGACACGCATTTACAGTTACCGAAACTCCGCAACACCTCAAAGGGTCAAGGACTCTTTGAGGGGGAGCTAACTGCCTTATACGCGTACCTGCACACTTGCATATGTGCATACGTACTAATCGATGAAATTCCTGCGCATAGTTTCACGCAATAACGCGACCCTGCGGTTCGGAGCTGGATACCCGTATACTTCGTGCAACTAATATGTGTTGGGTTCGTAACTGCAAATCATCTTAATAATTGATACGCTAATTAACCAGAATATTAGGCACCTTCAAGAACTCTTGAGTTGGTCATATTTAAAGGCTGTTTTAAGTTTAAAAGTAGGACTGAATCAAGTAAAATTAGGAAATTCACGAATTATCTACGCATTTATTAGCAAATCGTTGGAAAGTACTCACCTTCGTACATCTGCGCGTACTGAGGAAATCCAGCGGCCCTCAGCCATTTGCAAGCCTCTTGAGCTTCGATCTCTGCAAAACAGAAGAAAAGAATTTGAGATTAATGGTCACGAGTAAAATGTATATATTACGTGCTCAACTCCTTCATACGCGCGCACGCGTAGCAGTAGACATAGGCGTATATATAATGTAAGCAGGAAGACCCGAGAGAGATGCCGTCGTAACGTATTTACCTTGTACATATATACAGTGAGGAGAAAGAGAGGAAATATATTGTAGAGATTATAAGGCGAGCTTCCGCGTGTATCCGCGCGCTCGATCGAGACGGGTAGAGAAAGAGAGAGAGAAAACGAGAAAGAAAGAGATAGTCTGTAAAGTGCGTCAAACTCGAAACTCAAGTCGCGAATAAATCTTGAGTACCCATCTCTGCGTTTGATTCTCTCTCTCTCATTCTCTCGTTCTCTCAACTGCCATCGAACACATTACCCACGCCAGGTAGGATTCAAAAAGTTTACGCTTATATGCAGGAATGTTTTATCAGTCCATTCGACTTTAAATATCGTACAAAAATTTCAAAATTACTTATAATATTGCGCAAGCTCGCTTCGCTGATCCTTTAGAATGAGATAAAATATTCAAAATATCACGAATCCAGAGGAAATGATTAATTTTCTATTTTTCGTCCCGCCCAAGGATACCATTGAGACTATTCATGTTCCGAAGAAGAGTACATCACCTAGGCGTAACAATTAAAATGGTTTATCCTGGATATTACAAAAAATGAAAGGAATTGTTTAAATATATAAATCGCCAGAAAACGTAAAAAAAGAAAAAATTTCACACAAAAAGTGGACTCAAAAAGCTCATAAAAACAGATGTATCTCATTAAAAAATAAAATTTGGAAATGTTAAGTACTTCAATGAAAAGGGAGTAGGAAAATCCTTTTTACAAAATTGGTATGAAATTTTCGTTTTTAAATCTCATCCCAAGTATACTTTTGAGCCCTTTATATCGCAATTTTTGCAAAAAGTAAGAAACCGAAGCTGCATTGATGAATTATTGAAGCAAGTTTCGTAATAAAATGAACTTTGAGATTTTATAATGCATAAATAATCTTTTGGAATGGATTCGATAAAATTTTCATGCGGCGACCTTAATTTCGTGCAGAAGAGATCATGACTGCGGAAGTCTACTAAGCCTTATGAAAGTGTTTATTGTTGAAAGAGGATGAAAAATGAGTCACGGAGGATCCAAGACATTTTCTGTCTCGTTAGTTATGATCGATTGAACTTTGTGTCTCGCCAATCGTAAAAACTCATTTGAATCGACTATTATTTCAAGCTTTTTACAAACTCTTTTTATTATTCATCATTAACGCAATAAGCAGCTCTCAGGTAACGAGTCGAGAATAAAATAGACTCTACATCCAATTTATGTAATTGTGCTAGCATAGTTTTGGCAAAAACACTTTGGTCGCCACGCAAATGTTATTTAGCCTTTTTGCGACTTTTTGTTTTCGTGTCTCATACAAAGTGAACGAATATTCCGACCGCAAACTGTACATGGTAGATTATCACGTACTTGTAACATATTCTTCATAATTTTGGATTATTCATTAAGTTAAACGCGCTTCATTGCGTGGACGTTGCATTTCATTCACCACGTCATGCATATAACATTATGAATCCATCTTGACGCCGGCTCGTGTAACTTTTGCCCGCCCGATGTTTATGCATTACAGAGTGCGGCAAAGAACTTTGGTTTTTTTTCAATGAAAAAGGTAAAATAAAAGACATGAATGATACTCGCACTGTGCGAGAAACTTTACATCAGGGCACGAGAAGCGCGTCCAGATATAAAAAACGGGTTTTGATGAATTTTCGGTGTTGTTCAACACACGCTGCTTCTGACCCGACGCCGAAAGTTTACATGGACCAACGGCGACAATTTTCCAATCTTAATAAGACATAATATCATGCATATTTATAAGGATGAGTAATTATCGCGATAATCTGGCACAATAAAAAATGAGATATAAATCGAGCGAGCATATGCACTCGCGTACTCATATGGATGATCCCGAGGAAGGAAGAGCAAAAAAAGAGCAGTAAAAATATTCTTACGAAATTTATCGCGAGTAAAAGTATACCGCTCATGCTCACCCGTAATATAATTCACGAAAAATTGGCAGAAAGTATCCTGTAAAACCAGTAATTTTTTCCATAATGCATCCGCGCACTCGTGTGTGTGTGTAGCGCGTCGGTGCATTACAAGACAGAAGAAAAGGCGGACATGTTTCTGCGTCGATGACGTTCGTAAAAAGCTGTCAAGACGGCTCTCTTGTGATGCGGTGCAGCATCGGGCTTTACACTTATAATACGCGATATGCGCAGCGGCTCGTCTGCTTTTTAACTTTTACCGAGGTATAGATGTAGAAACTTTTGAGATTATCATTAATGGCTTGATGCCCTCTGAAATATTGCTCTCTTAATGAAGATTATTTACGTTTTTTAAACGCATTGTTTTTTATCCTTATTCTTCGAGTTAGTCAACAACAATTTCATAATTTAACCAAAATAGTAGTAAAGACGTCTGGGTCACGTCCGAGCCTTCAATTTGTAAAAACATCATTTATTAAATTTTTCCTCGAGTGTACACAAAGTCATTGGCATTAGGCTCGAATACAAATGATGCTAATCTTGAAAACGAGAGTTGTACGTCAAAAAAGTCCTCTAAAATCTCGAGCTCCAAGAAGAATGATTGCTGCTACTCAAAGCACAAGATATGATATATCCTTTCAAAAGGCTTTACCAAAAATTCATTTCGATTCATCGCTCATCGTTGGGCGATGAATAATGATGGCACTTTGTCAGCGAAAGACCAATATAGGTTGTTCTAAAACATTTTGGCCCGTTTTGTTTGTTGCATACAGAATTTAGACTCGATTTATGATGTAACTGAGACGTTGTTAGATTCAAAATTCAAATTTTGCACCTGAAATTCACACCTGCATGACTTGTAAGTTTGTACGATTCTTGTATGTAAAAATACACATAGCAGTAGGTCATAAAACTCCGAGGCATGTAATTACTATTTACGGTGATCAATCACGGCGTTGATATATGATTTACTCGAGGGTTGAGGCAAATAGATAGACAGATGACCGGTATAAACATACATGCACTTTGTTCTACGAGTACATAATATTCACAACTGATTTTGTTCTCGATGTTTTGACACGCGTTAGTTCATACGAAAGAAAGCTCTGCTTCATTGTAGTTGGGAGTGTGTCCGTAGGTATACATATATAGGGAGAAAGTTTCAAAATTTATGATTTGTTTGGGAGCGCAGAGGTGAAAATTTTTGATCGCTTTTTCGCATGACACTTTACACACAAGCGTATACGTTCAAACTCATGATTTATACGCAGGCACATACAAACAGAATATACGATGGAAATTAAAACGGGATGTGTTTTACGCCAAGCCGAGTCTCGTGCCGATTATATTTTGGAAAATCGTTGCAGTTAAAAAAGGATAAAGTAAATGCTTTATACGTTATAAATCATTTCGAGCGCACGGTGTACAACCGTATTTTTTGATTTAATGCAACATTATATGAGAAAATTTGTTTCAATGAGCTTAAACTTTAGAATTCATTTGACACGCTAGTCAAAGCGCAATATTTACGATTGGAAATAAAAAAGTAGATGCTTGAAAGGGCGAATAAAAAAGATTTTCGATATATTGCTTAAAATAAAAAAGGATCAGTTTTAAAATGAATAACTATTATAATGTTCACTTTTTTATAGTATTTAATCTTTGAGCAATCACAAACACTAACAACCAAAGGTACACAGTAAAATCTCATTAGTACGAACCCCTGTAACATTATTTTAAAGATTCTAATTACGGTAGTCGAAAGCTTTCCCATTTACTCGACTATCGGTACTCTCAAAGACAAGCTTATAGAGAGTTTATCAGCCTTTATCGTTCGTTTCTACACGATCCTTTATTAAACAAAGTCAATACCGTTCCCCTTTTAAACAATTTTTATAGTAAAAATTTTTAGACATAAAAAATCTGCCTCAGATGAATTTGAAATTGGTCGCCCACATTCCTGTTGTAACTATTTAAGATTGAGCAATACAACAATAAATGCTCAAAAATATAAATAGTATAAATATGTCAACAATTATTGAAATGCAACTTTCCGAAGTTTTCAGAATTCATAAAACACGACTTACTTTTCGCTTATGCAGTCAATCAAAGTGAACATTTGTATTGACTACTATTATTATTGTGTCGTTACGATGCAGTACACACGAACTTTTTTCATTTTCTTATTCGTATAATATCGAGTAAAGCAATGTATGAAATATTCAATCAATATCACACCAACGACAATACCCACAAATATTCTTAATAAATTCCCATTAAAGCCGCATATAAATCCATGATATACGCAATTGATTACTATAAGCTGTATAAATATATATTTTACATTCTTCGGATATCTAAATCATGACAAACGCGATATTATATAATTTGAAAAAAGAGTGAAGAAAATAAGTCCTCCTAGATCAGTCATTAATTCCATCAGAAAACATAGTAGCCAAAAGGTGTACGCTGATCTATGTGAAATAATAGCTCTTTGGCTTTTCAAATGCTACTACTGCCGGGTTGTAATAAGCACTACACGCGTGGAGGGTCCTGTATGATACAAAAGCACTGGCCTGTGTGTCTGTGTGTCTGTGTAAGTGCACGTACGTGTAGGCGTCGGTGGCATGCACGGACAGATTGACACACACACACACACTCTCACACACACACATGCATACGTAGTACGTACCCGCATATATGCCGTTTCGTAAGACTACATGTATAACAGACAAGACAACAAACAAAAACATACTCTTGCGCAATATTTTTATGCTCTTTCTCTCTTTCTTTCCCTCTCCAGACCTCTTGGTTTTCATAATGAGCCTGATCGCTCTTGAGACTATTATGTACTTAACGCGTGAAAGTCTATAATTACAATTAGCAACGTGCGTACACCTGTATATGGGTGCGCATCGCGCACGTATCAAGCGCCAATCTGAAATTATACGATAAATAAATTGTTATTACGCGCGTCTTGAATTTCTGGCGATAAAAAATTTCTGAATGGCCAGACGAGGTTCAGCGCGCGATCGTCTCTCTCTCTTCCTTTCTCACTCACGCGAGTGTTTTTGTATCTTTGCCGAGCAAACGAGGCCTGAGCATTTTTTATAATGATCTAAATCAAACAATGATGAATGAACGAAGAGAGGATAAATACGTATCTTTTTTTAAGAATAGCGATATTAATATTGCATCATTGATAATTGTACACGCACGGGGCTTCAATTGGTGTATTATGTACTCTTGCACAGATACACGAGAAACATACCGAGGTTCTCTTGCAAGATGTACGCTGCGCTACGATCTTATAAGTATGTATGTATGAGTTATAGAACAAGCTCTGATGTATAGAGGAGGTAGCCACGACGTGACTAAGCTTTCTAACGATGATTGTGATTTAAGCCTCAGCATTGGTTTCATTATATTTCGATGCCTATATTATGAGTACACAGATCTGTTATGATTGTGTCGTCTCTTTTGTTTCAATGGCTTCATAAAAGCTCGCTTACGTTCTGTTGTTTCATACTTCCGCGCCTATTTCTATACGTAAAGAATAGAATATAATAACTCGCCTCGGCTGAACTTAGTACCGCATCGCGGCTTCGTGTCCATCGCAAATAAGAAAAATAAATGAACATGACTTTGTCATTGAATGAAAAGAAAATTTCATGCTGTTTAATTTGCGTGGGTTCGATGAATATGCGCTCCATCGTGGCGAATTCTTTTTGTTGCAAGAACCCAAACCAATCATTGAGACGGTCAAGGTCAATGTTATAATGCACCATGGCTTGAAAAATGTTTAGACGACACACTCGCATATCTTGGCCAAGTTTCAGGCCTATTATCGAGGGCATAGCTTACAACTCACGATATTTACTCAATAATATGCAAGAGTTGAAAATTCACCATACGTCGCTACATATACACGAGGAAATTCGTAAGATAGTCCGTGACCTAAATCTAATTTCCTACCTTAAACGATACTCCGTTATTTATATTTTGACGTTCGATGAATGAAAAATATTCATTGCCAGAGGCAATTATAGATGCATCTAAAGAGATTAGCAAAGCAAAGGAATGATAGAGATCGTCCATATTGCACGCGCAGAGATCTGAAAAATATCGTTAGCGATAATGGCTTCGAGACAAATACTTTTTTTTCTTGCAAAATAAAGAAGCAATTGGACACGCGTGCGTATGATTTTACTCGATACTCGAGTAGGCGCCTTTCATAAATACACATTTGAATCTGCAAAAGTATTGTAGATACACAAACATACATCTAGACGATTAATCTAGATATAATTGGATCTTCGTTTGCGAAAGTAGCTGCACGGTACATAGGCGGCGATGTCATTCAAAGAAGCTCGCAGCTTGACAGAAAACGAGATTGACTCGAGAACTTGCCGCGGATTCCATTTGCATATTGTACTCTCGGTAAAGAGTGTCGTACAACACGTAGTTAGGTTACATATAGGTATAGTGGCGCCTCGAACAGGTCGTCGATTAGTCTTGACGGACCTGTTAACAATGTAACGCGTGTGAAGGGATTTTTCGATAAAAATGGTGTATGTGCGCAACGCGCAAGGAAGAAAAAGGAAAACATGGGAGTAAACACGGGACGCGATTCACTGTGCAATGTAAACTTTCCAATCGCGTATATGATTGCATATGAGAAATGATAATTTGAAGAATTGAAGTTCATTTCGCAGGGCCCATAATAAAACAGGAGCGGCCTCGTTGAATACGGCATTTTTTTTGCAAGCGAAAGTATATATATGTATGGATCTGCACACAGAGACGACTACATTATTATAATATATAAACTGCAGGCAGAGGCTGGGTACTCGATGCAGATTAACCGTTTGATGCATGATCTTCTCCTCTTCGCGCGCGCGTGCACCGCTGGGTATATATATATGCATGCATGCATGTATATGTGCGCGCGACCCAAGTGTCAAACGAACCGGTTTGATAAACGCCAGCGTCGAGCCACGTACGAAAGCGTTAACAATATTTTTTGTTCCGCGGCTCCGATAAAACTTTCCATTTTATTTATTCGAAATCGCGACAAGAAAAGCCTACAGCGTGCAGTGGTGTGTATACATTTATTATTTGTCCTTATGCAACGCGTCTCTGCACAGCTTGTCGTGTGCGCGCTAACACACACAAACGCACACGTACGCGCGCAAATATATACACGTCATTAAATTCACTAATAAAACAATACGTCGACGATTACGGAGCGATCGTGAGCAGTTGAGCATAAAACGCGTACTTTATAACTCTCGCTCTTCATTTCGACTCATCTGGACCTTATCCTCGGTGAGCTCGCGTAGTCACGGTTACTTGTCATCCGCGTCTCAACAGCGGTAGTAGCTCGTTAAACACCGTCGTATATGGCGGTAAAAGTAACAATAAAATCGAAATATTTCGAATCGAACAGCAAAGTCTCAAGAGCGCACGCACGCAAGCTCGCAGGAAGATTCACTGCGGTTGTAATAACGACGAGGATGGCGGTCGCGTATCAAAATATCACGACGAAGAAAGGAGAGTATAAAGTGTCTCTGCGAGCTCGGCCTATACCATCATGCAAATGAAGTTTCACTCTTAATAGTGTACTTTAAATTTTGCGGATATATAACACAATAGCGTACCGGAGATGCACATTACTGTACACAGCGGAGGCATTTTGTCGAATAAATTCGATTATTCGAGCTCGCGAGCTTACTCATGAGCAATTCAAATAAAAGCAGCGAACTGTACCTCATCTCTTGCTGTACAATAAATATTTAAATTAAAACCGACTGATCCACTTTTGCAATGGAACGCGATTGCCTTTTTTTGCAAAACAATAGCGTCAAACAAAGCTTTCAACTATTAAAAGGCTTGTATTCAAGATATTTTCTCTGGAAAAGCCGCCCATGACACAGTAATCACTCGTGACGGCGGTAGCGTACGTACGTACCCCCCCACACACACGCGCACACGCGCACACATATACACACACGTCGAGCTTGACGGCAGAAAATAAACTAGGTTCTAAGCGAGAACATGGATCTGATATTAGGTAAAAGTGGGTAAAAGCTCCAAGTTTCCTAACAGCCTTTAATGAGAGAAGTACAAGCGCGAGGAGGAGTTAAATGACGAGAGAGACAGGCTATATACGCATATATACACACGCGCGCAAGGGTACACACACGTACTTTCAAGGTACGTGTAACTATAAAAGCGAAAGAGAGAATTTCCACCTACGAAGAAAATAGCAGATTGATAGCATTGTGCGCTTCGTACTAGTATGCTCGCGCACGCGTATTCGCCCGTACGTCTGTGTGCGTGTGTGTGTGCGGCAAAGCTTGGAAAATCCTATTACAGAGTGCAAAAGGTACGTATACTCGCGTACAAACTGCCGCGTATACACGTGCGATCGCGCATGAAAGCGAGAGAGGATCGGAGCGTAGGAGTTTACAAAGCAGTGAATGAACGTGAGCGCGTGTACGTAGATAGCCGCGGCGTGCTGCATGCAGCCAAGGAAAAATGATCGAGCCAACAAGGTGGATTAAAACAATAAATTGAGCGAACCGAACTTTAAAAAGCGGATGCCTGTATACATATATGAAAGGTTTTTTTTCCATCGCGAAAGTTTGATTCAAAAAGATGTGACGCACATACGTATTACGCGAATGTTTATACCCTCGCTATGTTGTCACGTAATACACTTTGCCGCGTATGAAAATTGCACGCACCAAAAGAGTAATAATAGATCACGCGTTGCTTGCAAGTGCGCGAGTCTTGGATCAGCTGCAATGTCACCACCTACTCGTTCGTTTTCCATAGCGCGGTAAGAGGCATAAAAAAAAATTGACGAGCGCCACGCAACTCGAAGAAATCATTTTCAACGGAAACCGACGCAACTCCCTTTCTCGCTCTAAAATATCTAATCCCTCGGCGTGGGCAGATTATAACGAGATGAATATAACGAACATCCTCCGCGTAAAAAAGCATCTCGAGACGGGATTATATGCGCACGGACAATGCAAAACGGACGCAGAGACGTACAACCCGCATAATATCCTAGGCATAATTACGTGTAGCACGCATAAAATGTATCCTTATAATAAGACCCACTGCAGTGCGTTTGTGTGAGTCTGTGCGTGTGTATGTTTTATACCGAGCGATAAAATCAAAAACAGAAAGCGATTCATTTCTCATATGCACACACACTGCGTGAGCACCGCAATGTATGCGATTAGTAATGACACGCGAGTACAACTGCAATAGCAGCAGGCAGTGCGGCGAGAGCGAGAGAAAGATCGTGCTAGATCTTATAAATCATAAAACGGAGGATGCTGGGAAGCCCATATTGTAATCGTGCTTCATACACGTGCTGCACTTGCACAGTCGTACGTACTGTTCTATCGCGGCGCGAGATGCTTTGTACGCGTTAGAGATGAACTAGATTGACTCATCAGTGCGTGGTACTGAGTTAGAGTCGAGAGGTTTTTTATTCCAATGACCAAGAGAAAAATGATGGAATGAATGTTCGTACGATCGATTGACCTTTCGATTCGATTGCAGCCATAATGCTTATAGTCATTCGAATAAAACTTGGCACAGAGCGAGCTTCGTAATTTAAATAATTAAGAGCATACATATAGCTATAGCAAAAATAATCATTCGGTATAATTAAGCACATCCCATACATTTTTTCGCACGCAACATATGAAAGAAAGATCCGATCAATTATGCTTTTTATATCTGTCGATCACGAGGTAAATTATTCGTGAAATTTAAGTTCGAAAATCGCTTGTTTGTACCGTGCGGCATAATATAAATATATTCGTGCTGCATATCTTGAGATAAGTTGCTTTTTTGAATAATACAACTTTTTCTCATTGCCTAAAGCCGATGCATACAAGAAGACGAGAGAGAAAGAGACACGGGGAATCGTACATCGGATTTCTTAAAAAAATAAAAGTTAATTACTTTGAAATCTCTGAATCGTTATTAAATGCACCGCGTGGTCGGTCGGGCGCGCGCGCGACGGAAAGAAAGCTGCCTTGTAAGAATACGGTAAACTTCAATCGCGTTGCACAAGAGCGTGTAAAATCGTCACTCACGCGCGCGCGCACACACACATTACAGAAGCAGTTGAATCGTTGAAAAACGGATAAAACCAGACATACGGGTCAATCCCGGAGTGCAGGTGTGTGAGTGCGAGTGTGTATGTGAGTTTGCGCGTACGCACGTGCGTTTCGACCACGACCTCACCTTGGCACTCTGGGCGCGTGCGCGAGAACGACAACTTCATCTTTGCGCGCGCGAGAGAGCAAAGAAACGACCTTGGTGTTTTAGCCGTGCTTTGTAGCTCCGAGATTCAATGCACAATGTCAACCTGCAAAACATGCATATCTGCTTGTGTTCATTGAAGCCGAGGAAAACAAAACTGAAACATGACAGAAGTAAATCGTAGTTAGGGAAGGACAGGGAAAGAAAGTACATGCAACGACTGCGGATTAATGAGAATTTACGAAGGTATGAGAATATCCTTTTTTGGTAAAAAATGAGTTGACCCAAAGATTCGTAGTGAAAAGTTTCGAGTGTGTGAAAAAAATTAACATCTCTTGCTGCGTGGCTAAATATCATACTACAGTGGCTCGAGAACACAAGAAACCCTCGCTCAATGGCCCTCTTATTTGCAGCTCTAAGTACGGAGTCACGAGGATTATTGAGATACATCGTGGTATAATAGTGGAGGCTCGAGAACGAGGCAGATACTCTTCTCTCTTTCTCTCTCTCTCTCTCTTGTGTCTGTACATGATACTTTAAATGGGTATAAATCGTGGCTTTGAACGCTTCCGACTTGACCATAATTACACAAGGAGAAACTTCAATAGACGGACCTTTTTCTCTGTCTTTCTCCAAATAGCTTTTGCATGAACTATTATGTAATGAAGGATAGACTCGAGCCTTGTCAAAACAAATCGACGCAAGGTATCCGTGTAAAGAGCACTTTATTGTTATTATTATATTTTTGTTTGCATCCAGACTTTTCATTCGGGTACGAATGAAAAGCCAAATTAAAGAAAGGAGTGTACTTTCGTTCGTTATGAGCGCTCCTCTTCGTCAAAAAAACTAGCTCGAATTTCTATGATCTCTTATTTCTCGAGTAAAAGCAAAACAAATATAGACGTAATACTCTCGTGTCATGTGCGTTATGCGCACGTAGTCGCAACGAGTTAAATCGAGCTTGTACTTGGAAAAAAGAAGCTAAGAGGACGAAACACGCGATCGATTATTTTCTCATAATGCAAGTATATTGACGTAACCTGAATGTATATTCACACTTTTCGTACGTCGTCACAAGGGGCAACAGCTGGAAGATGGATGATATTTTAAGCTGATGCGATACACGTGCGATGCGCACGCGCGCGAATTCGCTCGCGATTTTTTTCGAAAGGGAAAACCCGAGCGAGTCGCCTCGAAGTGTGTTTTAATTAGACCCATCCGATTCCGAACATTGAATATTTTCTATAACGTGAAAAATTACGTAACATCGTCGTAACGTCGATGAAACCGTTAGCCGATGTCACAGGTGCGATTCGAAATAGACGCGTCAACACAACGAGCAGGACGTTTGTTTTTTGGTGCAGAAAATCCATTGCGAGAGTTCAATATTTGCCCAATAGAAGCAGGAAGTTGTTGGTATTTCGCAAAGAAACTCAATCTTTACTCTGTTGATTAGCGCATATTGCGCGTCTCGCGTTATCCTACAACGTTAAACATTTTATGGATTTTTTTTGTCTAATATTGGTTGTGTAAAAACGCACGGCACGATTTACTTAAGTGCGTGTAACTTTATTAAACTGCAACCTTTGGATTTCCTTCGTATACAGATTTTTTCATTTTTTTTTCTTCGTTTTTCATGGATTGGAAATTGGAGTTTGTTGGTTCGATGTTGATTCGATCGTACACCTCGGCGAGAGCCGAGGCAATCAATCATCTTTGAAAACAACTCTGCAAATCTCTTTATAGACAACACACACACACACACACACACACATCGATGACTGGAGAAAACACTTCACGAGAGAACGCCACCCATAATTCGCACTCGCATGTTTATCGGCGTAAAAAGTACACCGTAGGGTGGTCTCGCTTATTTTATCGAGCGCGTACATATACACTTGGCGCAGGTTCGCGTGGCGTGCGCGCGTATATAAAAATCTGTCGTGCGAGCATGAAAGACTATTTATCACGTTCTGTACACACACGCTCTATATAAATACATATCTTTACTCGCTTTTTTTTATATGATTATTTATACCTGATCGTCTTGGGTTTTTTTTTGCTCTTACTCGCTCATTTCATCTGGAAGAGCGAAACGAGATATTCTATTATTATCGGACGACACGTGCGACGTTCGTTAGAGCTTGTCCGTATGCGTCGCCGAGGAATCTGAAAAATCAATTTCTGCACGAGCTTCAGGAAGCATATTCAAGTAAATGTCGCTTTATGCAGCACGTATAATGCTCGCAGCTCGCTCATGGCGCACAAAGATGAATTGTAAAGCTCGTTCCTAATCTCTCTCCCTCTCCGGGGTATATTATATCCTCTTGAAAAGTCCTTTCGCGCTCTCGAGCACGACCAAGGTGTATTGAAGTGCAGCGCGCGCACTCGTAGTATATAGTAGTAGGCGTTATGTGCATGCTCTGTGCGCGAAAAGGACAAAAGTAAAAGAGCTCGTCTCGTTGCGCTCCGTGCGCGCGCGCGAGTGTTAAAATTATAGGAAAAAAACGTGCATAAAATAGCGAGGAGATATACGCCTACGTAGGCGCTATATAAGCTTACTTTCGCGCCGGTGGGTCTCTTTCTTTCTCTCGTTGCATTTATACGTACATTTTAGCGAAAGCTTGTGCTGCTGCTGTTGTTGCTGCTGCTGCCTCTTCTTCTTCTTCTTCTTTACCTCTCTACGCGTGCGAGAAAAAGATACTGCTCGCATAGAATCTCTGGGAGAGCTGCCTCGTGTCTAGCTACATGTGCGCGCATTATTTATATAATGCATATGGTTTCAACTTTGTGAACCACTGCTCTTAAGCATGCATACGGCGTTCTAACCATCGCTGCTGAATGCCCAAATAGTCGAGAAAAATGGAAAATTTAGTGTGCTCGACAAAAATAACTCGTCATCTCGATCTTATTAGTATAGAAAATATTTTTTTTATGCTCTTCTAAGCTAGTATATTATTATTATTTTCTTTTTAAATTTCTTCGTCACCGCAAGTAATAGAGAACATAAATTAGCAAGTTTAGCTGTTAATATTTTTAAATAAACTAATAATTATTCAGCACTTTTAAAACTAAAAATATCACTACTGACAAAATTCTAATGCTCGCCGACTCAATCTTGAACTTACGACGACTTTATTTCGTGCCAGCTTTTATTGAATAAAAATCATTGTCCGCTTCACGAACAAAATTCTTCAATCAAGATTTTTTATTGACGGGCCGATGCGCGTAAGCAGAAAAATGATTGAATTAGCTCGCAACGATAAGCGTATGCACGCATCGAGCTGCAAAGGTCGAAGACACTTTGATTCGGAATCGGTGAGACGATCTTGTAAAGGTGCGCGCTCGTGTTGTAAGACCATTTATATAAATATGAAGTACACTCGTACGTACTGAAAACAATTTTGCATCGTTAATTCTTGGCTGCATGTGAACGAACAAGACAGGCTTTCGTTGTGTGCTGTTGTTTGGCATGCAACTAGTTTACCAACACACACTTAGGCCACGTACATAAGCAAGGCATATAGGAAGTCTCGTAAAATCGCGCACGTGCACCTGTTTCATCGCCTGCTTTATACCTTTTCTTAGAAAATGTGATTATATCCCTCTCTCAAGCTCGTCGAGAACTAGACTCGGTATAAAACGTACGTGTGCATGTGTGTGTGTGTGTGTGTATCACACAGTTTTGCACTCAACCCAACGCGATTCTTTTATTTTTTACAAAGCTCTATACAGTGAGCTACTGCCTCAAAGCTAGTTCCTTTTAATCGTGCAATTTACACACGGACTCGTTTGGAACGTGAAGTAATAATCTTTGATTGATATGTCTGCTCTGGGCTTGTAATACTTTTAAGCATCGAACGCATTATACACGCATGCGTGAACGCAGTAAAGATCCAAATCGACTGCACGGTTTTTATTTAAAGTAAATGCATACCAAATTTAAGAGTTGAGTAGTAATCTTTTGAAGACGATTCAATCGAACAAAAAGAAATATTGGTCATGAAAAACTACAAATATAACTAAAATATATTTAAAAACAAGGACAATAATATAATTTAAGTATCAATTAAAGACTCGTGAGTGTTACCGTACCTCGTAGATCTTGAGTTAATTTGCTTGAATCAATATCGAAAGTTTGAATAGAATTATAGTTCAAGTACTTACAAGTCTCTTTTCATACTATGGCTCTAGATTTGATAATATTAGAAATAAGCGCTGCACTGAAAAGTATTGCATTATCAAAAAGACAAAGCTCAATGATCAGGCATAAAAAATTCTCACGGTAGAATTCATATTCAAGGTAGATGGCTACGAGAATATCCAAATGTATAAAAGAGCTCGAAGAGAGAGAAAGAGTTGCGGTTCGACTCGTGGAAGGATTGAATGCTCCGATAGATCATTGCTCGATCGCGCAGGGGGGAAACCGTTTCAGGTATATATGCGCGCGCGAGCTCGCTCGGAATGATTTATGCTACGAAGGCAACGAGCCTACAGCTCGTGTCCAAATCCCAGATTTCTTTCAACGAGAACGGCAAAAAAGATAAGCTACTGTGCGCTATTGGTACATATATACGTATATATACCTCCGTCAGCTAGGCTGCGCGCTGCAAAGAAAGTTCACTGACCTATTGGCGAATACATGTGCTCAGCTCGCGAGCATTGCACGAGGAGATCGTTGCTAGCTCGCTCGCATTAGGGATTACGCAAAAGAGGTATATAACGTCGTGCACTCTGGTAACGCGATCGTATCGTCGTCGTCTTCGTCGTCGTAGTCATCGCCTTCGCATAAGGCAAAAAGTCATTTTCCTCGCGACATTTAAGTCTGCTCGATACGTACATGCATGTGTACGAAATATTACGCGCGATGCATCGTGACCGATGTGTGTGTGTCTATGCATGTGAACCGATTGCTTACGTGTGTACCTACTCTCGAGACGTGCCTTCGGTACCCACATATAGAACTGCGAAAAGAGAGATGCGGAAAGCTTCGTAACAGGCAATAATTTTCAAACGACTGTATAAGTGTCCGCTGCTGCTGTGCGGCGAGAAAAGCATCACGACTCGTTACGCGTGCTATCACTGACACGATAACGAACTGACCTAATGACGATAAAGGAAAAGGAAAACATAACCGCACGCAGCTCCGACAGATACAACGAAATGACTCATAGAAATATGCGCACACGTAGCATCGATTTTCGTAAATTACTCGTACTATATTTGTACTGTGCACGTGTGCGTGAGCGCGCACGACTTACCAAAGTCCGCACGTTTGCCGCGTAGGAGATGGGATTTTTCGACGCCCGATAAAAGTTTTTGTGACGTAAACGACAGTTTTCAGTTATAAAATCTGCACGAGTTAACTCCACCACACGTGTGCAGCGGAGAAAAGGAGGCAGAGACGATTTGTGCATGTCAGATTATGCAAATGGACCGGACCAACGCGCGCGCGCACACACGTGACGATTGTGTGCATGCGTGCGCCGCGTCGATACATAATATGCAAGGGACGTAATCTCCCTGGCCGATCGGCGTTACGGAGAGAGCATTAGGAAGAAAAGTACTCAACGTTGTGCTGCGCAGCTCACACCGCGAGCCGAGCTTGTCGTTCGACAAAATCGGCCAAATAAACTTTTCGACAAACGAGCTTAGAGCCGATTTCGTGTCGATCGCCAACCGAGGACTATGAAGATATCATAACCCGGCGCACGGGCTTGCGTCACGCACGATACGATCTTTCCGGCATGTTATTTGTGTAATGCGCGCACATGTAATGACATTATCGCGACTCGGATTGACTTGATGAAAATGATTAACGTCGGGGAAAATAACTCGAATCGAGCAGGTTGGAAACAAAAGTGGTAATTGAGAAAATCCCCAAATTCTCGTGCGATGTAGAAGAATCTCAAAATGACTACTAGTTGCCAAGTCAAACAGAACGAACGCGTGCAATATTAAAATTTCTCGCTGAGATCATATTTTGAACGTATGTGCAGTTAATTCTACTTCCTATAACCTATGGAAATTAAATTTTTAGTGTTGTTGGAATTTTTTGTAGCAAATTTTGATCCACGTAAGAATGTATGAATGCGTAAAATTTAATCTCGATCGAGCAAGAAACATGAACATTGCGTCATAGTTTAGTCAATCAGAGTCTAGAAAAAAAAAACCAAAGGCTTATAAATCTCGATTCACGATTATTTTCCCTTTGAACTCGTCAACTAAAATTATACGTAATCGAGTGCAAAAAGGTATAGTAAGAAAGCTTATGTTTTTTTTGTAGGAATAAAATTTTAAAATCAATAGATCTATTTTCTTAATTCCATTATTTCAAAAAATGTGGAAAATTACCAAGATGGTAAATTCATACTTTATTAAGTATGTGCGGTTTTTCGACAATTGCAGTTTTCTAAATATGTCGTATTTACCTAAGTTGATAAATCATAAAAGTGGTTTGATGAAAATCAACGAATGAGAAAAAAATTACCGAATTTCTTTATATTACAGAAGTATACTTGAATAGCTTGATTCAAGTCTTGTATTCGCAATACGTAAGTAGGTTCATATCATGCACAACCGCGCGTCGATAATTCCACCTGACACGGCTCGTGCATGCGCACGTACGCAACAAATCTGAGACTCTTGTGTTTATACGCGTATCGGACTTCAAAATTGAACTGTACTTACGTATCGATACGATTGTGTCTGAAAGACGTAAAGTAAACCTAAAACCTATAAACATACCTTGCAATATGGCGCGATGAAATTTTTTGCTCAAGTTTCGCGTTATTAATTATGAGAGTCAAGTAACGTTTGCTCTGAATACTTCACTGGGTAATTGTTATTAAAAATTCTCATTAAGAACTATTCATTTTTCATGACACTACGCCGCAAATATTTTCCAATTAAATAATATAACCTAAAAAAGGCCTAACCTTTTTTTTCTAAAAATTTAATCATAATTCGGTGTTACATAAGTGGCAGAACATGCGTATATTGCCTTATATCATTGCTATGAGGAAAATTATGAACAATCGTTAAAATACCATTGTGGTTAAAATATAGCAGGCAGTGGCGTTTGTGTGATTCCCCGAGAGTGCATAAACTTTCGAATGTCAGAAAAAGCAAAAGAACGCTTATAAGCGCCTGTGCACGCGTTGTGCCGGAACTTTTTCATTAATTAATATATCAGAAACGGGACGTTACGTCGCGTACACACATAAATTCACGCGCACAAGACATTCAACAAGGTAAGTATGCATACACACAAAGTCCATGTCCGTCGGCGTCCTTCGTCTTAGTGAAATTTACCTTTCGAAACGTGATTTTTGCACTGAGGGATTACGCGGGAGACATCATCGTGCGCGGTTACGCGAGCAAACGAACCTTCAATTAAACCTGCAATTAAATTGAGGTAATGCAAATTCGTTTTCCTTTGTGTGTTTGTCGTCGTTGAGCTGTACGCATTTACTTATGCTCATTCCAGGTCACGTAGTGGTCATTAATAGAAATAGCGTAGTGTACCAAGTCAAGTTGACATAATGCGCCATTGATGTATTACGTAGATTAGCAACTGTTGGGTTAAAAAACTATATTAATGATTGTTTTACTTCTATTTATCTCTTGGAACCACTTATGATATGCATACGTTTTCGACTATAGGAAACCAGTTTGTGCATAAACACTGTCGAATATACATATTTATCATTCTCTATTTTTTTTTTTTTTTTTTTTTTTTTTTTTTTNTTTTTTTTTTTTTTTTTTTTTTTATTGAACTTGGTCGATATAACATTTTTAGTAAAAAAATTTTTAATCAAACGGTAAAGTGTCTCTTCGATCCTTCTCTTCTTTCAATTCCTCTCTCCCTAAAATCTGGCACATATACGTGTAACCAAACACGTCACGATCTACATAAATTTAAATAAATCAATCGGCGATCTAATGCATCGACGTCATGCATGAATTATAATATCCATCGTTGAGTGTTTATAAGATGTCTCTGCTGCTTTCTATTCTATGATAATGATAATCTTGGCGTGCGGTGCATGTATTTTTTTCCATCCAATCTGGCCATTTAAACGGCACATACACATACACAACGAATCTTTGAGATGTGAGAGCATATCCTTGAATTCGTGGAGAGGAAATATTTTTGCATGCGCATAAATTAGATAAATGACCATGTGCCTCAAGAAGCATTCTTGAATCCAATTGAAGATTGATTTCCAATTTCATTCTGATGGATTTGATCAAAGGAAAACAATTATAATAAATTGAAAAATTATCTCTTTGGAAAGAAATTATTCTAAGTAAACAAAACCAAGGATTTTGTTTCAAAGCGCATATAAAATAAAACTTAGTAGTTACTATTGCCCAACATCAAACGAAATAACTATTCAGCAACAGAAATTGACTAACCAATACGTGAAAATATTAAAGTTTAACTGAATTTTATCAAATAATCGATTTTGCATGGAACAATCAAGTTGAATGACCTGACATTTTTGAAAACTGATCGAAAATGCAATCTCTGCTGAACATGTAATTAATTATCTTCTGAAATGGTCGAATTTTTTGACACTTAAAACCGATTTAACGACTGCGTTGGTTAATTGAAAATTATAAAATCACGTGCCATTCGACACACTATTATAATACGATGGTATATGCACATTTAATAACCAGATACTTTCTCATTTAAATAATGCTTGACATAAGCGACAGATTGAATAACAACCACAAAGAGATGAAGCTCGCGTCAATTAGTCTCTCGCGAAAATCTCTTGTCTTTCCGGCAAGAGCTGCGAACGCGTTATTAAGCCGAGATGTTTTTTCTCTAATAAGTGCCACGCGCATAGAAGAATCGTCCAGTGTCCTAAGGAGCACACACAAGAGTGAAGAGCTCATGTACAAACGCTAATGGCGTCATTTGCGGCTTCAATTATTGCAAGCGCACTCGGGCGCGCCGAGCCGCATATAGTACTCGACCCCTTCCAAGTGCGCAATTATCATTTTTTACTTTTTGCCCGCAAACGTGTAGTTGAGTTTTTCTTGGTCTCTCTGTTACTCGTTATTATTATCAACGCGTCTCTACTAGGATCTCTCGAGGTCAAATTTTGCGTCGGTCCATCTTTTCAGCACAAACGATATTTTTCAGGCTTTGCGAAGATACGCGACGAAATATGAATAGGCGGTGCACGTGACCGTCGCAACTTTAGAAAGTTTCTTTTCGTTTATAATTTTATTCACTACGGATTTATTCAAATCATTCGAAAATTGTATCAACCTCTCACTCACTTTGTCGTGAGCGTGCTTATACGCACACGTATGCATGAAAAATGCAGCAATGCAAATGAATTCTCACAAAGAGCAAATTCGAGTCGAAGAAAAAAAGTAACGAATAAAAAATCATAATAACTTTCTCGAGGATAATGCAAGACTAATATGATATGTAGGTGTGAGTATAAAGTACACGCAAGTTATACGTAAAAAAGCAGGATCAACTGGAAATTTGGTGTAAATCTGACTCACTTTCAGTTCTTGTATTTCACTCTCTTGGATTTCACACTCTATACTTTGGCGTGTCATCGAACAACGTTGTATATTGAATAAAAAAAGAAAAAAAAGAAATAAAAAAAAAGCGACAGCGCGTGTATGGCACTCCCAGAACTCTGCGACGGTTATAAGAATCCTTTTGGACCAAGAGGTTGAAATCGTAAATAACACGATTGTATTTCGGCTACATTTAAAGTCCGAAAGCTCTTCTTTACACAAGCGTCTAAGAGGTAGGGTTCACGAAACCTCAAGAATTAATAATATATATTGTAACTTTGTTCTCGATTCATTGCATCGGATGATTTGTGTGATCTTCAAAAGTTTTCAGGTTTCGGTAAGCGTCATTAGCAGCGAATTCGGGCTTTTTTTATTGATTTTTAGAATATATGTATCCAACCATAATTAAAATCATGCAAATTCGATACTTTTCGTAAAATCGAAAATGTACTGCGCGCGTCCATTGCTTTTCCCTGCTCGTTGTACCTCCGTATGGGTATCCTTCTGACACACTTTATATGCCCGATCGTAATAAAATAAGGCATTGTATGGTACTTTGAAAATTTCACACAATTATACCCGTGCATATAAGAAAATCGGGCGCGCGGCGTTGGTGTTTATAAGTCGCCGAGCTTATACGCGCCGAGTTTTCCTAATAAATTACCGTAACTCGGGAGTAGCTCCTACCTATTTGCATTGTTTGCGGTCACAGCGCACAGTATATAGCCAGCAAGGAGAAGGGAGGAAAAAAATACAAACGTCTGTGGCATAATTTCACGCTAAGTGGGCTATAATGTCTTCTGTCTTTTACTTTGCGTTCGAAACGTATACGCGCACGAGCGTATACTATCGTAGGTGGTGAATGACGAGCGTTGCGAGATGTCTGTGAGTGTGTGTGTGCGAATAAATTTTCGTATGTAAGCGCATTGAGAATTTCAGCGCACGTACGTATGTATACGTATACATTTTTCATCGAATAAACTGGCGCGCGCGTATCAATTTCAATTGAATGTATTAAAGCTCACCGATGCTCGACCAAGTTTATCGAAGCTCAATGGATTTATTCGACTCGCTTTAGCCTAATGACCTCTTGGAGACGGAACCTATATATTGTTTGTATCATTCGTCGAGGTCAACGATTCTTTTTTTGTCTATCTTTTCTCATTACTATATACAACGGACGTACAAAGTAGAAAAAATGATCATTGATGCTAAGTTATCGTAAAGACTTGTCGAAAAACAAAAGAAAGAGAGTTGATTTAGTGTATAGTCGCTTACACAGGCAGTCGAGCATGCAGTCACGCGACATTAAAACTTGGATTCGGCCAAACCAGTGACGATTCAAATGTAACGCATAGGCGCGTAAAGCCTGCATACACATACACGTTTCCAGGTACAATTTATGATCCTTATGCATGATTCACGATTCGAGAAAAAAAAATTGAGAATTTATTTGTTCCTATTATTGCGACATTGAACTTGTACGAGCCGAAAACCTGTCCTATTCACGGCACAAATAATGCAGTTTATTGGACGTTTCGTTTGAATTTGAACATTTCAATATCTAATATTGTTCGCTTATCCAAATGTCAAAAAATATATAAGCTAATTTTAATACCTATTGACGTATAAAAAGCAATAATAACAAACCATATACCAGAACGATCACCATAAACTGCTCAAGTTATAATAATGAGTGTGAGTTCTAAACGAATTCTTCGTTGTCGCGAGGTATTATTTAAATGCAAAAAAACTACCACGGACGTCGACGATGAGAAAGCGAATTTATTATTTTTCATCCCATGGACTCTAAAATCAAATCTTTATCAGAGTTTCGTAAGAATAATCAAGTACTTGTTTGGGTGAAGCAATTGCGCATCGCGTGTATTAGAAACATGACAGGACAATTAGTAAAACTGCATCAGATATATAAACATCTGTAAATGTAGAGAAGCTATGCGATATACTCGACCAGGACTGCTGTCGTATAAGCTGACGATGCCACTTCGACTCGTAATCATTTTATTAATGCCACACGATGTAAGCCAATGAGTCATTTGTGCAACATTTCGTACGCGATGCGAATTTTATCAAAATAATTTTTCGAGGAGTTTGTGAAAATTCGATGTTTATAAGAGTTAGCACGTCGCGTGCCGTGAATGCGTTCTTTTTAAATATTGTTTGCTTTATTCACATAATACGGTGCGATGAAAGCATCGCGAATGTTCAGTATGAACAAAAAGTTCATATCATGTCAGAATAACAGTTGAGTGTTATTTACTTACAGCCAGATGATTCAGAAAGTTCGACTTAAGATTTTCAACGTACCTGTAACATAAAGAATTGCCATTAGGGATATTTACAATCATCATTATGTTCGTATCGATTTGTTGTTTTAGATAAATCAGAAATCTAAGTTTAGTCTCTGCAATAAAAAAGTCTTAATGCGAAACTGAACTTGGAGAAATTGCAAAGGAACATAATCGCTGCAGCTCGCCTGCCGATTAGTCTCTGTAACTTTGAAGCGTACACACACGCGGAAAAGCCACACACAAAACGATAATGACCGACGGAACATGCTCGCGTACAAGCCCAATAAGTAAATGTACTGCGCCCGTACACGCAATAACGTCGAGGAAGGAAAAAAATATATCTAAATTATATCGACGACAATGCTTGCGCGTGGCCGCGTAACAAGACACTCGAGAGTTACGATAATGTTTCTTCTTCTTCTCTCTCGCGAATCGTTTAGCCAGCCGGAGCACGTGTTCCTTTTTCGGTTAAGCTAAAAACCAAGCAACAACGGTTTACATTCTTCGACCTTATCTATCGCAATTCTAATAACTTCTGCTTATCGGTGTCGTTTTTCAAACTCCTGCATAAATAAATAGGCATTAGTTGATTCGATAATTTGTTCATTCGGTTCAGGCTAACGGACGCTAACTTGTAGTTGTTTTTTTAGTCGACGTTAATTACTCACGCGGACTTGTTCATGTTTTTCAAAAAAAGTGTTGCTCGGTCGGGACTACGCACGAGGACTTTAAATCTTCCTGTAACTTCTCACCCACAAAGTCGTTCGTTTATGAATCACAAACCGTTAAAAATAAGATGAACGAGGCTTCTCTTAGGGCACTAAATGAATACATATATCACACTTCACGCTCGACCAAAGCTAATAAAAATATATCTCTACACACTTATACGTGGAAAAGTTGGCAAACACACAAAATATCGACACGAAGCCTCTAAAAAGCGAACGAACATTAAAAACTTTCTATCCCATTGTTTATTTACACGGAGAAATAGCATCAGTCGTCGAAAAAAAATACGTGCTCTCAATTTGCATAAAATAAAAAATGCGCCGATATCGCGATGACTTACATAAAGTTTCAAACGCGTCTTATTTACTACTTGGTCATATCATAGCAGAAGAAAGCCACGAGCCTATACGACAACTTTTCATCACGACGTAGCTTCTCCAATAATCACCTCGTACGTCAACGTGCACACACTGTACGTACACACATAGACACACACGTGAAACTATAGCGCTTACATATATCGCGCGAAAGAATCGCAAATGCTTAAATAAAGAAAAAAGCCAGCCTTATAGCGCGCGACTTTCTAAATATATTTCTTTCAACGCGCCACAATCTATACATAAGGCATGCACATAGAGACGAGGGAGCGCGCGAGCTATATAGCGAGTCAGCGCGCAGTGCACATGCAGAGAGAAAAGACAATGGCCTTTCGATATCGAGCCGATACTTCCTGGCTGCTGGGCAATTTCGAGAGGGAACGTTAGATGTGTCTAGGTACCGAGTCGATGTGCAGTGCCCGCGTGTTCGTCTATACATACACACACACACACACTTACACACATGCAAGCACGTATATATGTACATATAGGGAACACCATTAAAGCAAGTGTTAGGACACGATGCTTATTTTGTTTGGCTCGGTGCGCGCGCGCGCGCCTACTGCACCTGGTTTAATACAGAACTTTTGCGCGAAAGTGCTTTTCTCACGAGCGCGAATATATGAGAGCAATTCTTCGTAATATAAAATTCGTGAGCTTGTATACGGGGCTATGTACGCGATGCATGTAGGCTAAACATTACCCTTACATGTGTTATTGTTCTTTCGTGCTTTTCTATTTTATTCATATTTTCCGTGGAACATTTTGGTTTATAAGTTTCGGTTCTTGGAGAAATTCGATGTTGAACGTGTTTTGTTTTGCATGGTAAATCTATAATTGCTCTCGTAATTTTTCAAATTTTATTCTACGTTGACGAAAGGAAAAAAATATTATTCATGACACTTTTTAAAAAGAATACGTGATTAATTTCAGTAAAATTCAGTAGTTGTTTATTACGGTCCATTTTAACCGCGGATCATGTATCCTTAAGTCTCAGGATCGAAACTAGGTGGCATCGATAAGATCATTCAATACAAAGTCTCGTGCCAAGCATTTACTTACTCGATCATATAATTTATTTTTAAAAAATGACTAAAAAGTATATCCTTTTCCTCTCCTGCTCGAGACTAAAAAGCTCAAAATCGTTGTATCGAGAAATCTAACAACGCACTGAAACCGATGAAAAATTGTCTGGGCGCGCGGCCGCAATTACCGTTTTTATGCTCGCTAGCAAAGCAACAATAGACTGTTGCAGGTCTGGCGTACGTGTGTATAGTCATATGCGTGTAGTATATTTCAACGCGACGGTGCAAAAAAGTGCTAAAGCACACTGTCCTCGGGATACAATCATCGGAATTCACGCGGATGTATATCCACGTATACGCTAATGCTGATAGTGTATGTGTGTGTGCGTGTGTTCAACGTACAACGTACTAAGCCAATCATTTTAAGTGAGCAATTTTCTGCCAGCTTGTATGCACAGACACATGCACACACACTTATACACGCGTATAAGCTTGGTCAGAATAGATGTACTTAGATATGTATACATGGACGCAAGAGGATAATGCAGCGCACCGTGCACACGAATTCTCGCCGCACCCCAAAAAAGAGCACACCCACTGCCGCGTCTACATCGTCATCGTCGTCGCTCGGTACCGATAACAGCGCTACTTCTTTGTTTCAACGGATTCGTAGATATTTTCAAATATCGTGATTAAGAATGTCTCGTAAGGTGCATCGATTATACAGCGAGGCTATTACGTCAGAGCTGAATAATTACTGAAAAACCAGTGCCGCACGACGAGAAATCTTTTGTGACTCGACGTTTAATACGTCGCGCACTCGTAGAAAGGGTGAACACGGCGACTGCCTGGATTACGAGCAGATCTACTCTTTTCCTTTGATTTTTCTCGCTGAAATAATTTCTCCGCTGGTAGTTGCACAATTTTGACAGCAAAGCAATGAGAATTTATACACGAAGAAAATAGCTAGTATGTATACATATGTATCATAAGCAGCTGTACAGATACGTACAACTGACATGAAAAATCATAAGAGAGACAGACTGACGTTAAATCACTAATTTCGTAATAAGGCATAATTACATCTAAGCGTAATTTATTTGTCCATCAAAAGTTTCCAATTCGCATGAACGTATTATTATAATAACAATCGTATAATTCAGAGTCATGAATTGATGCAGAGGGCGAAATACAAAGTAATATATTATAATGCAAAAATGATAAAAATTAAATAATATCATGTGCCGAGTAATCGTAGCCTCGAGTGCTCATTCTTAAAGATGTATGTCTGTGTGCATGCTGTATTATACATACGAATTGTGTGCGTGTGTACATATTACGTCGAAACGTAATTTACCATCCCGAGTACAATACAAAGGAGCGAGTATTGAGATTTTGCGAAGATTATTTCATTAGCTTTCGCAAAAGAATAACGTCACATGATACGCATAAAGTAACAAGTTAGGCACACACGTATATTATGCAGTGTGTGTATCGAAGAATGACATTTTGGAAAGTTGAAGGCAAGCATTGGGTGGCACATCCGTTTTTCTTTCATGCCACAGTCATGCAGTGTTTCGTTTTTTTTCTTTATTTATTTTTTTTTCAATATAATAATAATTAAAAATAATTATCGTGCATCGAAGGAAGGAGGACTTCTTTCGTGACCTTTCAATTCATTCAAGCTTCTCAAAGTGTTAAGGTACAAATGCAGACGTGCAAAAAATGTACTTTCAACGTGTGTAAATAATAAAAAGTACGACTGCCTATAAAGGTTCTTCTCATTCGATTCTCTCTCTCTTTCTTTCCTTTCCATGATCGTACGTGCTTGCTTGCGAATGTGTGTTTTTGATTTACAGCGACGGTGCCCATTATTCTGGACCGCTGGCCGCAGTTTTCGTCCTCATCTCCTTATTCAAGTGCAGCTCGCTCGTTCCAGAGACCTCTTTTCAAGCGAAAAAAAATTTGCTTGCACTGCAATGTCCCGTTTCGTATTTGAGGTATACATTCGATTCAAGTGGTATATGTATATGCACTTTACGTTGATTCTTAAGATAGCTCGTCGATCTTTCTTCAATACTTTGACTTACAAAATGTCGACACTTGAAATTAATTTGTAGAAAAATAAATTTTTATGCTTTATAATTATCTATTTAGTTGGTGGCCCTTAATCGATTCCAACATCAAAGGATACATAAAATTTAGACTATAAAATAACTTACTAACATAGAAACAAGTCAGATTTGAACATCCGAAGTGTACCTATTTGGTCACATACTAGCATCCATGTAACAACATAAAAATCTACAAAATACACTCGGCAACAAAATTATTGCAACAAAAAAATTCATCGAAATTTTGTCGATTTTCAAATGCTTCTATCTTGAGCTAGATTTAACGTATCGACACGGTTATTTTTAATTTCTTGGAAATTTTGCACCAGGTTCTTCAGAATATTAATGGTAACGGTCACAACCTGGTGCTATAACTAAATCGGTACTCTCTGAATGTTACGACAACTCAGGTGCACTTTGTAAAAACGTAAAACGCCAGAAAGCGCAAAAGAAGAGAAAATTTAACACGAAAATATACGAAAATGGCTCACGCAAACAGCTGTATCTCAGTGAATGATCAAAATTTTGAAGTTTTAAAAAATGCAATGGAAAGGGTACAAAAAATCCTACTCGAAAATATAATACAATTTTTTTCGATTTTAAGCCCCCTTTGAGCCCTTGAAGATGAAAGTACTTAAAGATGAAATGCTACTACGAAGGCCAAAAGTTCCAGTCGCAAAGATTTCGCATGCGACAAGTGCGAGAAGAAATTTGGACATAAATCGACTTTGCTTTTTCACCAAAAGGCAGTTCACGAAGATCGCAAAGACTATGCATGCTAGAAATGTGAAAAGAAATTTAGGGAACGAGGCACTATGATTAAACATCAAAAGATAATGCACGAAGGTCAGAAAGATTTTGCATGTGACAAGTGCGAGAGAAAATTTGGAGTAAAATTAAATTTTTTGAAGCACCAAAAGTTAGTACACGAGGGTCGCAAAGATTACGCATGTGATAAATGCCAGAAAAAGTTCGGACATGAACCGCATTTGCTGATCCACCAAAGGACAGTCCATGAAGGTCGCAAAGATTACGCGTGTGATAAATGCCAGAAAAAATTCGGGTATAAGCATCAGTTACTTTTGCACCGAAAGACAGCCCACGAAGTTCAGAAAGATTTTGCACGCGATAAGTGCGAGGAAAAATTTGGACTTAAGCATCATTTACTTTTGCACCAAATGACAGCCCATGAAGTTCGAAAAGATTTTGCATGCGATTAATGCGAGAAGAAGTTTGGACGAAAATCACATTTGCTTTTGCACCAAAAGACAGTACACGAAGGTCGCAAAGATTTCTCATGTAACAAGTGCGAGAAGAAATTTGGGGATCAAAGCAATTTGAAAACACATCAAAGAATCGTCCACAAAGATAGCAAAGATTTCTCATGTGCTATGAGAGGAAATTTGAAAGTAAATTAGATTTATTAAAGCACCAAAGGACAGAACCTAAAGGCATAACGATCACGTATGTGTCAATTGGGAGAAGAAATGATGATTGACAATTGTAAATATGTGTAGATACTTATGCATAAATATTTCTAAATTCCAATGAGAATTGGAAATGATTGTGTATTACCCGAGCCTCGGGAGTTTACCTATCATTACACACCTTTGCAAACTGATGTCGAGGTGTTTTTTCAAAAATGTTTCAGAGATGTCAAGTGTCGTTTACCAGATAATGCTTGGATATTCTTATAAACAGTTATAACAATTTTTCGTACATATAAAATAAAAATCAGAGTAATTACTTAAACACAAAATTTGCGTGTCTTGGATATTATTTATGTTTGTTGTGTGCGTGTCTGAGTACAAATGCGTAAGAAAGAGACAAGCGTGTCCGAATACAAGAACAACGGTACACCGATGTCGGAGTCGAACGTTGATTTGCAACGAATTCGACGACAGTTCTTTGCTGCATAATCAGAGACATGAGCTATAAGCTACGTCTCAAGAGGAAGAGGAAAGATGCATATTTTACAAATTTACACACATGCGCATTCGCACACACGAATCGCGATTGCAAAAGACAAAAGGTATATATGACAATTCCCTCTCTACCTCTTCAATATACTTCGAGACCGTAGATACATGGGCTACGCCAACGAGAAAAGGGCGTGCATAAGTTACATACGTGCCTGCTATATACGTATACAAAAAGTGCGGGCTGAAAGCAATGCATTACCCTGCAGAAGTGTACATGCATAGAAATGAAAGTAGCTACGTATTTATATGCTCTTTGTGGATGTATAGTTCGTGCATAGTCCAACGTTTTTAAATCAACGCATTGCGCGCTTACGTAAACTGCATTCTGCGCTGTGCAGTGCACGGGTCAAAATTCAACAATGAGCTAATACATTCGGTATAAGCTGCCCGACAGTATAAACATACTTGTACGTCCTCTCGTGGACGACGCTTTGCCTCTTAATAACCTAACATAATAAACCGAACGGAGAACCACATCGTTCGTTTATCATACGCAATGGGGCAACACACCTGTATACATCTTTTTATAGTACTAGTGATATGAGGCGCGCACGCCAACTAATCAAGTGAAAATGACAAATATTAAATTGAAATAACTGATGACTTATAAATATAAACATTTTAGCAAACGCCACCTTTGAGTTTTCCCACTAAAAAAATTATATTAATGACCGACGCGAGATTCCGACCAATCATGAAGCGAGGCGCAGTTACTCCTCGACCAATGAAGTGATGAATAAAACGACTTCACGTGATTTTTTTAAGGAAGGGAATAACCTTTACCTTTTTTATAAACTAAACCAAGTTCCTATCGCTTTTCATTGCCATGACCTCATTAGCTCCAATATAGATTTTACACCTGACACGCTATCCAACACCTCATATGTAAACTTTTAGCCTCCTTATTGAAATGTTACGATATGAGACTAACCTTAAATGATTGTGAATCAGAGTGGCTACTCCCGGTCAGTATCAACCACAGGTTCTAAATGTCATATCGACCTGAGCTGCAGCAAATAGTCAGCAAATGAACAGAGTCAAGATATAATTAATAATGTTCGACCTTTAAACCAGCCTTAGAGTGAACATAGTGGGTACAGACATCTTTTCCTCGACAAATCAAAATTCAATACTTTATCTATCTCTGTTTGAAACTATAGCATTTCGTAAACTAATCGAATTAAAAGCCTTCAAAATTTCAACTTGATACGCATTTCCTACCTGTTTTAATTTTCATAAAAGAAGCTGAAAGCTGTATCTTTGTAAATAATGCATCAATACCAAATGGGACTAGGACCGACGTAGCTTAAGTAAATTTCCAACCAATCAATACATTCTTTCAAGTGCTCGCGCAGATGATGGCATATGTAGATAGTTCTTTGCCGATACAAAGTATAAAACTTTTTTTTTAATTATAACTTACGCATAAAAGAATCACATTGATATACGAGGGAGTGAGACACAACCACATTCGAAAAAGAGAAAGTCTATCAGGAACGATTATAAACATTTTACAAAAATTCAACCGATTGGTTCGCGAGTGCACAATACTCGCGAGTATTTCTTTAATTGGCCATCTCCAAAGGTAAAAGAAAATGTCTCGTTTCGTAACCTGCCATTAAGAACCGTATGAAATTGCACTGACGCGAGATTTTCCTTACTTCGTTTGGACCGCAAGTAAAAAGGCACACGTCTTCGAGCAAATAAACGTATACACATAGCCAACGTGCGAATCATACGTCGAGTGCAAAGTGAGAGAATCGAGAACGGAAGAGGAAACAAATTTCGCTCTCTTGCAAAGCGTACAAGTGTGTGTGTGTGTGTTTGAGTGTGTATTTGTATTTGTACATGTGTTTGTCCGTGTAGATGCACGCATTCGGTCATGGCTATGTTTAAGTTCAATGAACGTCTAGCCCTAGGTATTTACAGCTCTCTGCAGCTTAATACCTTGACTATATTTTTACTATTTTGAGTTTTATTTTTTATGGGTTTACAATTCTCGTTTGCTCAAAATTTAAATATGCGATTAATGTATCACGTTTCAAGGTCAGACAATTTTATTATGTCATCATGAAATGATAGACGCTTACAGGTGAGAAAAAGGTAAGGTGCTTCACTTTTTTAAATTACGTAAATTCGTTGAGGCGGAAGCTTATTTGGATGGGCGTTTCATCTCTAATAGCCATAGCAATGATATTTATTATATTGAGATGTATTAATTTTTTAACGATCTCGCTTGCTTATCACACCTATTTTATATCATTAACTTTGAATTCAATTTGTGATCGTGTAAAATGAATCAAGCGCAGTTGATAAGGCGAGTATAATAATAAAGTCTCGTTATTCTGTACAAAAATAAATTTACATTTTTACTCGAACCTGATGGAAACCAATTAAAATGTATGTATGTTGAGCAAGATGAAAAATTGAATATGATTCATCGATTTTTTTTATATTGCGAGGAATGTAAATAATTAAGCCGCTCAAATAGTTTTTATAATATTGTTTAGTGAAACTTTTCGATTGGATCATTATTTACAGCTCAACGCATAGGTTGCACGACACGCAAAATTAATTTCAAATGAATTTTTAAAATTCTTTATCAGTTGGAGTTTGTTATTAATACTGACTGATTAATTTTCTTTGCATTAAAATTCATTGACCTCTATTTGTATGAACAAAAGGTAGATAAAGAATTAGGGCAAAGTACATCGGAGGCTTACATAAATAAGTTCACAGAAAAAAGAGTTATAGAACGAAGAGCAAAGAGGATGCTTGGATAGAGAAACTTTGTCAAAGCGCGCTGTGAAAGCTATCCATCTCACCCTCGGTTTTTAGCATTGATTTTCAATAGACCTAATGTAGCGAGGCTACCAGTTTTAGGCCGTTCCTTTGACGTGAAAGCTCTCAGTGTTTTGTTGTCAGGAAACCGCTGTGTAGCACAAACCTTGTAAAATACGCGCTTGTATAGCACTTGTAATCAAGAATACCCAGTGATGAGATTTAGAACGAAGCTTCAATAGGTATCAAAAAACAACTAATTTAATTTTAAAAACGAATGAAAACTGTCCATTTTTCCCAAGTGAAGCAAGGATTCTGATTCAAGAACAACTACTAAAACTATCACATTCAAGAACATTTTGAAAACTACTAGTTAAAAACTAGAAAATTATTAGTTTATTATTAGTATAATAATCTTAAAGCAAAAGTAAAACAGAAAACGCAACATTTTTTTGGTCACTGCAAAATTTCTTAAAAATCTCAGATATTTTGAAAGTTGTGTATCAGTGAAAGCTGAACATTTAATGAGGACTTTTAAGTTTTTTAAAATAAAATTTAACTTCATCAGAGTATTCATTGTTCTATTGCATGCGTTTGATGCAGTAAGCGTAGCTATATAGTGTAAATGTTTTTTTCACATTCACTAAAATGACACTTTCAAAGCAAAGTAATATTATTGTATAAAGTGACGTGGCTTACGAAAGTTACTTCAATTCAGTGTTGCAGGTAGTTAATTGATTATTCAATTGAACTTTATAGTTAACTGATAACTGAATAATTCAGTTATAAGTTAATAATTAACCCGTTTCGGGCCAAACGGACGAAATTTTAGTTATTTTTTCATTCGCTGTAAACTCTGTGAAAAAATTATGTCAGAAATGTCAGAACAGTCATAACCGACGTAAAATTTTATGAAATTTTCGAATCCGGCGTCAGAATTGTCAAAAAAGTTGATGTATGAAAGTTATGAACAATTAAACAATAAAAAACACGATTTTTTGGAAAAAAAATTTGATTTGATCCGAATTTTCGAGTCGCAACAGACTTGCTCTATAGGTCTAACACGTTTTTTTTGCGTCCATGGGGTGTAGACTTAAAAGTCCAATAGTTACGATATCGAAATTCAACATTTTATCTTTAACGTTTTGTTCCTAGGCGCTTGGTTGACATATAAAAAATTGACTAAATTCATATACGGTTTCTTTCTACGAAGCGCCATTTTCGTGTCCGCCATGTCAAATTTCGATATCGTAACTATTGGACCTTCAAGCCTACACCCCATGGACGCAAAAAAAACGTGTTAGACCTATGGAGCAAGTCTGTTTCGACTCGAAAATTCGGATCAAATCAAATTTTTTTTCCAAAAAATCGTGTTTTTTATTGTTTAATTGTTCATAACTTTTCCACATCAACTTTTTTGACAATTCTGACGCCGGATTCGAAAAGTTCATAAAATTTTACGTCGGTTATGACTATTCTGACATTTCTGACATAATTTTTTCACAGAGTTTACAGCGAATGAAAAAATAACTAAAATTTCGTCCGTTTGGCCCGAAACGGGTTAAAGAACTGATAACTAATATTTCAGTTAAAAGTTACTCAATTATTAACTTATAACTGATTGAATTAGTTATTATTTACCAGATAAATAACAGGTTACTGGTTGATTCACTTATAAGTTATTATCAATAAATTAACAAATTAATGATTAAGTTATCAATTACTTAACTGGTGACTGGTAACTGAATCAATCAGTTATTAATTATCAATTACTGAGTTAATTACCATAAAAATCCGAATAAAATGTTTATAAAATGGAACCCACATGTAACAGTAACTATAAAGTATAATTAAATCGAAAGTTCATTAAAGATGACATGAAAATGTCTTTTATTTATATAATTTATTTATTTTCATTAATATCTAAGTATTAAATTATTATAATAATAGAAAATATAAAAATAAAATGATATAATTTTTTTACAAAAAAGTTTAGTGCTATTGGCTTTACAGAGGACTCGCTTTTCAAACATTGTTTGTGACAATCGATTTCATTTTGGGAGGTCCAATAATGTAGCATGCGAAAACAGTCTTTCCACAGGCGTTGAAGATGATAGTAATGTGTTGTGCTGTATAAATAGCATTTGCACCCGTGAAAAGTTCTGTAAAAGCTCTAAATGATTTGACTTTTGATTCAAATATAATAATAAGTCGTCAGTTTCATCAATTTCAGGTACTAACGGAGCTTGATATGCGTCGTAATTTTTCCCAGCGGAAATTTTTTTACAAATAAAGTGCATAATAATGTTGTGAACTGAAATAAAAAGTAGAAAAGTGTAAAAAAATGTAAGGTTACTGACGATTTCGGACATGCGATACGTTTTTCTACATTTTTTTTACTTCTGATTACAGTTTGTTACATTTGTTTACCGATCATTAAAGAAATAAAAACCCCTATGAATTCCAGCTCATGAAAGTTACATGGAGAAAGTAACAAAGTTTAAAAAAACACAAAATTCTGTAATAATAATCTTAAATGTTACAATTTTTACTTATAAAATTAAGGTCAAGCCCGCACGTAGTCGCATTGACAACAGCGAGTAATTTCCGTGAAAAAAGTCGATTCGCTCTAATGCTGCAAAAATCATTATAAAATCATCATAGATGTACTAAGGAGTACTGAGATGACTGAATTTGGTTTACATACATATCTTTTTTAATTTGTCTTAATTTATTAATAAATATCAATACATTTTTTTCACAAGAATCACTTGCTACGGTAGATGCGATAACCCGCGGATAGCATGTTGGAGGAAATGTAAAAAAAGTATAGAAAAATATTAAGAAATGTGATTTTATGCTGCATTTTATGAAGCGATGACTGTCCAAAATCGTACATAATTTGTACATTTTTATACATTTTAGCAATACATAGTATCAATGCTCAATTATATTGTACAATTTGACTACTGACAAAAAAGATCAGTATAATTAAATTAAATTCATTTATAAATGTAGTTTTATTCCCTGATGAGTTTTCAATTACTAGCGGAGAGAAGGATTTTTAGCCGAGTAACCAAAGTAACCCAAGTAACCCAAACAACCAAACTGATCGAGCGGAGCATTCTCGGCCGAGTGACCCAAATAACACAACTAATCGAGGGAAGGATTTTTGGCCGAGCAATCCAAGTAACCCAAGTAATCCAAGTGACCGAAGTAACACAACTAAACGAGAGGAGTATTTTTCGCCGAGTAACTTAAGTAACCCAAGTAACACAAGTGACCCAAGTAACACAACTAATCGAGGGAAGGAGTTTTGGCCGAGTAACCCAAATAACCCAAGTAACCCAAGTAACCCAAGTGACCTAAGTAACCCAAATGACCCAAGTAACCCAAGTAACCAAAGTAACCCAAATGACCCAAGTAACCCAAGCAACCCAAATGACCCAAGTAACCCAAGTAACCCAAGTAACCCAAGTAACCCAAGTAACCCAAATGACCCAAATAACCCAAGTAACCCAAGTAACCCAAGTAACCCAAATGACCCAAGTAACCCAAGTAACCCAAGTAACCCAAGTAACCCAAGTAACCCAAGTAACCCAAATGACCTAAGTAACCCAAGTAACCCAAGTAACCCAAGTAACCCAAGTAACCCAAGTAACCCGAGTAACCCAAGTAACCCAAATGACCCAAGTAACCCCAAGTAACCCAAGTAACCCAAGTAACCCAAATGACCCAAGTAACCCAAGTAACCCAAGTAACCCAAATGACCCAAGTAACCCAAGTAACCCAAGTAACCCAAGTAACCCAAATGACCCAAGTAACCCAAGTAACCCAAGTAACCCAAGTAACCCAAGTAACCCAAATAACCCAAGTAACCCAAGTAACCCAAATGACCCAAGTAACCCAAGTAACCCAAGTAACCCAAATGACCCAAGTAACACAACTAATCGAGGGAAGGATTTTTGGCCGAGTAACCCAAGTAACCGAAGTAACCCAAATGACCCAAGCAACACAACTAATCGAGGGGAGGATTTTTGTCCAAGTAACCCTAGTAACCCAAGTAACCCAAGTAACCCTAGTGACCCATGTAACCCATGTAACACAAGTACAAGTAATCCAAGTAACCCTAAGTAACCCAAGTAACCCAAGTAATCGAGGTGAGTATTCTTGGCCGAGTAACCCCAAGTAACCCAAGTAACCTAAGTAACTCATGTAACCTAACTGATCGAGGAGCCATGTTCACATTTCGGAATGATAAATATTAGGAATTATGAATATTCGGAATAAGGCTGTGCAATTATCCGATTTTTCGAGTTTTACTCGGCAAGTCGAGAAAAAATCGATGCAATCATGGTCGTCATAGGGGTGTCATTTTGTTCAGTAGATGGAAAACAATGACAAACAGGAGCACTTTCAGATATTTTCATTAATTATACACAATTTGACAGCCATATATACACTTTTATTTATTTATATAATATGATAAAATGACAGATTATGCTAGGATATGGTCTGAAAAAAATGCTAATTTGGTCAAATATATATGAGCTATTCCACAACAGGTGTTGCAAGCCCAAAAAATGAAGTTGAAAATAACCATTTACTTTTCAAGAACACAATGAAAAATGAAAATCCTGAAGAGCACAGCCCTCTAGGACCAACCCTCATGGATCTACATGGACTCAAAGTTGGATTTTTATGTTTTGAGGATATTCTGCTTGTTACTCTGCTTTTTTGGGGTGAATATGAAAAAAATTTTAAACCAAGTTTTTTCATGTAAAATTTGATGTAGAATTCAAATCTATACTCAGATGAGACATTCATAAGCTCAAAACCCCTTAAAATTGAAAAAATAGAGCAAAAGACCATCAAAGTCTAAAAATAAATGTGTTTGTATATCTCAAATCAGCCCATATTGTAATATGTTCATCGATACACCAAAATACAACTTCTGATAAAGTTTAGTAACTGAGTCTCCATTACAGATCATTTTGAAGCTTTTGAAAGCCCAAAAAACATGGTTTTTTCCTCATTTTCCATGTTTTTTGGCCTTTCAAAAGCTTCAAAATGATCTGTAATGGAGACTCAGTTACCAAACTTTATCAGAAGTTGTATTTTGGTGTATCGATGAACATATTACAATATGGGCTGATTTGAGGTATACGAACACATTTATTTTTAGACTTTGATGGTATTTTGCTCTATTTTTTCAATTTTAAGGGGTTTTGAGTTTATGAATGTCTCATTTGAGTACAGATTTGAATTCTACATCAAATTTTACGTGAAAAAACATGGTTTAAAATTTTTTTCATATTCACCCCAAAAAAGCAGAGTAACAAGCAGAATATCCTCAAAACATAAAAATCCAACTTTGAGTCCATGTAGATCCATGAGGGTTGGTCCTAGAGGGCTGTGCTCTTCAGGATTTTCATTTTTCATTGTGTTCTTGAAAAGTAAATGGTTATTTTCAACTTCATTTTTTGGGCCTGCAACACCTGTTGTGGAATAGCCCATATAAAACTGCTTTCGTTTGTTGCTATTCTTATGTAAAACAACCTCTGAAAATTTTAGCTCATTTGATCAAACGGTTCACATGGAAAGTTACGGCACAGGCAATTTTATGATGAAACGTAACTGTCCAGGAGTTGAATGATACAAAAATACCCCAATATATGTAATAAAATTAGTCTTATATCATTGAGGCCGTTTCAAACTTTTTGAACAATGGAAAAACAGCAATTAAATATACATTTTCCCTATATCAGACCCACAAGGACAATTTTAACTTATTTTAGATAGCCGCACATAGTAAAATACGCCAAGTTCATCATAACATTTTATAAGTTTCACTTGAATGTTAGTACATACTAGTCTTAGTTTTTTGTGGTGACTGGTGATTAAGTTGATGATAAAACTCACTTTTCACATGAATATGTAAAATTTCACATTATAAATTGAATTATATTACTCATATTTATTACATTTTTTTTCTCTCTATTATTTGACACTGAAGTTTTTATTGTAAATAAAACTAAATTCACTGAAAATATATCACTAATTCAACGAAATAATTGGTAACGAAATTTTTCAATTAATTAAAAAACAATGGTAACTGAATAATTTAACCATCATTGACTAGTTTAGAAAAAGGTAACTAAATAATTCAATTATCGGTTACTAGTCAAGTAACTCGTAAATGAATATTTCAATTATCAGTTACTACTTGAAAAACTAGTAAGTGAACACTTCAATTATGAATTACTATTTTAAAAAGTCACAACTTAATTATTCATTTGGCTGTTACGTGATTAGTAGCAGATAATTGAATAATTCAACTAGCAGTTACTAATGTAGTAATTGATAAAATTTGCAACACTGATTTAATTATAACATAAAGCTATTGTTTAGAAATAGGCGTATTAATTTCTACGAAACGAAAAAATGAAAAAATTATGGCTTTAAAAAAAACTAAGCATTCTCTAAATACATAAGCTATCGTTTTCTTTACTTCAGTTCTTTTAAGCTATCGACTAATATTTACCACTGAACTATTCACCGTACGGTATACTCTTTCGATGCGAGATCTGTTTTACACGTGTTCAAATAAACCGGGAAGGAATCATTTCTTTAGAGTTTATATTTGGTGCCAAGCCCCACACACGTCTCCCCGTGCATTTTCTTAGGAAAACAAGACGAATGAATGACAATGATCTCACGCGCCACCGATGGCTGGACAGCACATGCGCACGAGCGCGGCACTTGTGAAAGTAAAACCTATATGCGCAAGCGATATCTGTCTCTTAAGTCAAAATTCGTCAAAGTTCAACAATTCGAAAAGGTAGCTCGTGGGTGTCAGCTTTTTCGATGACCGGATGATTTTCAAACAATTAGTGCTACTTTTATTTATTTTAGACTGGACCTTCAAAATCGACAGGCCTCCACGAAATTTATACAACTTATTGTTAACTTGCAATAATATTGAATCACAGTTTGTTTTTATCGTTTTATTAGTTTTTTCATCGAAAATTTTAAATCTCAATCTATAAAGTCAATCAAATAAATATCTCGTAGCTTACAAGGTTTTAAAGACAGCAATGAATCATATACATAGTATGTTAGATTGATTTACGTTATGACTAACATCAAGAATTTCGATTATTCTCGCTTTGAAGTCACTAGTTGAAAAATATATTTTGTTCTCAATATGATCAAGCGCACTTTTATAGTAACATTTTTTCACTTACTTAAGGAGGTCATTTTTTTCAATTATTATATTTTACAATTTTGAAAATTATTTTAAGTGCCATCGAACTTTTCTAATGTTTTCAAATTCTTTAAAAGATACATCCAATTTTGTACTTACATCTTTAATTATGTAAAATGACTTCACAGAGATACTTTGCAGTCATGATTTTTCCTCAACCTCGATATTATTTATTGGGTTTACCGGACTTTTAAATAGTTGTGTTAAGTTATAACTTATAAGCTAGTAGAAAGCGCTATTTTGTGCAAAAACTTCGTGACTAGTTCGAAGAAAAACAGCAAACAAATTTCGTTCGGTTGGTAAATTAGCAATGTGGGTAAGCATTTTAAAATTTGTTTTATTCAACTTTCGTTCTAAAACATTTTCAACTCATAAAATATTGGAAGCGTTGATGTTACTTTTAAAATCTGATACTATCGTGTTGCACGGTAAAGTATTATTTTTTTCCGATTTAATACATTTTAATGGACTATCTTTCAGAGAATTTCTTAGAATAGTTACATTTATTAGATTAAGAGCTTGTATACTAAATACTTACATTAAACAGTTTTAATAATGAAAATTTGCAGAAAACATACCTAAAACAGAAACATGTTTTGATTACATTTATGGTATAATTATAAATTATACAATTTAATAAATTAATATAGTAGAAAATTAATAATTGTGGTAGTTCATATCAACAGCAGTTAATAATATATATATATATATGACAATGATTTAAATCTTTGATAGGAAAGTCCAAAACCTTTTTAGTTTTTATTAGCGATTAAAATGAATATGTATATAAGCAGGAAGTAATTTTCACTAGAATGCCTTTGATGAAGTCTGTTCTATACAGATTAAAGCGAAAAGTTTGAAAGCTACTTCACTGTATGGAGTAGTAGACTGCACGCTAGTGTTTATCTTAAAATTTCAACACTAAGCAAATATATTTCATTATGCAGAATGCAAGTACATGAAGGATTTAAGTCACACTAATTCTTTTTATCTTTACATTATTCATTTTATTACAATTGTGATAAATTATATATTTTTTAATTTATGATTTTTGTCAAACCTTAAAATTACGAGAGAATTTTTAAATTAAATAAAAAGTTGAAAATTTTTTTCCTATCATTGAAATATTTTGCATCTTAAGTTAAACCCTTTCATTTGCTTTTTTTGAGAATAGAAAAAATCAAGAAAACTTGCATGGCTAGAATTTAAACTAAGGATGCAACCTTGTCTGACACGTGGCTTTGCGTCAAATATACTGTTGAGTTAAAAAAGGATTTGCCCTCTCATTAGAATAAAAAAAGAAAAGTGAAACTTGTTTCATATATTTCAAAGAAATTATTCATCAGTTCTTATTTCACCTATAGAATAATTCTGAATTTTATGTGCAACATTTTGAAATATTTACTTTACCGAAACGTAGTTCGCAATCAGGATTTTTCATGGAATATATCTATATTCATCAATTGCCAGCATTTGTTAAGGGTCTGTTTTTTTATTTTAACCGCCATTTTTTGACCTACAAATCATCGCGTACAAGTATTCAAAGACTGAGACAGCCTCATACAGGTTCTTGTCAATTTATGAGATTAAAAATTTCATGTCCAGAAGGGAAAAATTATATCAAATACTTTCTTCGATCGGATTGGGCAGACGTATGACGACGAAATCAAACCATAGGGTGCAAAGTACAAGGTGAAAGTGACTTCCAGTTTCTTTTACCGTGAAATTTCAACTTATCTCATAATAGGTAGCATCAATAATTTTGAAGGTGTTTGTATTATAAAAGTAAAGTACAAAATAAATTGAAATTATAGACCCAAAAACGCACTTGTACGCGGTTGTCAATCAGTTTAATGACTTCAAAGAGATTACTTTTTTCAATTGATTGCATTGAATGTACGCTCCAGTTAAACATATAGATTATAATTTGAAATAATTTTATTAGCCCGTAACTTTGGTAAAAAATGTTTTTTAAAATCTTTTTTACAAGCTCAAGGGTAAAATAGAAAAAAAGACCATAAAATTCGAGTGATAAAATTCTTGGAAATGTTTAAGTCCCTCATTTCACGCGTATAAGTCTAACTTGAACTATAAAACAAGGTTTATTTTATTGTCGAAACCTGTAAGAGGAAAAAGATAGTATGCTCTTGCCTGATTCAAACTTTATTTTACAGTCTCAGTACTCTGTATGCACAGTGGATCCAAGACTTACTTACAAGTGATGCATTTGGAATTTAAGCTATCAGTCAAAATATAAGATATTAAAATTTCTGGTAAAACACTTAGCCCTGGGACCGGTTACTTTTGCGTTATGTGAACTAAGAGTGGTGTACACCAAGCCAATACATGAACGGGCTTCCAGTAGATGAACGATTGGTTATATTAATGATTTTTGAAGTTAGATTGTAATATTCAATGAGTATATGGTTTTATTTTTAAATAACAGTAAAGTATTTGAGTAAAAAAAAACACAGCGATCATTGCACATTATAAAATAGTAACCAATTTTCCACCTAGTACACTGAAAAAGGTCGTAACTGGGGCCCATTAGTGCACTATATTACTATTACGATTATTTTTTGCATGCTGAAATTTGGCTATTTCAATTAACGTAAGATTATGAGAAGAGAAGTGAGAAGCTACGATAATCATTGCAAACGGTGAATACGTATTTTCAATACGCAAGGAAACACAAGTCGAAGCGAAAAATTGCGTCGAATCTATACTCGCGGCAACTACGAATTTTCATAATGAAATATTTTTCATCAACTTACAATAACTATCCGTGATAAACGGGTAATATATATTTATAAATGGCAACGAGAAATGTACCATACTGATTAATCTTTACAATTGGGTACTGTCCCCAATCTCAATGAACAATAATAATAATCATAAACAAAACGTCTGCTTGCCCGAATTCGCACAATGCATAGTTTACAGCTTCTTGAAAGATGACGACAAGAGTCACTTATCGTAAATCATTCTGCAGAGAAAAAATATTGGTATTGTGTGTGTGTGTCAATGCAAGCAAAAAAATGATAATAATAATAACTGGCGCAGTTATGTACGTGTCGAAAAAAATTAATTCACAGCATGGGGGTCTTTTATGTGATTTTGCCACTCTCTCTATGGGCGGTTCCACGTCCAAAGCGAACGATTATCGTTCGTATCGGCGCGTGTTCACACTGCATCTGCACCGATCTTCGACAATAAATACGACGCGAAGTCAATTTGCAAGTATCGTGGCTCGGCGCTTGACGAACTGAATTATTCCGACAATCGGCGCGACCTTTCCCCAGTAAATCAAAGAACGTGGAAGAAGAAATTGTGAGAATAAAAAAGTATGTTAATTTTTAAATGAGCAATGATAGCAAGAATTTATAAAAAGTGCATCAATTTTTATAAGCCCCAAGCACATCCGTTATACAATTTACAAATGAAAACGCAGCTTATGATGATGCACATGTGTATGTCGGTCACAATAAAATCTGTAATTACGAGTAAATTTCAGGGCACTCTCTTCCTTCCTGCTGGGCTGCGCGAATCAATGAAATCGAGAGTCATGATACGCCCGTTGCAAAGGGAGTTACACGTGCGTATATTCTTTTCTTCCATACGTATAATTCCAAATTAATTAGTTTCGGCCGCGAACTATAACAGTCGCCGCGAGATGGACAATGACGGGCGATAATAATAGGCACATACACGGTATACGTAATTTCATCGTTACGCAAGGCTTCGAGCTTATTTGGCTGGATCGAAAACTCGGAAAAATCACGTCGGTAGCTTTTTTTCTCGTTTTCTCTTGTATGGGATTTAGTAACTATTTACATAATGCTAGCTACATGCATCCGGGAGCTTTATTCTTAGGCGATTGCAATAGACAAAGTTTATTTCAGAGAATTTTCACGCTCGGATACTTCGGAGCTATTATGATTATATGTGTATATAAATTCAGCAGTCAGCTAGCAACGATACAGCGTACAGCGTTTAAGCGATGGTCCTCGGCGTTGTGTACGGTACAGCACTTATACAAGCGAGTTCAATCAATATCATACATAGTTGATCACCCTGGAGCTTCGATTTGCACCTCCTATATATAATATACGGAGCCAGCTCCGGTCGGTATATCCATCCGAGCAAGAGTAGGAAATTAAGGTATCGAGTACATACGCTTCACTTGCAGTGATCGCCATCGTGGCACCGTTATATTTTAGTATTTCTACGAACACGCCGTGTGCGCCGCAGTGCTCGGTGCAAAGAGCAAATAATAGACGCGGAGAGCTGCAAAAAACGACGATCCCGCGCATCCTACGCGTCTCGCGATATCCTATAGGCATTGTCGGGGCCCTGACGAGTATATAGAAATGAAAGATACGCTTCATTATCGTCAAAATACGTTAGTCGATCATCACCCGGTACACGTGTACGTCTAAGCTTTGACACAGATTTTGCACACGACGAAAGCCGCACTCAGCACGCACATGTACGTGTATGATATGATGTGCGACGATATTGAGGTTGTGTGCACGAGGCAGGCAAGTCGCCCGCGCGACCTTATAAACTCGGCGGCGTACGCGCGGCGCGTCATCGCATTGTGAGCGGATTTTTTGCCCTTCAAACCCGTTTTCATAGAGCAGCGAGCTTCGCGCGGCTACTTTACGCTGCGAACACAGCTACTCGACTCGGCATACTTGTCAACGATTCCGACTGAAAGCCACATTCGCAGGCATGAACTGCATTTGTAGGTGTGCACCCTCGCACATTCGCACATCGACGTATTTTTGGACTCTGCGGTGTGGATTGCATGTATCGCATTACGGATCTTTACACGTGATTTCATCTTCTTTCTTTTGCGATTTATCAAGATGAAATCAAAAACTGCGTCGATTTTTCACTCTTTGTATATGGCGTCACTATGGACGATTGTCCAAAATAAAAATTACGAGCGTCGGGCGTACAGATCGAAGATCCCTTTTCCTCGTTCACGATGTGTTTTTAACGCGAAAAGACATCGCGAGACAACTTTCATACGTATATAGAGTATCGTGTGCGCACACTGCAGGCGAGATCCCGTTATCGACTATCAAACCTCTACCGGCTTAACTCTTGCGTGCCCGTGACGGAGCCTGTGTGAGAATCTAATGGTGCAGCTTTGCTACTCTTTATTTAACTCGTTTCATTTGCTAATCATTCTTGACTAGTCTTTAACTGCGCGCGCGCTCGTGTATAATTCAAAGCACGGCGCAGCAGTGCCCGTGTGCTGCGCGCACCTATACGAATATATATCGTTTCGATCTCTTTATACGATGATCGATGACAGAAGGTCGATCGATAAATTCTAAGACAAGCCAACAACTTACCAACGACGTATCTCTCGCCGTTCTGATGCTAACGGTATAAGTTTTGCCAGTTTTCCGTGCAATTATCCCCGATTCAAGCTGTCTTGCGCGCCTATTCCTATATATATGCGAATTGACGTACAAGTGTATTGGCCGAGCTCGGAGAGTGTATATATATCTATACGATATGCAGACGAAAGATCAGAAATATTAAACGCAAATAAATCATCTCTTGCGCTGCTGCTCTGGAGAATTGTTTAGATTACGGTGTATTTGTATGTGTGTGTGTGTGTGTGCGCGCGCGCGCACGCTTGTGAGTTGTGCTAGCAATGGAATGCAAATCTATAGCCTAGGATAGTATCGATGAGATGAGTTTATGCTTCATGTCACGATTTCGCGCACGAGAATTTCAAGTATCTTTTATAACCAAGCGTATACTCGGATTTTCTATTTGAATGAAAATTAATTACGCAATAATGAAAATTTCGATAATTATCCGCTAGACCTGGAGAGTCACGCAATCGGATTTCACGAACAATTGAGCGACAATTAATGATACGAGTTTTTGAAAGTGCATTTTTTATATCGCGTGTAGCCTGAAAATGCAAACAGATAATTAAAAATCAGGTACACTCGTGCCCAAAATGCCGTCTTTCGTACGTAAAATATGTGAGAGGAAGATTATCAATTTTCAGAGATTCAACGCATTAAATTCGTTATAATTTTCTCCTTTCTCTTAATGCGCTCGTCGCCTGCGCTTGCGAGATTTTTGATATTTTATAAAGCTTTGACAAATACACCAACACAAACCTGTGTATACCAGGATATCGTAAACATTAAGTGGTCGCTCACTGCTGAGCAATGATTAATGGACTCTTGAAGAAAAAACTTCTTTTTTAGCTTCATTTATCTTCTCCTGAGGTTCCAGACTATGGGCATTATTAATTAAGTTCATCGAAGTTGCATGTACATAAGTAATGTGACTGTACGTATCGCACGAAGAGAAGAATTTTATATACGACCTGCCGAAAGGACTTCAATTATTCTTCAATTTTTCATCCCAATATTCTGCTTAATCTTTTCTCGTGAACTGTGAAATATGTCGACTTGTATTTTCTTAACGAGCGAAGAAGTTGTGTCAGTGGAAATCTCAAGAAAATCTTACAGCGAGAAACAAAGCGAAAATGAAGTGTAATTTAGCACACACAGTAATGACACTTTCTTTTCACACAGTTGCATACATTTACTCGCGAGAACTCAAAAAGCAAAAAAAAATGTTTGAAGAGAATTGCAGTGAAACTTCTATAATGGTACAATACATAAACGAAGCTTTACAAATAGATAAATGAATCAAGTATAAGTTCATTGTCTTGAGTTTGTGGTATAAATATATCTATTCCCCGAGAGCAAGAGCATCGACGTTTCAAGACTGCTTGGTTCAGCTCGAGAATATCAACTTTTCGAAGCGTTTACCTAAATATTTAACGGAATTAGCGTTTATTCGTGTAAACGATTGTGACGTGAGACATGTATTCTCATGTGTATTAATGATGAAGATTATCATCATCATTACTACAATAGATTTTTTGCAACAGCAATTTTTGTACACGCACAGCATCATGAGAAAGATCAAATATGTATAGCACCAACCGAGTAAATAATCGCGTCGATTTATCACGTAAACGAAGCTTAATTGAAACTCTGCGTGCAGTTGCAGGCGTGCCCGCGCGTCTGAGCTGGCAAGCACACATGCGCGTACACACCGACATAAAACAATGCCTCGAGATGTGGCCCACATTTTTACAGGCGATATTTCAATTTGTTGTATTGCGCGCGTCCTCAGTGCTAAAATTACAAAATATTGTGGCTATGATGCAGAAATAGCCAAGCAAGCGCGATAATGGCTTCGATTATTGCTGCCTTGCCCGTAATGAACGTGAAAGATGGTGTTTATCCGAGTAAATTTCCGCGTAGGACATTAAGCTTATGGAATTCGCCTTCAATACTTTTATAAATCTCAAAGAGTACAAGTAAAAACTGCAAAGTATTATTTGTAGATCCATCGGAATAATAGCCTAAATTTAAAATTATCTCATTTAATTATGATTCATAACAATATTTATGGAATACTAGAAAAAACGTTTACTGATTCTCAATTTCTGCTTATTGTCAAAAAAATTTTAATGATGCAGAGAAATAAAAAAGTTAAAAACAAATATTTAGAATTACAGAGAAAAAAGCTTTACATGCAAAAACAGGAGTCAATAAATATTTTAAAATTCATTTCTTCTTGGTAAACCTAAAAAAATCATTTTCCTCTTCTCAATAATCGGTAAGCTTTTCTTCGAGCTTCTTTCTTAGATCAAACAAAAGTTTCATCGAAGAATCATCAAGTAGAGCTCTTTCCGACAGAAAAAAATGAATCTCAAATCCCATTAATCTGCGCGAACGTCAAAGCAAGCGAATAACTTTTTTTATGCGTTCCGGTTTGTGTGAATTTATTTTTTCTCGTCGCCGTGTCCTCATCGGGCATTATGAAAAGTTTCGGTATTCTTGCTATTCAGAGCGAAACCTGAGAATGTTTATAATCGCACGGCTGCGGTACATGTACGATTTGCACGAGATAAAACAGTGCACAAAAAGCTTCGAAGAGCAGCTTGCAAGCACACGCAACCGGGGAAATGAGGTCGTGCGCGCATTGCAAAAAAAAACCCTCGAACGAATACGCGTAGTTTGTCAATTTCTTTTGGAATTAAACGCATTCAACAGATTTTTATCATTGTTTTTCTTGTTTCCAAGACGCACGGTTCAAAGTCCTAAAAGTCGTCCGATAAAGAGTCGCTGCGACGCATAGAAACTCGGCGTGAAAAGTGTACGGTATCTCGTGCGAAGACGATCACCGTCGTCCATTACGTTTCTCTCTCTCTCTCTCTCTCTCTCTTTACATCTAAGTCGTCTCGCGGAAGAAAAAAAATCAACGAACGTAAGCCCACGCAGCGCACAGCTAATGGTGCACTGACTACTCCGTAGTTTGCACTTGTGCCCGCGCAAAATATCTGCGCTGGCCACTTGATGCACAGCTCGCGTATACAAGTGCTCTTTTATACGCCCAGATAGGTGTAATCGCGTACGGCTTTACTGT